>NW_026596040.1:24946513-24964432 GCF_907164565.1 Psammomys obesus | reverse complement strand
ACACACACACACACACACACACACACACACACACACACACACACACCACAGTAACACCTGATGCTGATATGCACTCTCCACACTTGACCAAAGAGTGACCAGATGAGGCCGCCCAAAACATTACTAGAACTGGCGTCAGCCCCAGCATCTTCCAAGAGGCCTCTACCCCAGCTGACTGTTCCCAGAACTTAGCAAGCTGAACCCCTAGGTTCCCTGTTTGGGGTCTCTTCCCCCCTCTCTGTGGAGGTCCTGGACCAGTAACCCAGGAAAGACAGTCTTCTCAAGTGCTGAACAGGATCTCATTGGTGGCCAAGATGTCGATGTGCAGCCATTGAAGCTTCCTGTAGATGGGCTGTTTCATGTTCATGGCCAGCATGTCTGTGAAAGGCGGGGCAGGGCTGAAGAACAATTTTAAACAGTCCAAGGAACAAATCCCCAGCCTTCCCACAGATATGCCACAAGAGATTAGCCACTGCACTCTCGTTGGTCACCCTGAGTATTTCCAGGTCTGCAGGTAGCCAACTAAGCCAACCTCAGGGTAGCCTAGACAGCCTGAACGCTGAGAGACATACCAGACAGTGTTGAGAGGAGCCATGAATCCAGGATGACCCCAGTGTGGAGTACCCCCACCCCACCACCTTTACACTTTCGGGGTTAGTATCTCCAGAGTTCCACCCTTTGTGTACGTGATAAACTTCCACTGAAAGGGGAAGAGGACAATTGAGTGGGGACAGCCATTGGCAATTTCCCCCTCCGCCCCCTTGGGACTACATTGAGCGTTGGTGTTAGAGAAAAGCATCTTGCAGTGAGAACGAGGAGCAAGAATGGAATGGCAGCTGCCCGGAACGGTCAGTGAGAGCTTTCGTGTTTGGGGAACAATTAATTATCCAAAGCTCCCGATTTGAAAAGGGAATGTTTAATCTCCTGTTTCCCCCAGGGTCTTAGCCCTTTGACCCTGCTTCTTGACCTTTACTCTTCCACCTTGCCTTATTCCCCTGGGGCCTGGATTCTGCACAGCAGTTTTATTTAGTAAACATGGCTCAAGTTGGAGAGGTTAAAGACTAAACTCTACTGTGGCACCTTTGGACAAAGGCACACTTTCCCCAGGGCAATGGGTCAGCCTGAGAAGGGGCTGGCCATGGGAGGTCAAAGCTCATCAGAGTCTATCCCCTTTCCCTAAAGAAGGGCTCTTGATGCCTGATGGGAAGAATGATTGAGCCTTAAGTCAGGTGCTGCGATGTTTGTTCTTGTGCTAAGCACTTTACGCAGAGAGCTGGCTGCTGACATACCTGGCAGTGGGCACAGATGCAGCAAGTGTAATAAAAGTGTCCCCAGAGAAAGAGTAGGGCCAGTGTGAGAACCCAGGTCTTGGGCTGCTGGGGCCACCTGGTGTCTCTAAGCTCTTAGATATCTAAGGGTGAGGGAGGGAGGTAAGGGAAAGCTGTGTTTAAAAGCTCAGGATTTCCTTATGAGACCTGATAGGCTAGGGTCAGAGGGAAGGGGGGGAGGACCTCCCCTATCAGTGGACTAGGGGAGGGGCATGGGAGGGTATAGGGGAGGGAGGGATCTATGGCTGGGATACAAAGAAAATAAACTGTAATAAATAAATAAATAAAATTTTTGAAAAAGAAAAAAAAAAAGCTCAGTCTTCTTTCTAATTAGCCTTTTGGCTTCTGGCAAATGACTTAAATTCTGTGCCTCAGTTTCCTAATGTGAAAAAGAAAAAAGCATGCTGAAGAGTTAACTGACTCAGCAGTTAAAATCTGTTGCTCTTGCAGATGACCTAGGTTCATTCCCAGAACTCACACGGTAGCTCATATCCTTAACTCCATTTCCGCAGGTTCTGGTACCTTCTTCTGACCTCTATAGTTGGGAACCACGCATGAATGTGATGAATGAGGCGCACATACAAGCAAAACACGCACACACATATAAAATAAACAACCCTAAAAGGAAAAAAAAAAAAAGAAGAAGAAGCAGGGAAGGACCCCTCACAGGTGACTACTGTGAACATTAAATAAGTTCATTAGAGGGAACTGTTGGGCCCCTGGGAGATTTTCATATGGGCTTCCTAACTTGCTTATTTCTATTCTAGTTATGCCCAGCCCTTTTTTGTAAACTCCCCACACTTTGCCTCCCTGGAATGCTACTCCAGGCCATACAGTGTAGGTATTTGGGGTTGTTGAAACTTGGGTAAAGGTTGCTATTGGCATCTTCTTGGGGAGGGGGTGGGGCTCAAGGCATAGCACAACTCCCCATGACCCCTGATGACGACGACATATACAGCCCTTACTGTCAACTCTGGAGATAGCCTACTGCCTGCCTGCCTCGCCCTGTGAGAATGTAGCTGCTACCCTGCCCTCAAATGCCGAGGCTCAGGGGCGTGGGGTTCACTCCGAGGATTTTTTCATTCTCCCACATTTCCCTAAAGATTTCCCAAGGAACAAAAGCAACCCTTTGACACAAATTATGTATCCTGAGACAGCAGCTACAATATGCATTCATGTAAATCAATGAACAAAAACCAATTGCTGTGGCACCAATTGCTAAACAAAGCCGTGGAACTAATGTCTGTAATTGGAGGTGTTCACAGAAGTGATAAGAATCTCCTGCGCGCGGCGTCCTCCTCTGTCTCATGGTGACACATCCAGTCTTTCAGCTGTCACTCAGCCCTGGCAGATGTGAGGAGAGGGATTCTGGACCGCTGGTCATCCGGGTCCCCTCTGGGGTTAACCCGTGCTGCTCATCCATCCTCTGACAGACAGAGGTCCTTCCTGCTTAGGCCCTGGTTACCTTGGTTACAGTGAGAGAGTAGCCATTAAAGAGGCAGGGGCGAGGGTAGAGAAAAGAAGGCTGGAGGAGAGTTTGCCCTTGGAATTCCTAAAGCCTCCATAATTCTTTCATGAAAATGGAGATTCAGCAAAACTTGCTTCTTCGAGGTCCCTTTTGGCTTAATGCTGAATTATTCCTATAGATGTTGACATTAGCATAAACAGAATTAAATCAAATTATACATAGAAGTAGTGCTGAGAAGAGAGGTCCACAATGCACCACAGTGCCAGTATCTTTCTGCATGATCACCATGATTCCTGAAAGTTGGCCAACCCCAATCATGTAGATTCCATCACCAGAGGAGAAAGGAATTCCATCTTCACCTTGAAGTTGTGTGCCAGGTTTATGACAGCCAATTGGAATTTTAATTCATTTTTTTTCAAACCTCTGAAGGAGTAAAAAAATAATTATTTTGACCACCATTTGTTTTTCTGGGAGGTGGCTGTGAAGAACACACACTAGCGATTTAGCCTTCTGTATTAGTGTGCCATACTACAGACTTAGTTACAGCTCCTTCCCTCAGTACCTGTGAGGTTTGACCAGACACTACTAACCACTGATGAGCCAGGATTTCTTCCTGGAAGTAAAGCAACCTCGTCTCCTACCTCAGCTTTATAAAGGGCTCTGGCATATACTTAGGCTATATTCACAATGTAGTAGCCAGTGCTCATAACACTAAATAAATGCTAAACAGACTTTACGGACTAGAACAAGTACAAGTGGGGTAGCTAGATGTTTTTCACACTCGGACAGCTGTACATCCCAAAACTGTGTGTAGGCCTTTCCTTAGAAAAGATTATATCATCTCTCTGAGAAGAAATATCCTCAACAAGCCAATAATAGGTAATAATAGTACTAATAGTGTGAATACTAATAATAGTACTAATAGGTAATAATAGTACTCACTTCCTGAAGACAGAGTTAAATAGGTGAGGACTACAGAGCCTTCAGCAAATCACTTCATGCTTCATTACTGTTTTCTAGATTATACCCAGTTGTACAACCAAGGTACAAGCGGTGCCTGAGATGTAACGATTGAAGATGTTTCCAAGGTCCTTTCTGCTTAACATCCAGCCCACCTGATAGAAAAGAGAGCTGAAAGATGAGTAGATCTGAATTCCCCTGGGTCTGTAGGTAACCTAAGAGTGCAGCGCATGCTACCTGTTAGGAAAGGCATAACTGTCCTGCTGATCAATAGCCGTGAGCTAGAATTCAGGACAGTGTAGTGGATGCTGACTTCAGCTCCCTTGCTCAAGGGATTTTCAAGCCTCTCTCTAGTCTGAGATCCTGGTGCTTCAGGACCCAGTCTGTGGAACCAGAGCGATTGGTCAGTTCCCCAAACATTTCTGTCACCTAGGACTTTCTGTCTCTATGAATCTGCTATAGTGTGCAATCCAGTGTTTCTCCAAGCTCGATAGATTATCTGCTGATTGATCCATTGGTCAGATCCTGGGACTCGTGTCGCACAGCACCTTGCCCTTTTAATTTCAAAAAGGTCAATCAATCAATGGATATATTCTCTATAGTGTCACAATGCTACTGCACAGTCTAGGAAATTTCTATGAACAAAATATCATCCCTATCTCGATCCAACAAGAGTATAAAAATACAAGCGTCCACACACACATACTTGTATGCACACACGCATACCCACGCACGTATCCCCATATCCTTGAACGTGTGTACTCACACATCTGCATGCTTACACACTTAAGAGGAGGTGGCGGCTCAGCCATAATGCAGGACCCTTGCCTCTAGAAGACACCTCAGGAGACATGTTCCTCTGTGAGCTCGCTGCTGGGATTTTTCGCGAGAGGTTTGGTCTGAGGTCAAACATTTGCAGGAAAATGACCCAGCCAGAACACATGACCTGTGAGGTGGCTCCAGGAACTGCGTCCGTCTAGGCAGTCCTACCAGAAGCCCACACATCAGCAGAAGTGACTAAAGCCAAGTGTACCACAAAAGACAGCCCGGCTGGAGGGAAGAGGGACAGCAGAAAACATCTACCTAAGCAATGGAGGTGGGGTAACACGGGTCCTAGGACTCCTGCTTTCCCCCGGGGAGCCCAGAGCCTGACCCAACTTCCCCCACTTCCTCTGACATGAACTTAGGTAGGGGAAAGCATCGGGCCAGTGGCCCTCATCAAGATCCCCATTGCTGCCCAGAGAGCAGCAAGGTCCCCAATGCTGTTCACTTAGAGCTGCAGCGATCTTATCAAAGCAGCTGCTCTGGGTTGGTTTTGTTCTTTGCCTACCTCTGCCCCGCCCTCCCTCTATGGGTCTCTCCCACCCCACAACCCCAAGCCGAAGCAGAGATCTGCTGCTTCCTTCTGAATTGAATGGCTCTAAGAATATTTCATTTTAGTATATCGCCATCAGTCCCAGTATTTTACATTTGCTTCTGACAAACTAGGAGCCCTGGAATCATCATTTAGGAAACAAAGCTTCACCAGGAGCTCTTAAGTCCCCCCCCCACTTTTCGGTTTTAGCAGGCTAGTAAAAATCAATAATGCCGTGTTCCCATCTGTAGACCACCTGACATCTCATAAATGGGCAACGGTGCCTGTGCTGGCTGCTGAGGCTCCTGTGAGAGACAAGACCAGTCTGGCCTAGCACTAAGCCCTGAATTCTTTTTCTGCTAATTTATAAACCTTTCTCACCCCTGGGACAGTCCTGGGGGCTCCTTTTGGGGAAAGTTGGGTCTTCCTGGACAGAGTTTAGCATGGCCAAATTGAGGCAGGAATACAGCAGGGGTGGGCGAGGGAAATGTTATCTGAGTTCAGAAATGATCAAACCCTTTGTCCCTCAAAGGATTCATTAAATGGTACAAGGCTGGAATGGCGATTTGGAGGGCATTAGTCCAGGGCAATTAGGCATGAGCGCCAAGATTTCAGAAGCTGTCACTTGGTCCAGGCTCATGCCAGAAGATTTGGGTCTCAAATCTCAAACGTCTGAGGCTCACAGTTGAAGGAAAGGCAAAACCATCCCGGGGTGCCAATATGCTCCTTCCTCAAGGAACTCCCTAGCTGCTCAGAGGCATCAAAAGATGCCAGGCTGGGACAGCTCTGGACACAAAGTGGCCTTGCAACCACACAGGGCAGGGGAAGCAAGTGTGACTTTCAAACAATGGATCCAAAAATCTGCAGCTACAGGGGCCACAAAACACAAGAAAGGCGGGCTCTGAGAACAAGAGCCAAATCCAGGCAGGAGGGGGTGGGGGCTCTGAAACTGCCACTCCCTTCACCCCACCCAGAGACCTTTTCAAAGCCACAGACGGAACCATATTGTCATTTCCCGGGCCAAGTTTAACTTCTAAAGAAATCTTTTCAAGATGTTCAAAGCGGGCGAGTGCAGTTTAGCTCTAAGCACCACCATCTGCTGCTGCATGCAGACCAGTAATCCCGGCTGGGACAGAGGCCCTGCAGCAAGTCGCCTGCTGTGCCCACTGGAGAATGCACGCGGGCAGGGAGAGACAAAGGGCCATGCTCCTGGGCAGTGACTCAGAGAGTGCTGGGGCAGGAGGGGCTGGAGGGGGTGGGCTGCAGGACAGAGCTCTGGGCCATTGCTAATGCAGTCCGCTGTGCTGTGCAGACAGGATAGGCAGGCACGCCTGAGTCAGGGTTCAATGGAGGTCCTCACAACCTGCGACCTCATCTCTTCATGGTCACAGAGAGCAGGAATGACCCCTCAGTCTGCCAGAGAGGCTTGGAACCCCTTGATCCTGAGAATGACAAGTTCTAGTTATAGAACGTACCTTCCTTGTCTCTCCTCTTTGACGGTTGTGTTTTTATTTCCTTGCTCTAGCTGTACCACTCCTGGGCATATACCCGAAAGATGTCCTACCATACAAGGAAGATATTTGCTCAACTGTCTTCATTGCAGCTTTATTGGCAATAGCCAGAAACTGGAAACAACCCAGATGTCCCTCAGCTGAAGAATGGATACAGAAATCGTGGTACATTTACACAATGGAATACTACTCAGCGATTAAAAACAAGGAAATCATGAATTTTGCAGGCAAATGGATGGAACTAGAAAAGATCATCCTGAGTGAGGTATCCCAGAAGCAGAAATACACACATGGTATGTACTCACTTATAATTAGATATTAGCCATGTAATACAGGATAACCATACAACAACTTATAAATCCAAAGAAGTAACAAGGAGGACCCAAGGGAGGATACTTAAATATCGCTCAGAAATGGACTATAGACTAAATAGAAGAAGTGGTTGAAGAAAGAAAACTGGGTTGAAGAATGAGCATGGAGAGAAATGAAGGTATATATCAGACTGGGGAGAGGGGATGAGAGGACAGAAGGCTTGCAAAGAGAAGAGAAACCGTGGGCAGGCCCATCTCTGAGACAAGCTGGAGACTTAACGACAGGTTAGGGTCCTAGGAATATATGAGGGTGACACCAGCTGAGACCAGCAGGGGTCATAGAGGATGAAGAGGCCATCCTCTAACTGGACCTCTAATGGAGGGAATAGAACACCAATCCACCCACAACATTTACGATGCTTACAAGGTGTGCTGAGCTAAAGATAGAGCAGAGATTGAGGGAATGTCCAACCAATGCCTGGCCCAACCTGAGACCCACCCGGTGGGAGGAGAAAGCCAACCCCTGACACTGTTAACAATATTCTGCTGTGCTTAGAGACAGGTACCTAGCAAGCTGTCCTCTGGGAGGCTCCACCCAGCAGTGGACTGAAAAAGAAGCTGAGGGCTATTGTGCTGTTTGATTTCTCCCTGGCCTGGCCAGTCTTCCTCTGTTCTCTGTCGTACATCTTCACTTATAGAGGCATCTTGAGCAATAACCCTCTAAAGGCATTATCTGCTTTCTGACGTCACTGCCATGTGTACTTCTCCCTCCTCTCGTTGCCCTGAGTCTGCCCCCTTGTGGGAAGCATCACTGCTCTATCTCCACCTCTGATCATATCCTAAGCTCTCACACACACACTTGGGCCTTATTTTTCCTACACATTGACCAATATGCTTTGTCTTTACCAAGGGTCGTTACCATTTCAGAAAAAAAAAAAAGAATCACACAGCACTTGACTATTTAAATCACCAAGACAGCAGTTCTCTCTTCATCTGCATCTGTATGTTCCTTTGACCATAGCTGATGGCTCAGGGGTTAAGAGGGCTCAATATTCTGGCAGAGGACTTGATTTGGTTCCCAATAACCAGACTGGGTTGGTTCACAACCCCCAGTAACTCTAGCCATAACAGAGGAGGTGCTTTGGTGGAAGCCCGGACAATTTAAAGCGGGTAACATTCCTATAAATTACTCAAGAGAGCAGAAGCGTGAAAGTGTCCGGGTCACCTCATTCAGCTTCTTTATTCCATGGAGGTGAAAACCAATGAGACCAGTGTTGTATTGACCAGATCTGATGTCAGCTTCAGTGCACGTGAGCTACTTTCTAGTTTCTACAGGCAACTGTACCCTGTACACATACCCCCACACAGACACAGACCCAAAATTAAAAGATGAAATGCATCTTTGAACAACATTGTTCCTTCCCCATTTTCCTTACTGAACTACCTCTTGGAGATCTCTTATGTGGTGTTTTATTGATTATTATGCATATAGGCAGGTTACATTATCTTTGCATGTATTATTGAGATTGCAAAGACACCATTATAAGATGTTTGCCCTGTGAGGAGACTAGGGTTGATAACAGTGGAAACTCCCTGAGGAAGTGGAGCTCTAGATCGGCCCCAGGCTATGGGTGAGCTGCGTCATGGTCAATACAACACTGGTCTCATTGGTTTTCACCTCCATGGAATAAAGAAGCTGAATGAGGTGACCCGGACACTTTCACGCTTCTGCTCTCTTGAGTAATTTATAGGAATGCTACCCGCTTTAAATTGTCCGGGCTTCCACCAAAGCACCTCCTCTGTTATGGAAACCCACTGAAGATGGGCAGGTAGTGAGAGGATGTTCTCTTGGTCAGCTTCTACTCTCAAATCACATTCACACCACAGAGACTAGTGGCTGCCATTACCACCCATCTGTCCATGCGGCTCTCGGCTGTAGAACTATGGTGTCAGCCCCATGCTGGGCTCACAGGTGCTTTTTGATCTTGTCTAATTTACTGTGTCATGTATCCAGGCCTGCAACTGCCTTACAATATTGCCCATCCCTGTCTCTGTCCCTCCAGTTAACTGTCCCTGATCCTGGTCCTGGCATGTGCTTTCTGGGTTTGGGAGGGGGGCACGGTGTTACACAGGCCAGTGTCCTTGCCCTTCCCTCAGCCTGGGTGGGGGAGAGGGTTATGCTCCTTGGATTACTAAATTAAAGTTTGTAGGTTATATTCATGGAGAAAAGAATGAAGTTCAGACACATGCTATTACCTGAATGGACCTTGTAAAGGTTCGAGGTCTATTGAAATATCTTGAATAGGCAGGTCCAAAGGGTTTGCCGTGGGCTGGGGATAGAGAGAAAGTAAGAGAGTCTGTTAATGGCTGCAGGTGTCAGAGGACAGAAATATTATGGAGCTAAATACTGACAAAGACACTACTTTGTGGATCTACCAAAATTCATTGTACTATATGCTCTAAAATGAAGGGATTTTTGTGATGGATTTTATCTAATGAAAACGAATGACAGCTGGGAAAACAGTTCCATAGTGTTCGGCTAACATGCAGGGCTTTGGGTTCTATTCTCTGCAATGCCAAAAGAAAACAGGAAAAAATAAAGCAAATACAAGCAAGAGCAGCTGCATCTTTTCCATCTCCCCCTGCACCCTCTTGTCGTGCTTAAGTTCTGCCAGCTTTTAATGGTGCCCCCTTCTGTCAGCCATGCCTAAATTCTGTCATCTGTTAATGGCACCTCCTCTCTCTAGGGCCTTGGGGGTGGCATGGTCAGGTTTCAGAGCGGTTCTTCCTGTTCTCACTCTCTCCCAAGCTACCTTTAGGCAGCCATGCAGGTCTGCTGACTCCCGCCTCACCTCCTCTGCCCACCCTGAACAGCTGTGGCAGGTCATCTCTCCCAATCCTCGGCTCCCAGTGCAGCAACACTCACTCTGCCTACAACCCTGGGCGGTTCCCTACTGCCCTGTCAGCATCCTCTCCCGACCCATCCCTTCTTTGGACCACTTTTACACCACAAAATAGAAAGAATTGGCAAAATGAAAATGTCAGGCTTCAGAGGTCTGACTCATTTCCCTTTTAATCTTATGCAACTAGAAAATTTAGGCAGAGTTGATGTGCACTTTTGGTATAAAGAAGGTAGAATTCTATTTTTTTTTAATTTATTCTTCTCACACACAATACATCATGACCAGTTCCCACCATTTCCCTTCAGAAAAAAAGAAAAAAAAAATCCCTCCTAGGGATATCGACCGAACATGGCATAACAAGTTACAATAAAACCAGGCACAAACCCTCATATCAAGACTGGATGAGGGAGCCCAGAAGGAGGAAAAGGGTCCCAAGAGCAAAGCAGGCAATTCTTTAGAGACTAAAAAACATTGCCTTCCTGCTGCAACAGAGACTCGCTCAGCCAGGAGAATGCTGGGAGGCTGGCTAAGCATCCCGCAGGATGCAGCTCAGTCAGTAGCAATGGACAAGCCCTGGGTTCAATGCACCATGATGGCACATGCCTATAATAGTGGCACTTGAGAGCTAGCAAAAGAAGGGTCAGGATCCTTGGCTACATACTGAGTTTAAGGTCAGCCTGATATACAGGAGACCTTGACTCAAAAACAAACAAGGAAACAACGTCACTCAACCACAGATTCTCCAATTAAAAAAGAAAGTCAAGAAAAGGCACCTGCATACTCCAGCACTGTGGTAGCAACTCCTGGGCTCAGTAAGAAAGGCCGTGAGCAGCTGGTCTCCCTGTGAGGTAGTCTCTGGTTTGGACATTACTGACAGGAAAAAAAAAAAAAAAAAAAACGGCCCAAGGAAGAAACTTCAAAATTTGACAAAACACTCAGGACAACAAAGGTCCCTTTGAGCAGTTTGGAAGAAAGAAAGTCTCAAGTCGATAGTCACTGGTGATTGAGTGCCTTCTATATTAGGTGTGACACTCACTGTTTTCACACATCACCCCACTTGCTCACAACCATCCTGGGAGGGAGAACCATTACCGTGACCACATTTTGTAGGTAAGGCAAGGAGGCCTCACAAAGAGCAGGCATCTTTTTCGAGGTTCCCTAACCCATCTGACTGTGCTCCTCTGATTTTCATTGTGCTCTTACTTTGGGATGCAGAACCTAGGGAAAGCTGCTCTTTCCTCCCTGCTATCACCTGATAAGGGAAAAGCAACCATAGTTAGGTGGGAAGGAACTATAAGACAGCAGGGGGGGTGTCTCCGAGGAACCGGGAAAGCTGAAGACCTCTTCTGTGTCAGCGATGGCATAGTCTAGTACAGAAGTTCTCAACCTGTGGGTCGTGACCCCTTAGAGGTTAAATGACCCTTTCACAGGGGTTGAATGTCAGATATCCTGCATATCAGACATTTACATTACAATTCATAACGGTAGCAAAATTACAGTTATAAAGTAGCAAAGAAAATAATTTTATGGTTGGGAGTCACCACAACATGAGGAATCTTGATGCTCTTCAATTAAGACCCTGCATTCCCATCATGGAATCTGCATTGATAAACAATGCATGGCAAAGCAGAGTGAGCTGTTTGGTTGTTGTTTTGTTTTTGTTTTTGTTTTTTTTTGGGGGGGTGCTACAGGACTCTGTCCTCAGGCCCTACGAATCCTAGATTTTCATCAGTGGCTTGAATGGACACCAGAGAGAGTAGATACAGCAAAAACCTAACAACCTGATTTAAGGATGGACAAAAGATTTCACTAGACTTTTCTTCAATGCAGAAGCCAAGGGAGCTTAGGCGATTCCTTCAGAAGAAGCTTTGTCAGAGGCCCCAAGCACCTACAGAGTCTCATGGATCTTTAAAATGCTGAGGTGGCTCTCAATAGGGTTAAAGGGTGTTGGGGTACTGCATGCAGTTGGGGTTTGGGAAGAGCATAGGGCTTATTGGACTAGTCTCCAGAACAGCTAAATCAAAAACCTGCATCCCTGCTGGGCAAAGGCAATGCCTCTGTAAAGTCTGTTTTGCAAGGTGGGGACAGTGGCATTCAACTACGGGCCAGCAGCTTGTATCTCGGGACCTCAGATTTGAGGACTTTACTTACTAGTCTTCAAGGAAGAACCGAGGCTCTTAAATGCTCAGTGCCTCCTTGCAGCTCCATTTCCTTGGATTAAGACAGGAAACACAGACCTGCGTAAGGTCCTGGGTCCTGGGAACCAGGATAGCCACCGTGGCTGCCCAGACATTGCCCAGGGAGTGCATGGCATCAGGTACGTAGACCTGAGGTGAAGGATGTGGGAAGTTTTCAACACAGCACTCATGTGTTCCTTGAGGGGAACCGGGGGAGGGGGGTGGTTAAAGCTGGGCTCAATTTGTGATGCACTTCCTGGGCCATTTCAGATGCCCCAAATTGTAGGTGGCAGGGCAGCCTCCCAGATTTAAAAGGGGAAAGTGCTGGTGCAAATACAGATTTCTGAGCCTTGCTGTCCCTCTGAATGGGACCCTCTGGGAAGGTGCTTCCTATAGGCGTCTATGGATTTGTGCATACTCCAGTCTGAGACCATTCTCCCATGACAGCCCTGCTGCAGAGGTTAAAGGCCATGCAGGAATCGATTGTATTGACTTCTGGAGCTGAGGGAGTCCAGAGGCCCCAGGCCAGCTCATAAGGCCCAAGGCAGCACATTGAATGTTCTCAAGGAGTCCAGGGACTCTAGGTCAGCACAAAAGGACCAGTGCAAGACAGTGAATGTATCCCCCATCCTTGTTGTCCATTCTCTTCCATCACCTGACTTGCAATGAAGGGACTCAATAAAACCTCTGGTCTCAAGGGGTTATGATTTCAGTGACATTGCCTTAAATTCAAATCTTAATAAACACAGCCATATCGTAGCTTGGCTGAGTATGTTTTTATACCCATTTTACAGATGAAAGGAGAAAAGAGACCACCGGAGGTAGTGATTTCCGTCCTGTCAGCCTGAAGAGACTTGCTGTGCCTCAGAACAGCCTTTCTCAAATCTGGCACTCCCATCCCCCAGAGGACACTCGTGATGCTCAGAGCAGTGGTTCTCAACCAATGGGTCATGACCCCTTTGGGTTCGAATGACCTTGTCACCGTGGTTGCCTAAGACTATTGGAAAACACAGACTCATTACGAGTCATGACAGTAGTGGGTTACAGTTATGAAGTAGCAAAGAAACTAACTTGATGTTTTGGGATCACCACAACATGAGCAACTGCATTAAAGAGTCACAGCTTTAGGAAGGTTGAGAAGCATATTTGGTTGTCACAGCTGAGGGCATGTGACTGGCACCCAGTAGGTAGAAGCTGGGGACACAGCTGAACATCCTATAAATTGCACAAGAGACTTGTGTAGAGAACGTGCAAACGGTACCATGGCTGTGAACAGAAGCACACATACCTGAGGGGCTGCCAGAGGTGGGCACGTGATATGTTAGCCTGAGCACTTCTAAACACACGGAAGTAAATGAAGAAAGTGAGTAATAACGCAAGCAGTACGTGCCCATTCTCATACCACTCGAAGGTTAAATATGAATAATTTTTTTAATGGAAAGAAAACAACAGTGAAATAACCTTGAAGGTCATTTGGCTTTTGTTGTTTGTTTTTGTTGCTGTTGTTTGTTTGTTTCGTATGTTTGGATGTTACAAGAGCCAGTCTCCTTTGATCAAGACCATCCACTGAAACACTTCCCTTCAAGCCAGGGCTGGTGTCTGGAGACCTTGGGAGCTAGCCACAGCAGTTCACCGGCAGACATCATGCGTGCACGATACAGGAAATCTCCCCACGACCTTTCCCAGCTGTCCTCCTGAAGGGCTTCCCACACCACAGCAACTTCCCACAATGCACTCTTCCCCAGCAGCTTCCTATTATGCAACTGTCCCCGGAAGCTGAGGCTTACGGAGGCTCCTCTTCTCCTTGGAAACGGTGTTCTGGGGCAGGAAGCAGGACATGAGAAATGTCTTTGAATTTACAAATGATGGAGTGGCCATGTGGTTGCTTTTGCTTGTTGGTATGGCTTCAGAGGGCGTACTCCAAGACATCGTCAATCCTGATCTGTGTTGTAGGTTGACACAACACCCAAGACTTAGAGTTGGGGTGAGAATGGTATTTGTGAATGTGGAACAGCTGATTACCTGAAAATTCCCCTCCCTCAGTGCCTTGGTGAAGTCAGGGGTAGAATGAAAGAGAGGGAAGAGTGGAGAGGCAGCAGTTCTGAGGGACCTGTAGGCTTTCCTCATGTCCCCTCCAAGGTTGAGACATATCTTCTCACCAGGCCTCTCATCACTGTCATTGTGTGTAGGCTCTGGGTGAGAATCAAGGTGCCACTTCTAGAACATACTCATCTGTTACTCAGAGTAAGACTTCCTGGTGCCCTTGAACAGCATTCCAAGTCAGTCCTGGGTTTGGGGAACAGCAGATATGAAAGGGTTTGAAAGCCAAAAGAGAGGCTCAGAGATTGACTATCTGTGCAATCAGGGCTGGTGCCTCCAGACATCAGCCTGACACGGTAAGACTGCCCCAGCCATCCATCGGCAAGGTCAGGCAAGCCGATGATCTAGAAAGGCAAACTGTGAGAGCTGGCAGTCGCTTCCCTGTTTAAATGCCTTCCTTTTGTAACACATTTGGCTAGAGTTCAGTCAAAGAGGCTGAACCGCTGGGAGTGATGGAGAATAAAAAGCCTATAATCTAGTTTGACCCCATGCTGCTAGGGAGCTGGTCAGCCTGGTTTCTTCTTCAGGGAGAGCAGTGGGGAGGTCCAGCCAGAGACTACCAGCCTGAGAGGCAGCTGCAGCTTCCAGGCAGGGCAGGCAGGACAGGGGACAGTGGGTCCCTACATGGAAAGCTTAGTTAGCTTCTCTGCGGTCTCCTCTGCCTTGTACAAATTCTCACCCAATGACAGCTGAAAGGAAATTTTAGTTTGTTTCTTTATCTCTATTTTTATATCTAGACGTTTGTTTCTGTATCTCAAGCACCCCTTCTATGTGCTTGCATATGTATGTGTGTGTGTGTGTGTATGCTCCCCTTGAATTGACTACACCACTGCTGTTCTCCACTGACCTTTGAGAATCCCTTTAAATTCTGACAGAACAATAAGCAGCATGGGAGGAGATCTATTCGTTAAGGTGTGCATGTATGTATGTGTTTGTGTGTGTGGTATGTATGTATGTGTGTGCTGTTTGTCTATTTGTGGTGTGTGTGTGTGTCTGTATGTGTGTGATGCGTGATGTGTGTGTGTTCAAGATATGTGTGTCTACATATATGCCCTGTTTCCGTGCATACTTCATGCTGAAAGGGGAAGAGGAGAGGAAAGAGTCAACAAAAATAACAGAATGCAAAGCTGCAAAACCCAGGCCCTGGGAAGCCGGTATCCTTTCCCCCCACCAACCAGCTGCAATTTCAATCAATTCAATCAATGGGCAATGTTTGCTGGTCATAAAAATAGCCCAGAGGTTGCTGGTCAGCGGCTCTAAGATGGATGACCAGTGGCCCTGGAGGTCCCAAAGGTCAAAGATGACTATCACCTTAAAATGTAATCTGCACTGGCCCTTGGCCCAAGGCCTGGTGGGTGGGACAGGCATTTGATGGTCATCAGCTGCCAGCCTCCAAACCAGGCAGCTCTCAGCTCAAAGCTGTTAGACCTGAGCATCTCATGGTCTGTCTGTCCGGACTCCTCATCCTTGGCTTGGTGCCGCTGCCCAGCAGGCACACTTTCTCTAGCCACAGCTAGCAACATGGCGTCCCACGGGGGCCGCAAGGAGCTAGCGGCTGTTTCTCTCCTGACCCCTCTGGCCCTATTCTCTAACAAGCTTTCCCTTCATCTGCTTGAAGGGGCTGCTACAGGTATTCAGCTGCCATCAGCCTTCACGGGCAGTGAGAAGCTGCTATGGCAGCCGATCCTTTGTTCTCCCATCATGTGGCAAGTGAACACCTTCAGTTTCCTCCTCTCCACCCCCAAGGGCTGTGAGATCTCTCCGTTCATTTGGTCCTTCCCTTTGTGCTTATTTTGGAATTCCATCCGGTTTCTTCACTCCCAACAAGCACGAGACGTGCTTTCCTGCTCTTGTAACTCAAAGAGGGCCCCAGCATGATTGCTGGTCTTCAGCATCGTTTCACTTCCCTGCTTCTTGTCTGATGAACAGCATGTTTCTCATCCTTGCTACAGGCATCTGGGTCCATGAACATTTCCTCTGGTAGACTGCACTAGAATGCAAGACACTTGAGCAGCCCCTTGAGCTACACAGAGCAGGCCTGAGCTACATACAGCTGCACCAAATTGCGCATTGCTGCACCGTTTACTGGTCCTGCTTCCCTGGCTGAAGGCTGGCACCAGTGCTGGATTGCTGAATCCTCCAGCAGGGCCTACCTCCTGCAAATTCACTTCCTCCCACAAATCATTGCAGTTTGGCTATTTAATGATCGACATGTCATACGAAGATGCAGTATTTCCCAAAAGTCAGGAAGCAAATAAATTATTACAGTTTAAAAATGAATCTATTTATTGATCTTCTTTTACACTATTAATGCTAATTGTTTTTCATGGTGCATGCATTTGTGATTCATCAAAATGAATTCTTAACGAATTTCCAAACACAAAAATTATAGCAGGATAACGGTAGAGCCAAATCATCCCTCCATTTTTCAAAGACTTTGCTCTGAAAAGCCCAGCAATATAATATGAATCACACATACCTGTCTCTAAGATTTGAGAAATTGCTGTGAGCATCAATAGATGAGTAAGTGGACATTACAACCACATAGTCTGAGTGCCAACTATATGTTAGGCCTTGTCTGGGCTGTTCACAAATATTGTTTCACTGACTGCTCACAAGATTGCCCAAGGTCCATGTTGTCATTGTCACTTTAATAAGAAATGAAGTCACAAAGAGAGTCACAAAACTATCAAATAGAAGAGCCAGGAAACGGGTCAAATCTACTTGGCTCTACATACATACTCCTTCTGCTTGGCCACTGTGCATATGGAGATGATGCCAGCTCGCTGAAGCAGCCTGTCCATCTGTCCCTCTCAGAGCTGATCCTGGATCTTCCTGTCCACTGTGCATATGGAGATGATGTCAGCTACCTGAAGCAGCCTGTCCATCTGTCCCTCTCAGATCTGACCTTGAATTTTTCCATCCACTGTGCGTGTCAGCTAGCTGAAGCAGGCTGTTCCATCTGTCCCTCTCAGAGTAGACCTTGAATCTTCCTGTCAGATGGATCTAGATTCACAGTAAGATGTAGATAAATCACACATCTCCGGTTGTTTTGTTCCTTTGTATCAATTAAATCTGACAGAAGTCACTATGCCCTCTTGCCTGTTTTGGTGGGGACACTTCTTGTCCTCTCTACTTCTTCCTTAATAAGATTTTAGCTAGACACATGGTTCCAGCCACTTCCTAACATTCCTTGAGCTGCCGACAGCCATGTGACTAACAGGTTGTGAACTGACCTGATACAAGCTAAATAGAGGTCTTGCAGTCCTCTTCCCATGCATCGTCCTGCTGTCTGGAGTTCAGACATGATGGTGAGGTGGAAGTAGCCACTTTAGACCATAGGAAAGTTTTTTGATGAAGACAGAGACACGATGTTTTTCAAAATTAAAAACCTTGGTGTAGTGGTACCAATGTAATTTCAACATGTGAGAGACAGAGGCAGAAGCAACAGGAGCTCAAGGGCTTCCCCAGCTACACAGAAAATCTGAGGTTCTGTCTTAACCCCAATCCACTCTCCTTCTCCCAAAACAGAAAAGAAAACAGAAGATTGAAAGAATAGGGCCAATGAGATGGCTCATGTGGGCAAAACTCTTGCCACTAAGTCTCATAACTTGAGTTCAATCCCAAGGTCCCATATCGAGACAACCAACTTCTGAAAGTTATCCTCTGACCTCACACACATTATGTACTGCATAGGCGTGCATGTGTGTGCACACACACACACACACACACACACACACAGATGGGGGAAGGAAGGAAGGAAAGAAAGAAAGAAAGAAAGAAAGAAAGAAAGAAAGAAAGAAAGAA
>NW_026596040.1:24941565-24946503 GCF_907164565.1 Psammomys obesus | reverse complement strand
GAAAGAAAGAAAGAAAGAAAGAAAGAAAGAAAGAAAGAAAGAAAGAAAGAAAGAAAGAAAGATTGAGTGAGTGTGTGAGTTAGTGAGTAAAAAATATACCCCTGATGTTAATGTCCAGGATGGAAAGGGGGACATTATGCCCCTGAACTGCTCGTGAAAGAGAATTAAATCCATTCCTTGTATTTAAGTCACTGTGAGTTCCATCCTCATTTACAGCAGTGTCCTGGGTAGGGTTTGTCAACATAACACAAGCTTGAGTTATCTGGGAAGAGGACCCTCAACTGAGAAAATGCATCCATCATATTGGCCTGAAGGTAAGGCTGTAGGGCAGTTTCTTGATGAATGATTAATGTGGGAGGGCCCAGCCCACTGTGGGTATCCCTGGATAGGGGTCCTGTGTTATATTAAAAAAAAAAAAGAAAAAAGAAAAAACCAGTCTGAGCAAGTCATGGGGGAAAAAAAAACAGTCAGCAGTGTTCTATGTGTTCTATGGTTTCTGCTTCAGTTCCCGCCTCTAGTTTCCTGTCTTGAGTTCCAGCCCTGATTTTCCTCAATCTTGAGTTTTAATTTGCAAGTGTAAGGTAAATAACTAATTTCTTTTCCAGGTTGCTTTTGGTCATGGTGCCATTATTACAGGAGTAAAAAGTAAACTGAAACCAGCAGCAAGCCCAAGGCAATGAGGCTCAACATGACCTCCCACCAATGAGCTCCACCAATGAATCCTTGGTGGCCGAGATGGGAAATGGGATTGTCTGTGTGTATTTGTACATGTGTGTACATGTAGACCAGATTGCACGCACATATGTGTACAGGCGCCATGTGGAGGGCAGAGGTCAACCTCTGTGTCTTCCGTGGTTGTGCAACTCTTTCTTTCTTTCTTTCTTTCTTTCTTTCTTTCTTTCTTTCTTTCTTTCTTTCTTTCTTTCTTTCTTTCTTTCTCTCTTCTTTCTTTCTTTATTGAGATAGAGTCTTTCCTGAGCCTGGAACTTACTGATTTTATTTGATGGCTAGCCAATAAGCTAGAGAGACCAGCCTGTCTCTGCCCTCCCAGTGCTGGGATCACAGACTTTCACAGCCATACCTGACTTCCATGTGTATTCTAGAGCAGCAAGCACTTTACCAGCTGATTCCTCTTCCTAGGCCCAGAAAAGGGACTTTGTAGCTGCGTGCAGTTTAACTGTCTTGAGATTATCTTGAGTTGTTTTGGTGGGTGTATTGTTAACTCACTAGTTCTTACAACAAGAATGACAGCAAGAAAGCACTGCGACAGCAGAAGGAGAGACAGAGAGAAGACGCGATATCATGGCTCTGAAGACAAAGAAAGAGGCTGTGATCAAATAATACCAGGAGCCTCCAGACCTGGAAGAGGCAAGGGAGAGGTCCTGCCTTTGGGCTTCTGAAAGAAGAAGGCCTCTCTGACATTGACTCTAGTCCAGTGAGAGTGATTTTGTATTTATCTGGAATGGTGAGCTATGTAATTTGTGTTGCCCTAGGCTACTGCATTGAGGTAATTTGTTGCCTCAACACTAGGAAATGGGCACAATGGGAGAGCCTGCAGAAATAATCCAGGTCATGAAGGAAAGAGCAAGTTCAGGTGAAACAATAATGCCTCTCTACTTGTCCCTTCGTTCCAGCAATGACGCTCTCACTCTTCAAAGTCTAGCAGCAATACCCTGGGAAGCCATTATGGGCCCCACCAAGTAACTGGTTCTCACGTTGATCTGGGCAGAGGTACTGCATACTGGCACAGGAAGATGGGGCACAGGAAAGTATGACCCCAGCCCTGATAATCTGCTGCCTGACACAAGTGCCCTTTCTCATGCATATACCCTGGTCCAGTGGTTACTCTCTATACAGGTCATGGTGCTTGGAGCTACAGACATTCATGGAAACAAAATGTCCCCAATAGGAGGGAAGAGGGAAGAGGTGGCTAGGCAGAAGCCCTCTAGCAAGGCAGCAGAGGCGTAGCAGGCAGGAGCTCTCTGCCCACATGGGAACGCACTTCCCTAGAATTACCAGTATGGTACTGCGGCTCCGTTCACCTCTTTTTACCTTTGACTCTCTCCTACTAAGAAGGTTGACTTCTTAATCCTAATTGCACAGTGTCCCAGATGTTGATAGCTAGCCAGCCGGAACTTTTCATTTTTGTCTCATTGTTTGAAAAGAAGAGCAATGATCTAAATAACTTCACTAACAGAAAAACTTTATTCATGAGAGAGCCATCACTATAAGGAACACAATTAAGAATCATCCAAATGTTGAAATTATCAGACAAGTTATATAAAAAAAACCAACAGTATCTTTGTGTTATCTGAAAGCCTCTCCCACTAAATGCTGACTGCAAAATCATAGTTTGTTTTCATAGTTTACAGATATCACCTCATTCAAGAGATCAAAGTGAAAATCACGGAGAAAGGCTCATATCCATCATAGGCCTCCTGACACAGGACAGCTAGAAGGGCACTGTGTGTGTGTGTGTGTGTGTGTGTGTGTGTGTGTGTGTAAGAGAGAGAGAGAGAGAGACAGAGACAGAGACAGAGATAGGAGGGGATGAAAATCTTGGCTGTCAGTTTCTTCCTTCCACCCTAGCTGAGGCAGGCTCTTTTACTCATTGCTGCAAAGTCAAGCTAGCTGCCCAGTGAGCTTCAGTGGACTCTCTCTCCCTACCTCCCGGCTCACCGAAGTACTGGAATTACTGATACATGCTACTGTGGTCAGCATTTCGTGGCTTCTGGTGACCTGCCACCAATCCTCATGCATACAGAGCAAACAGTTTACCTGTGAAGCCATTTCTCTAGCTCCTACAGCTCCGTGATTCCTGTGGAAGTGTATACTCTGTGCCTAACCATCGGAAGCATTAGACAGAACCACACCAGAAACTCACATATGATAGAAAATAACACCACGTTTGGCACCACGTTCGACTGGGCCCTAGAGAGATTAACCCACATTCTTACAAAGCGTGGAATTTCACAAATGACAAAGGAAGACTAAGGCCCCGTTAGGGATTGGAGGAGTCTAAACTGGTGTCAGAATCAATGATCGTGGGATCCTGTGGTGGGTCTCCACCAGAAACTGAGACTTCTGGTAAAAATCCCAAGGCTGTAGTTTGGCTTAAAAGTACTGCTCAATTTTAATTTACTGCACTTGATTATTGAACTCTGATTATGTCGTGTGTTTCTGTTCAAGGGTGCTGAGTAAGGGAATGTGGGAATTCTTTCTGCAACTTGCCTGTGAGTCTGAAATTACTTCCAAGCAAACGGGGGGGGGGGGGAATCCTCACAATTTATTAAATGCTTTCGTATTACTGATTGATCTTACTCTGGTGATAGTCTCTCAGCATGGTGGCATTATCTACATTTTCTGGTGAGGAAATAGCCACAAATGAAATAAAGCGGCATGTCAAGAGTCACCGTCTACAATTGCTGCATGGACCTCAGGTTTGAATTTGAAGCTCCTATTTCTGTACACTACTATCTCCCCTATAAGGTGAACGGGCTTAAATTTGATATTCCATGCTGTGTATACTTACAGATAGCAGGCACCATTGACAGAGCTGTGGCTCTTTCCAGACGTAGGCAATAGCCCTGCTCTGGGACTCTCTGGGTGCCCCTGTGTTCCCCTTGCCATCTTTTTCCAAATGTTGAAGCAGCTTCCTAGTTCATGTCATAGTGGCTCAGCTACTTTTCTCCCCCCGTCCCATGGTTTTTGTAGAGTCAGCCCATGGTTTTAGTAGAGTGCAAATTTGAACATGGCCTTGTCCTATAGAATAGCCAATCTACTGCATGCCTTGTCCAAGAATCCAATAGTTGTTCAGTCCATGAGGCTTCATGTTTCAGGTGATCTTCAGTAGATGCCAAAATTCCAGAGAAATAGGTTCTAATGCCAGTGAAGGGATGGACTTGATAGTGAGAACAAGAGCAGGCAGGCAACGAAAACAAGCTTCCTTCTCCCATGTCTTTTAGACACGCTGCCAGAAGAAAGTCCGGCCCTGATTAAAGGTGCACCTTCCCGCCTCAGAAGATCTGAGTTAAAGTTTTGTCTTCCCACCTCAAAGATCTGGATTAGAAGTAGGTCTTCACACTTCAAATGATCTAATTAAGAAAAAAAAAAAATCCCCTTACAGGTGTGGCCAGTTATTTCGGTTTTAGTTAATTCCAGATGTGGTGACGCTGACTAGCAAGAAAACCCATCACACCTCCTCAGCATTTCCTATTATCCAGCCCTCCACTAGGCTTAGCCAACAGATGGAGCACAGCCTGCTGGGAATGAAGTTTCCCACGCCTCGCAGAGAAACCAAGCTTCTGAATACTGACTAAAGCCTTCCCGGCCTCCCCTCACACGCCTGGCTGCACTTCCTGCCCTGTCACACACAATGGAGCTGGTGGCTTTATAGTTTAATAACAAGGACAAGACTCACGGGACAAGGCTCTGCCCACTGCCACCCCCTGCCCTCCGCCCCGTGTTGCCTTGAAATGCTCACCTTTGTGTTTGTTTGGGAGACCTTTACCCCCAATGGTTCTCCCCTACGCCTTCTGCTTACCTCTGTTTTAGGGTTAAGGGTCTTTGCCCTCTCCTGGCTTTCTTTTCACTCCCATTACACTCTGTGTTTACAGCGCAATCATTCCATTCACACTCCAACCTCGGCACCTCATTCGCTGACCGATGATGCTCGCTAGATAGCTACACGATGAACGAATGAATAAGTGAATGACGGTCATTTTCAACTACTGGTCTGCGTAAGTTCAAAGCGAATGTTTTTCTGAATGTCTCGTTCCTCATTTCCAAGCACTCATCTCCTTGACCTGTCTCTTCCTGCTCTTCACGCCACCATTGTGCCCTGTATGTTTAGATCCCTTGTCCTTTGAACAAAGGCTCTGGAGACAAGCGCAGAAGAAGAAGAAGAAGAAGAAGAAGAAGAAGAAGAAGAAGAAGAAG
>NW_026596040.1:24904752-24941555 GCF_907164565.1 Psammomys obesus | reverse complement strand
AAGAAGAAGAAGAAGAAGAAGAAGAAGAAGAAGAAGAAGAAGAAGAAAAGAATCATAGATGTTGAGAACTTTTCACTGGGATCCAGGAGAAAAGCCTGAGGCATGTAAGGAAATCAAGTCCTCGGCTCACTAGGGAGACTATGTGGGCCCATGCACACTGTCTTGAGATTATTGACTGAGTTCAGTCATGAGAAATGCTCTAAGTTCAACCATCAGACACTCTGTGTGTTGGGGTGGGGCGGGGTTGTGTACGCGCATGTGCACTGTGCTATAATGGCCTTTACAAAATGCACCACATTAGCCAGATAGATTTTGAAATGCATAAATGATGTGAACACGTGGGCTGTATTAATTTAGCCCTCTCTAGAAATGCCTGGAAAATAATAGGCATTCAATAAGTCGTTGTGTAATAAATAAATGAAGAATGGATTTTGATGTCCTTGTTGTTGCTGTTCTTTCTCGAGGTCAATATAAAAATCAGCTGTGTCTCTCCAGGTACTATAGCATTGCCCGTGAAGACCCTGTCCATCACTGAGAGGAAAGAGCACTTGGAATTTACTCTCGGCTCTACTGCTCCACTATCTGCATGACCTCGGGGCAGTTAGCCTCTCCGCAAGGTAGTTTCCAACCTATAGAATATAGTTCAGCCCATAGAATTATTGAGAGGCCTGAGGGAAATTACCAAATGCCTAACTTGGTCTCGGAGCACAGCTGCACCCTCAGAGAGCCCCCGTGACTGGACAGGAAATGGACACGAGAATTGCTTGTGGTAGGGACACGAGGCAAGCTGCAATACTAAGGACTGGGCTAAGGGATTTGAGAATGTTTGCTTTAGAAAGTTCTGGTATAGTCCACTATTTCCCAAGGTGAGATCGGGGATGTGGGATCTAAAGTGACATGAACATGTCTTGTGACAGTAAATGCTGCAATGGCCTCCACCCTGTTAAGAGTTACAGGGATAACTTTGGGCATGAAGGCGACAAGGAGTAGACTTGAGGCGCTTAATCTTCCTTGTCAACTTGGTGGATTTAGGATCACCGTGCTGATAAACATCTGGGTATGTGTGTGAGGAGGTTCCTAGAGGTGAGGAGACTCACCCTCAATATGGCTGGCGCCTTGCCTGGACTGTGGGCTCAGAGCAAAGTAAGAGGAAAAGCAAGAACACCATTGTTTTTTCTCTGCTTCTTGACTGGGGACACAATGTGATTGGCTGCCTCATGGCCCCGATGCCACAGCTAGAGTCACTCTCTTCACCATGCCATCATCAATACAATATCCTACACCCTTAAACTGTGGGCCAAAATGAACCTTTAGATGTTTGGTTAGAGAGACAGGACAGTAGCTTATACGCTTCCCTAAGTAAGTCTTGTAACACCTTTATGCACAGAGGAGTCCAAGTTTTCAGGGAGGGAAAATCTCCAAAGCTGATTTCTCTCTCTCTCTTTCTTTCTCTCTCTTTCTTCCTTTCTTTCCTTCTTTCTTCCTTTCTTCCTCCCTCCCTCTCTCTCTCTCTCTTTCTTTTTTTTCTGCCTCTTGAGTGCTGAGATGAAAGGCGTGCACCTCGACCACCCGGCTCAAAGTTGACTTCTAATTCCATTTCAAAAATGTGTTTCTAGAGTATCTTTCATATTTACCAATGAGTTTAAACTTTTTTATTTTTAACCTTACTGGCCATGCAAGCTACTCAGGGAGAACATGGAAAGCTGGCCTTGGTGACTGAGTCTGAGACTCAGTAGCAGCTTGCCTTTTGATTGCCCTGTGACCTTGTGAATTTGTTGGCAGGACTGAAACTTCTTTCATTTGCAAAAAGGAGAGAACAATTCATAGCTTTGGGGATTAAAGTACTGGTTCCTTCCAGCTTTTCTTCTCACTTTTTTAAGGGAGAGCATTTTAATCCAGTTGAAGAAAGAAATTAAGGACAGGAAAAATATTCATGGAAAAGAATATCTTCCTGTAACAGAGAAGCAAGACATGGGGCTGGAAAGATAGCTCAGCAGTGAAGAACACTGGCTGTCTTTCCAGAGGTTCAATTCCAGGGTTCAATTCCCAGCACCCACATGGCGGCTCATAACTGTCTCTAACTTCTTTTTAGGCAATCTGACAACCTCACACAGACAACCATGCAGGCAAAATACCAATGTACATAAAATACAAATAAATTATTTTAAAAAGGAGGCAGGAAGTGATGAAAACCTGAAAATCCCCCAGTTACAGCTGAAGGGACAAGAGTCAGCAGTGAGCACTGAGTGCACAGTCACTACAGTGACAGTGAAAGATTTTCCAAGGCCCTCTGTATCGCAGACCCCACCTTTAATACTTGTTCTCAGCTCAAGTATTAAATGTAACTATGGTTCCTGTTTTGCAGATGAGAAACCAGAACACAGAGCTGTAGAAATAGCGGAGCCAGTCCTTTACCTTGCCAGGTTCATTTCTAAGGAGATTGAGACAAATTTGTTAGAAGACTATGGGAAAGCCATTCTGAAATAAGACCACGTGAAGCAAGGATAGGTGGACAGAGGAATAGGTGACGGCAGTGAAGCTCTCTGCCAACCCCACCCAGCCCTGTGAAGTTGGGAAGGTCCCTGGCAATGTCCCAATATGAGGGTTAGGGGAGCTGAGTCCCCATCTAATATCCTCTTCCCGTGACCGATTATTGGCTGTAACTGCTGTTGGGAAGGTATGTGCAGGGTGGAGGCTTTCTGAGCCCCAAGAAATTCCTAGAGAGGACTCAGTGGAGAGATGACAGCTGCTTACAGCCCAGCTCAGGGAATGAGCACACACCCACAGTCCCACTGGGATCTATGTGCTTTGAGACCCTAATATATGCCCTGAAACTCTGCAAGTTCCGGAGGCAACCAAAGGACAAATAGTTGGAGGTATTTTTCAGTACCTTGGACTGTGTCAGAGAAGACTTTATGAAAAAAGATTCTAGTATCGCAGGAAATAATCTCGATAATTGACACATAGGGTCATATGAAGTTATAAAACTTCTTCACTGTAAAGGAAACAACCAGCAGAGTAGAGACAATCTAAATGTCTGACCCAGAATTAATATATAGATTCCATAAAAAAATTGCCAAAAAAAACCCACCCCCTACTTACTCATCCAATAAATGGGTTAATAAATTGAGTAGATAATTCTCAGTAGAAGAAATACAAATGGTTAATAAATATGGGGGAATGAGTTCAATATGCTTAGCCATCACAGCTGTGCAAGTGAAAACCACACTGAGATTCCATCCCACCCTAATCAGAATATCTATCGTCTAGAAAAACAACAAATCCTGGTGAGGAATGTGAATTGGAACATCCCTTATGGAAGTCAGTATGGGAGTGTCTCAAAACTTAAAAATAGAACCTCCATCCAAAGAATTCCAAGTCAGGAACACTAAACATCATTTAATGTAGCGCTGTTCACAGCAGCCAAGATATGGAACCAGCCTATAGGTCCATCAGTATCTGAATGGATAAGGAAAATGTGCTGTATATACACAATGGAATCTTATTCCATGAAAATAATGAAAGTATATATTGTAGGAAAATGGATGAAATTTGAGATGATGTTAAATACAATAAGCCAGACTCAAAAGGACATATATGGTATATTCTCTCTCATATATATAAACTAGATTTAAATATATATATAGATGTATACGTAGGAAGGCCTTGACAGTAGACATGGGGTTACAAAAGCGGAGAATGAGGTCTAGAGGAAAGGGGGAACAGGAGAGGAAAATGTAATCTACGTAAACGGAAGCTAGGGTGACTACTTGGGGAAGGACAAATTGGAAGACAATATAATGACCCATATATATATATATATATATATGGTCACATTGAAGCCGGGCAGTGGTGGCACATGCTTTTAATCCCAGCACTTGGGAGACAGAGGCAGGCTGATCTCTGTGAGTTTGAGGCAACAACACATCACAGAAATGGGGACAACTACATTCGTCACTGTTACAGTTGCTCTTCAAGAAACCACTGTAACACCCCAGCTCCCCAGGTGTAGGCAGCAATCAGCTCCTCTTCATGACCAAGCAGCAAGATAACCCAAAGCTTTCTCCTTGAGGGGGCTGGGCTTTTGACAACTATGACCTTCATGTTTACCAACAAGGCAGGGAGGGAGACTGACTTTCTAATAAAATGGCTGCCTTAAGTCTTCTTTCGGTTGTATGGACAGAAAGTATCCTTACTGGTAGCCCTCCAGTCTTGCCCATAGAGAAGACATGTTTTATTAACCATTAGCAAAGACCTCTGTAGATCATGCTTACCCTGTGGGCCTCTAGTATCTGAGGACTTTTCCACCCTCGGTATTATAAGGGAGGACTCCAGCTCTACAATGCCGTCTTTTCCCCTCAGTACTGGCTTATGGGCCTGCCATACATCCTATTGCATGGTAAGTAAAATAAATAAAAGGATTAAAGACAACAGTAAATAAAAAGGTCTTTCCCTGGGCAGAGGCATCTTCCTGGTAGGTGGGGTTTTCTATTACTGGAGTTTACTCTTTCTCCAGCATGGCTGTTTGGAAGTTTTATTTTATTCTTTCTTGGCTAGGATGTGGCCACTGTTTTCCCTCACCTGAGCAGCTTGTCAGCAGTAGGTGCGCATTGCTAAAGAACATTTTAATAAACTCTTCCTTGCCATATCTTATATTGTATCTCGCCGGAACCCTAATAAGCAGTCTCATTTTCACCAGTTCTCCCAGGTCCCTGTTGGTGAGGTCTCATAGTTCCTCTGAGATCTAGCTCTTTCCCAGTCAGCTGGCCCAGCATCTCAGCAACTCAGTGACAGTGTGCTGTAACTGGTCTGACGGTTGGGAGAGGAGGTAGTGACATGCATTATTATCCTCAAGCAAAGGGAATAGCAACTTTTTTTTTTTAAGAGATGGGATAGGACACTAAGGAAGAATTGAGGAGGAGAGATCACTAGAACCTGGTCATTAAAGTTTGTTAACATGCATCAACTGGGCAGCCCTTTCTATTTCAGCTAGGGCTGTACTGGGCAGCAGACCTTGTAAGGTCAAGAATTGCACCTGTTTTGGAACTCCACTTCTCATCAAGAGTCTTGGGCCTGATGCACATCTTGCCTGTGGCTGTAGAAGAGGCCCTCTTTAATGTTGCCAGTGGGTGTCTCTGGCTCTCATGTTTAGCTCTTAATTGGTGAGCAGTTATCCTTCGCCTTTCATTGTCTTCCCTCAGCACACTAGAATAGTCTAGACCATTTTTTAAACAAATTATTTACTTAATGTTTTTGAGCATGTTTGCCCACAGCTATGTATGTTCACCAGGTGTGTGACTGGTGCTTGTAGGGGCCAGAAAAGGGATTCAGATGCCCTGGAATTGGAGTTACTGGCAGCTATGAGCCTCCATGGGGTGTTGATAACCAAACCCTAGTCCTATGCAAGAGCAACCAATGCACTTAACCTCTGAGTGGTCTCTTCAATGAATCTAAATTCGTTGTTCTAGTTACACTTTTCCTTATATGCAAATGCCTGCTATGGCGTTTCCTCCAGTGTTACCCTCTATCAGTATGCTAGAAAGAGTCATCATCAGTGAGGTAATAAAGGTATATCTCTATTGTGCCAGAGGCTACATTTGCTCTTTGTTTCTTCCTCTTGTGGGTCAGTGGTACCAAATCCTCTTTCAGCATGCTTCCTTGCATACTCCTGGTACCAAGCATGATAGGCTGGCTCTTTGGGATGCAGACTGAGAGGGGTGGGAAGGAAAGAAAGAAGGAGGAGTGAAGGGGAAGAGGGAGCGAGGGAGAGAACACTGGGTATTGAAAGCTTATGATGTAGTGTTCCCAGGATCAAGGCTGCAGGGGAGGAATTCAGGTGTGAGCAAAGGGAGAGGTTTTGCTGCAAAGCAACGAAAGTGTCAGTTAACTCTCAGTGCAGTTCTGGAGCTGCAATGACATACGCTGTTCCATTTCTTCACATCCAGAGTTTTTGGTGAGAAGCAAGACCATCACCATAACATCTGGCAAAGGGGCTGGTGAACACAAGCAGAATCTTGGAGCTCTGTCAGACATGCTCAGAGCTATCCTAGAGTGAAGATATTAAGATGTTCAGAGTGAAGATAGAGACAGAATATTGTGACACAATAATCCAGCACTTTCCAAAAGGCAGGGCAATCATTTTTATTCATGCTCAATGAATTCTAAATGGCTACTAAAATGTTCACTTACATTTACGGAACATTTAGTGGGTGTTGTTACCCTTTTATAGTATAATCTCATAGATTTAACGGAGTCGCAATCATTTACTTGATGCTGAAGATTGCAAACCAGGCATGCCATTCTGGGCTTTCTCTGGGGATTCTCAGGTCTTGGCTATCTGCATTCTTACTTTGAAATAACCAAACTGAACATATCTAGCTGGACCTATCTCCTCAGAACAGAGTACCATTTACTACTGAGAGGAAAGGTAGGTAAATTGAGCCTATTTCAGCAATCTTTTTGAAAGACCTGATGAGGCTCAGCTACACGCACTGCACTTAGGATTCCTTTGTCCTTCTGAGCTTGTCAGGAAGGTCTGGCAACACAGACCTTTGTCTGTGTTTTCTTTGTCTTCTTACCTGTAGGAAATAGAAGAATTCATATTTGTTCGTGCTTATATGTATCCATGGACCGGACCCAGGTTTTGCTGGCAAGAATGGCGTGAGATTTCTTCCTTTCTTTTCTTCCTTCCTTCTTTCCTCTCTCACTCTCTCTCCCTCCCTCCTTTCCTTTCTTCACAAAGGTTCAAAGACTCTCATTTAGAAGGGTCCTAATTAGCGTCCTTGAATAAGTGATATGTTTATAAGGATTTGGGAAACTAGAATCCATTTTAGCTTTAAAGGTTCATGAACTCTTCCTATGCAAATGGTTGAACTAAGAAGACAAGTCTACGTCATGGCCACGATCAACATGAACTGCAAAATGTTATACAAATAAGAAGTTCGAACACCTGTCATCACGCTATATTCATATTTTCGACAATACAAAATTTAAAAAGATAATACCCTTGAATACCCAATGGTGGGCTCAGTTCATTTAAATAACAATTGCAAACACAAGCCCTCAATAGGTAGTCTCTTTTTTAGTTTGTAAACAGCAAAAAGAAATAGAGCATCTAATTTTTGAAATTCTTCTGGCTTCTCTGCTTGACCTTTGGTATTTGTATGTATTGACGATCTCTAAACCCTTGTACAAAAACACCTTGAAGTGCCAAGCTTTAAAAATGAGTCTTTTCTCTTTCTCCTGTGCAGCTTGTATTATCTTGGCCTTGTCAAAATATATTCTCTAGTTAGAGGGTGGAAATATTTCCCTCCTGGCTCTGAAGTATTGATTTTCTCCAACACTCAGTTCTGTCAGTCAGGCAAAGGGGTGAAAGGTGAAAGTTCACCCGGCATTGCTTGTCTTTACCTTCCTATTAATGTCATGCCCTTTCTGCATTTGATCAGTTTATGCGATCACCAACCACACAGAACTGTTACTGCTCTTATTTTCCTACAAGGACACATTTAAGCTATCGCTGTTTAATTCCTGGGTATGATTATGCTGTTATATATGACCGACTCAAGTCCAGCTGCCCTGGGCTCTCATCTGAAAAGCGTGGGAAGAGTACACTTGTTACTTACTTACAATGCTCCATGAATGACGAGAACTCTTGTTATTCTTACCTCAGCATTCAAATCCAGCTTCAACCTCAACAGTAACGGCGGTGAATTCAATGCTCTGAGTCTGATTCCTAGGCAGAGGACCCCCAAGATACAGTTTGGTACAAAGTCTCTCCGTTTAGGCTGGAGATAGAGCAACATGTATGCAGTTCCCCCGCCCAAGCCACAGAGGGCGCCGCTGAGTTTCTGCATCCAATCTCAAGCTTGTGCACTGTGGGTAAAAGCCCTCGCCACTGTTTTACTGTCCTTTGAGAACAAAGCTGCCTTTCTTACAACCTGCTCGCCAGTGAAATGAGTAGCTAGAAGAGGAGGGCAAGAGGAACATAAGGGTTTCAACAGAGAATGTTTTTAGAGGGACCGCAGCAAACAGTAAAAATAGGATAAAGACATTTTATCAGTACACTTCAGTTTTATTTAACACAAGTATGTACACAACGATTTTAAACACATATAGAATCTATTAAATGGAGTCAACCAGAAATGTCTTAGGAGACAGACATTTTAATTTATTCACTATATGCAATTCAAACATGACAACATTTTCATACAGGTTTCTTATCATGTCGCCTTCTGCTTGTAAATTACCAGTGAAGCCACATATGTCTTTATACTTAAAAGGACAGTTCCAAATGCTGTGTCAACAAAATCAATAAAACACTACAAGCGTACACTGGGATGGCACTACAAACTTTACCTCAGTGTTGAGGAATCCAAGCTGAGATGCAGCTGGGAACTGTGGTTGTCCAAACAGCCAAGGATAGAGTTATGATAATGAGAATTTAAGTGATACTTTATCAGCTAGTGATTCTTCTAGCATAAAGTTTTACATGCACAGAACTTTATTGTCCTTGTGCGCTCCTGACTATACACATGGAAGGACCAGCCAGACCTACGGCCAGAGAGTTGTCCCTGTGACCTCACTGCTGTGTACCCATCTCTATGATGGATGGCATCTGTTGTTGCCCTCCAGTCCAGCATCTCTTTCATAATGTATGGAACATTTTGCTTAAAAAAAATGTCTAAGGTGTGAGTTTGTCTGTCATTCCAAATGGTTCAGTTCCTCCCTCTGAAGTTCATCAAGTAAACGTGTGCTGGGTAGACAGCAGCCTCTGGAGCCCGCTGGACATTCTCCATTACATCAAATATATTACCAAGTTCACAAAAATCTACACTGTACAGTCCTTGGTTTCCTTCTTTGAAGCTATGAATATAATCACTATAAATAAGATATACATGCATGTGAAATAAATTCACATTTGAAAGAACCCAAACATCAAAAACCAAGAGACAGTATAGAGCTGTCACCAATAAAAATAACAAAATAGCAAAAGACATTCTGAGGACATTTGCTTCTTCACATGTTTTTTAAAGGACTGTAAATGATGTATTTATTCACGGACCTTGATCCTACTCTTCTACATCTTACATAAACTTTGACAATCTATGAGTTTAAGACTAAATGCTCTCATTATCATTTTGGTTCCTCTGTTAATATTACACGTTTTCTCTGAGTTCAATAACTTCTTTTTATTTTTGTATATAATAAACCATCTTGTATAATTAACCAATCAACCAACAAACAAGTCAACTCCCACTAATATAGATCAAATTTTTTTAGGAACAACTCATACGAAACACTGTGTCATGGATTTTTTCTTCCTTTATGTTACAATCAACATAACTTGACACAAGAGGAAAGTGGAATTAAAGTTTGTGTTGAAACGTGGTGAACACATTCACTATAGTGTTCATTCAAACAGACGGACAGGCTTCACATTTTTCTGTATCTTCTCAACAAGGTGTCTACACAGTTATTAGATTTCTAGGAAGTTTACTTAAAATAAATGCCTTCCTAGTTGTTCTTGCACTGGTCAGAATTTGGAAGGCTGGGTTGAAATGATCATTGTAAGTGACTGGGCGCACACATGAGAACTGCCAGTTATGAAGTTCCTGAAGAGGAGGGGGCTCTCCTGCACAGGCGGGCGTGTAGTGACACACGGGAGATACTCCACTGCGCAAATGTGTTATGCTTCCAAACTTGGTTCTCCACTGAAAGTCCCCGTGGAAGGCTAGTTAGAGTCACCACATGTTGAGTGGCGATGTTGTGTATTTTAAACTATGAAATGTACTAACATTTAAGCAGGAAATGAGTCTTTTAGAAAGCTAGGTATCTGGAGAACTTTTCTGGAAGGAAAAAAAACATATGTAATTTAATATTCTCTCATTAGCCTCAAATCAGGATTGGTGTTACTGAGAAAGTAGTGGCTAACTCCTCAGAAATGGAATTGAGTAACTGCTTATCAATTGCTACCAGGAAAAAAAAAAAAACAATGTAAACATGTAAAAGGTTTGGTAAACAACAGCATGTTTGGGATATCCAAAGGGAAGTCATTTCAATAATGAGGACTCCATTTTGCCCCAGTGTCCAGGCAGAGCTGAGCTTCCAGGGCTGGCAATGGGGATCAGGGCTGGGAGTGAAGCACAGAGGTTATTGATGTTCAGGCTTTTGTTGCATCAAGCAACAAGAGCACCTCCAGGAACCACTAGCTCTCCCCTCCCATCTCTGGCAGGGAAAATCTACCTAGTGACAGAAAGGTCACATCCTGTTGAGTGCTAAGTGCGTGCCTTTAAATTGACAGGTTGCCTACATGGAGTCTGCCCCCATGAAGCACGCACAAGTGACACAGACCTGGCCATGTCCCTGGATGGCCTTGAGGAGGGCAGATAGCAAGCAACAGTCCAGCCTGAGTAAGGACAGAGTAACATTGGCCTAGAAAATATAGAGTTAACTAACAGGCAGTCAGGGCAGCAGCCAGGAGTGTTAGACCATGAAGCGATGTTCCTTCCCGTCGTGGGCCATGAGGATAACATTCCGGTTGGAAGTCCAGATGAGCCGGGCCAACCGAAGGGCATTGTGGGAGCCAGGGGATGCGGGCTGCACTGGAGGTACCTGGTAGGTCTTAATGCAGCGCAGCTGAGGTGCCGAGTTCAGCATGCCGATGCTTCCCAGGAGTGATGTGTTCATCTGCAACGACAGGGGACACACACATCACGACACGTGTCAAGAGCCCTTCCCTCCTTCTCCACAGAGACTGGCTTATTTCTTCTGCCTAGTCTCTGCTCCAGAATCATAATTCACATTCAGCTTTGAGTTATTCTGACTTTAAATGGTTCCTGTGAAAAGATTTAAAATTGTTATGATGCCACTAATGTGAACATAGGAGCCTCGAGTTATTTTCCTTTGTAAGTAGAGCCTGACAGTGGAGTCCATTCATCTTGAGGAAAGAAGCTAAACTAAGATTGCTAATAAAACAGTTCAATCAGAGAGCATTTGGTTCAAAATTAGTTGAGGAAAGTGAAGCACAAACAAGCTGCAGATGGAGAGCTGACTGGGCCATGCCCCAGGCCTATCATTCCTATCATCCTATCAACAACCACCATTACTTAAGCATGTGGTTGGAGGACGAAGGTTCATGTCAGGCGTCATCCACAATCACTCTCCATCTTGTATATTGGGGTGTCTCCCTGAACCTGGATCTCACAAATTCAGCTCACCTAGCTGACCCACTTGCCCAGGGAATCCTCCTTTCCCCTTTCTCTGCCTAGCAAGTGCTGAAATTCCAGGTGTGCTACCATACCAGCCCAGCATACATGTGAGTGCTTCTTGTCCAAACTCAGTCACTCAGCCCTTTATCCCACGAGTCATCTCAGCCCTCAGCTCCTCTTTATTTTAAAGACAGAAATGAGAAGCATTTTCATCCCAGCACTCTGCTACCCTGCTAAGGACAATATGTTTTTCATGCTTTATTGACAACATTTTTTTTTTTTTAACCACTTGGCCATTTTTGCCTTTTTGAGATTTTTTTTCTGGGTTTGACTTAGAAATGTGATTTTTTTTCATCTAGTCACAAAAATGAAAACAACATGAAAAATATGGATCATGAACAACTCTGTAATTAAATTAAGGTGTTGAATATCAAATAATTGTTGTCTAAGTTGTTTGGGTTTGGAGTCACTGTATTTGAAGGTTTCTTGAAGGGCTAAATATTACTTAAATGACTTCAATATGCATTATTTGTGTTACCATAAATCACACAGAGAGCATTCTGAAACCTGGAAACCAGCCTTGGAAATAATGTTCCTCCATACTTATTCACTTCCTATTCCTCTGGTGATTAAGCATCTTCATCTGCATGGACCACATGCTAGTTGTGTGGGCAAAACATGCCTATCATGACCTAGCTGCACCTGTAGTTGAAATCCTAACAGGTCTTAGGACCTTTAAGATGTGTTATTGTGATACCATGCTCTGAATTTGGAACAGTGCACAATGCAAGCCATTCCTTTTCCGCCCTTCTCAGCAGCAGGATGGTGTCAGAGGGCGTAAATCATGGCATCTCTAGCAGGGTGCGTGCAGGCTCCACTGACATTTTCACAATTTAAATCATCTTGAGTAATAACCCTTTTAAGATGACTAATGTTACTGATTTTCCTGCATTAATAATAGTGCCGAACACAACACAAGGGGTGAAAAAAATCACTAGTGTACGAGGTCACATTTTAAACCAAATGTATGGTCATCATTAACTCTTTCTGCTAAAGTTCAGTTCAAGCCAAGCAGTATCTCACTGTCATCCTCCCAAGGTCTCTTTCCTTGTTTCTTTTCCTCATTTTCCTAAAAAACTCCACACGAGACAAAACTCTAAGCCTTCCTGCTTTATGGGGCCTCCCTGCTGTTTTAAATGTAGATAACAATGGTTAACTCAATTTGCTAGTTTCACATCTACAAAACCTAACAGATTATAATTAGTCCTCTAATAAAACAGATCCAATTGACCCAAGAAATTATTGGTTAAAATTGGCATCAACAGGTGTACTGACTGCACTTTAAAAACATATGCTTTCTCAGTTGATAAATATCTACAAAGTATTTTTAATTCCTTATGGATTTGCTATGAAAATATGTATGAAGCTTGATTTCTGCTGGTGTTTGAAGATGCAAAGGGCATATAGGCTTGGATATGCCTCTTTTGTTCATCCCTTGTAGCCATTTACGAGAAATGCGGTTAGGGCTAAAGGATGAGACTCTCCTGGAAAGAGCCACAGACAGGCACATTGTATGAACAAGCCATTGCTATACCTGGGCTCCCATCATAAGCTGAGTCATCTCTGCTCCACCAAGCAGCCTTCCAACTTGGAACGGGGTGTGCCAAGTTCTCAGAGGCACACAGTTAGCATGGTGGACATGAAAACCCACACATGCACTAGATTTCATTTCTCTACTGACCATCCTTTCCCTACAACCCTTCAAATGAGGACTGGTCTTAGTTTCCAGGGTGAGGGTTAATTCTCACTGAAACAATGAGCCATTCTGATAGCCAACATTATCTTTTTTATTGACTGATGTGTGGCTATACCCTATGCTAAACTCAAGGAAATTTAAACTTTGAGTGAAAAGCTACATGGAATTACAAATTTCATCTCTATTAAGTATTTTTCCTTATTACAAAAATTATAAATGTTATAAAAATTCTTTAAATCTTACTTTCTTGTGACAATCACTGTTACCATTTTGGCAAACAACCTTTGAACGTTCCAGGACTCAGTCATATACCCTGCATGCACTTGTGCAATATATGCACACACACAAATCACACATGCACACACAATCACATGCACACTCAAACACCTGGCATACATATGCAAACTGTATGCACAATCATACACACGCCGTCACATGCTACGCATTCATGTGCACGATGTCAGATACACATCGTATGCATTCTCAAGCAAGAACCCTATCATAACATGTACACCGTATGCACATATTAGACACACAGGACACATGAACATTCAAATACCTTGTACTTCTATACACACTGTATGCACACCTAACACATACTGAGATCTAAGAAAGAGGCTCACATTAAAAAGTAGTTCTACAATGTGCTTTTTCCTTCATGCTAATGACATAAGACAATCTTCATGCTAATGACTGTAGATTTATATCACTGTTTTTGAGTCTTTGGGTAGCACTCAACTATATGATGGACCATAAATGGTCCATATAAATAAGATGGACATACCAATAAAAAAGAAACTAGTATTTTACTAGTACTTTACTAAGAGTTTTGAAATACCGTATTTATTTATTAGGTGGTACTGGTAATATTTGCATGAGAGAATTAAGGATGTTTTTCATTACCAAATTCTCCTCGTTGTTTTATCAAATAGATACACTGAAGTGAAATGTTCAAATTGTAGAAATATGGTGTGTGGCTTCCAGACTGTGCCATTTAACAGCTAATTATATTAACTGACTAAAACCAAGCACTGGCTTCTTCCTTTCTTTCAGAAATATGCATCACAACACTAGTTATGAAGATTATTTTCTGAACAAAGAAACACACATAGATATAATCCATCAAAACAGAGAATGTTTAATGCCTTCCCCAAAGTAAGTAATGCTGCATGCAAACCTTTTACTGAGTCTCACTTGAGTAATTACTCAGCCAATATTTCTCATTAACACTCATTTCTCAGCAAAGATTTTATAGTTGATAGTTTTAGTAAGGCTCTGTATTAATAAGACTTCATTAAGTTTTCAAAATATAGTACACTTCCTGGAATGATCAAAAGCCTTCTCAGACACCATTAGAACTGAGAAACGTGGTCTACGTCAGTAGAGGAACAGAAGATTCACCCATTGCACTGTAGACTCTCTTTAATCCAAAAAAAAAAAAAAAAAAAAGCCACTACAGTTCTGGAAGAGCTGTTATTTTCTCGGACAGCCAGAATGATCTGTTTTCATGCCTTCCATACACTTGGAGCACCGCAGGAGTTCACTGCACCCTCAACTATGAGATTGTCAGAGGAAGGAAGGACCTAGGGGTGGCTGGCCTGTCTCGGGCACTGGTACACGCAGCTGGCACCAACATCCCTTGGAGCAGGGGAATTTATGGAGCCATGCTCCCAGGCTCAGGTACTCTTGAAAAAACCCAGAAATGTCAGCAAGCATGACAGAAGGACTGGAAGAGGAATCAAACAAACACCATCTAGTAAGTTCCACTCATGTGCTGGATGGGACATAAAATGTTTTAAGAAGACAATGAATAAATGTATTCAACTAGAATCTTAATACAGATAAGGATAAGAAAAAACTTACTATGCAGTAAATTCAAAAGGTACTGAAAAGATGTCAAATTTGGTTTAATTTTTTCTGTAATACCATACTTTCTTAGTTGAACAAAAGCTGACAAAAACAAACAAACAAACAACCCCCCCCCCAAAAAAAAACAAAAAACAGAGGCTTGGTTTGCTTGTTCTGTATAAAAAGGAAAACATGGGAAAAACTAGTCCCTTTGAGAAGTGGACCCTGGGACTTGCTAATCCCTCTCTCTGTAGAGTGGGCCAGAACCTAGCACCTGGACACAGAGGCAATGTGTAAGCACCCATCCAAGACTCCAGAAAAAAAAAAAAATTGCATGAAAATACAGGTGGCGAATGGCAGAGCCCACTGTGCCAGACATGAGTAGGGCAAACCATGATTGACCAATCATGAAAGAACCCATCTTTTAAGCCCATCTGTGGACATTAATAGACTCACAGGAGCTCATAGTATAAAATGCCAGTCCTGTGGCTGATCAGAGTTAAGATGGGATGAGATCCCTGATTGATGGAGTTTAATATGAGTTAATTAAGGTGCCGGAGACACATTCTGGAAAAACAGATAATGAGAAAATAACCTGGAAGGCTAAATTAGATTAAAAAGAAGAAAAAGGTTCTGACAGATTTGAAGGTGTCACATTTCAGTAGGATGTTGTTAATTAAACAATTTTTTGTATTCGTTTTACATTTCATTAGCTATTGATTTAGTTTTTAAAGCATCATCAAGTTGTGCTGAAGCCTTGTCAAAACTTTAATCTTATTTTTCAGCTTTTGAATCAAAATGCCCGTCTATGTAGTACATTTGCACCCTCCAAAAACACAGTTGCCAATAAAACAACAATAGCTGCTGGGGGTTGGAGAAATGTCTCGGTAATAGTTTTCTAAGCGTTAGGACTAAAAAAAGTTAAGAAAGAAGAGGAGATGGTGGTCCTTAAACATTTACAATCAAACAGTCTACTATAAAAATTAGTTGCTCAAAATGAGCATTTAGTTTAATCAACATTAAATACATATATTCCCACATATATTCCATGAAGTGCCAGATAAAGACACTCAAGTCTTTTAAAAAATGTCTTGAATAGTTTAGAAATTAAGAACATTAAGAGTGAGTAACAGGTAGTACATGCCTATAATCCTAGCATTTAGAAGTGGAGGGAAAAGGGTACTGAGTTTGAGGCTTGCCTGGATTATTAGGGAGACCATCAAACAAACAAAAACAAAACAAATAAACTTCCACTCAAACAAAAACAAGATGTAAACTAAAAAGGAGACAAGGGCAAGTGCATGAAATACTAGGAAAATACCCAGTGTCCTGTGGTCCACTAGAGTAGCTCCAAGGACGTTGTTAGAATGCTTTCGGTAAACTAACGGCTTGAGTGCTGAATTCCTATGCAGCCAGGCCTCACCTGTTCTTCCATCTCTCATGACTCCACCCAGGTGTCCCTTGCTCTGAAAGGCTACCATCTGGCCTTGATTTGTAACTGCTTGAGTGTTTGCCTGCCTTTCCTTTTGAGTGCGGCCCAGTGACAGCAGGGAAACTGCTAACTGTGTGCTCAAGTTAGTGCTGAGCGAATGATCAGTGATCTGAACACTTGGCTTTTGTGGAAGGGAGCGGGGAGAAGGGCACGAAGGAAGGCTGGGAGACAGGCCTGAGAGGAAGACTTTTCAGCAAAGCACATAATATGGTACATATATAGGCTGCTTACCTGCCAGAAAGAAATGTGGCTGTCAGTGTTGGAGTAGGTGGCCAGGTAACGCCCGTCAGGAGCAAAGGACACGGCCGTGATTGGTCCCTTGTGTCCGTGGATGGTCTGAAATGACAGTCATAGGTCACTAGTGACTTGCGTTCCACAGAACTCCTACAAGTACTTCTGGGGACATACTCAGTGTTGAACAGGTAATATCACAGATACCAGATACTGAAAACCGCAACTATTTATAAAATCAGGTTATAAAAATGAAGAAAAGTGAAAAAAATTCTTCATGTATGTAAGGGCATTAAAGGAAGAGGTCTGTCTTCCACAGTTTGAAAAGCATTATGAGCCCAAAGAGAAATCAGAGTTTTAATTCCTCACATTAGAGGGTAGAATTTTGCAGTTAATTAGAAAGATGTGATGGCTCTTCTTGGTTGTCAAGTGGACCACATCTGGAATTAACTAAGACCCAAATGGCTGGGTACACCTGTAAGGATTTTTTTTTTAATTAAATCTTTTGAAGTGGGAAGACTGGCTTCTATTCCAGATATTTTGAGGTGGGAAGATTCACTTTTAATGTGGACCTTCTGCTGACAGCCTATACAGAGGACATGGAAGGACGCACACTCTTTGCCTGCTTGCTTGGCTCACAAGCCCATTCCTTCACTGGTACTGGAGCCCACTTCTTCGGGATCCTGGTGTATATCAAAGACCAGCTGACACATCCAACCTTGTGGACTGAACAACTACTGGGTTCTTGGACCTTCAGTTGGTAGACAGTCATTGTTAGACTAGCGGGACCACAGCCTGTAAGCCACTCTAATAAATCCCTCTATGTAGAGATAGTGATTCATCTTATCAGTTCTGTTCCTCTAGTGAACCATGACTAATTAAAAAAAAAAAATCACCAAAAATTACCCAGGAACTTGCTTATCTGAAGTGAAAACCAGCCAAACCTGTACTGTAATTTTGCTCTGACACAGTTAAAGACTAACTTCAAATCCTTCTAAATTACACATTTTTCATGTTTTAGCCTTGATTTTACACCAATAACACTGTGCTTAACTGCCTACAGCTACAACCAGTAAGCATGTATACATGTATGCACTAGAAATACAGGCACATACAAATCAAACACTATTAAAAACATGTTAGCAGGAATAGTCTTGAATCTTTGCCAATAGCTAGCACTGATTTAACCAGAAGTAATAACAAGAAAGAGTATTTATTTTTGAAGAGTATATATAGCTCTGATAAAAGGCACTTACCAATAAAAAATAATACACTCATCTGCTGATATTAATATTTATAGAAAATAGAGCCTGCTAGGGAAATTAGCGTAATACTGTAAGCTAGCACACATTCTACTGCTAAACACCATTTTAGTTAATACTCAGAGGCTTCCCTTTGTCTTTAAGGAGGAATAAGAATCAGTGGACACAGACTTGTGATGTTATTTGGGTCATACATGCCGTAAATTTTTATAAGAAATTTTACATAGTTCAGATCTGAAAAATCAAATAAGAAAGACTTGGGAAGACAGAGACATGAGCCAAGCACATTTCTTAATGTTCTTTGCCATCTCTTGATTTGATGGTCAAGGGACTCAAAGAAAGTGTTATTCTGGTAATACAGATGTAGGCTTTAGGCAGCAGAGAACATGGGAGCTGAATCAGACTCTGGGTTTGCATTTGGCTCAATATTTATTCACTGTGGAACCAGGGTCACATTATTTAACCTCAGACTATCAATATCTCTAATATAGGTATGATGATGTGGATAGTGATTGTATGTGTGTCAAAGAGCTTTGTAAAAACTAAATGAGCTAATATACACATTATAACCTGCACAGTTCTTAACACATAATAAAAACTCAGCAAATACTATTGACATTGTATCACATCTGCTTGCCTACGAATGACCACACAAATGTAAACAATTACAAAACTCAATTACGTAAGTATAATGGTTTTTAAATGACCTCTCCCATGAAATCACTTGGCATCCTAGAATGCTTAAAAACAGACTGTGCCATTATTAAATAAGATGCATGGGAACTATTCATGGTGCTGGCAACAAGTGTGTCAAATAAAGCAACATGTACTTGTGCTCAACAGCTAGTGAAGGAAACCAGTATAATCGAAAATCAACTACGGTAGGATGAAAATTATTCTAGGCATGAGAAAAATCTTCAAGAAATTAAATGTCTACTGCCGATTACTAGAACAGCTTAAAGAACTCAATGGGAAAGCATTTTCATTTTTGAAAATTAGTATCCAGTTCTGGAAAACAACAAGAAAAAGACAAAAAACAAACAAACAAACAAACAAACAAAAAACAAACTTCACTTCCTTTGGGCCAATTTGAATCCCCTTTTTTGGTTAAGGTAATTGACTGGTGAGACCATGGTTTGTCACAGAGGATCATCAAAACCAAACTGTTGTGATTATTGGCCTTGAACATGATGCAAGCACTACCACTAGCTAGTGGACTGTAGATGTATTTTGTTTCCCTGCAAACTGTTTAAAAAGGTTTGTGCCCATAATTCTAACTTCCCATATCTCATATAAGGGGAGCTACTGGAGAGCTGGGCTCAGCTCACACGTGGCCACTTCAGCTTAGACACTTGCTCTTGACTGACACAAAAGCAGGCTTATGGATCAGACAAGCTCACCTATAGATTCTAGCCTTTTCATTGCACATATCTGGTTCAAAACAGTTTCCCAACCTCTGGAATCTGATTATCCAGCTAGAACCATAAGCAAACTACACATATTTCTAAGACAGCCTCAATGTCCCACTGAGTGGAGGCATAGCAAGCCCATGCTGGGCAGTGACGCTCTGATATCCACATAGATGCAATGCTTCCTGATTAGCATCCTGCCTCAGTTGGCAACAAGTGGGCTTTAGGCCAGTCACCCATGGGACTCCACATCCAACAGCCAGGTAGCACACTTTCCTGGGGAAGTCAGCCCTGCCAAAGGGAGAGAACCAGACACCAGGCCCAGGCCCACATCTGCCCCATTCAGGTATGTCTGTCCAGTTCATCCTACACCTTCATGGTCTCCAGAGACGAGTGTTCAGAATGTCTACATGAAGGGCAGCTTCATGTCAGGAGACATAGCTTCTTCTTAGCTGCTACCTCTAACATAATGTAAATAAGTTCCTCCTGGTGATTTGCTTACTAGACACATTTCTTTTCACGGTGAAACAGCCAATTCAATTGTATTGCCTTTACTTCCAAGAAGCTCAGAACTAAGTTTAAGCCCAGTCTGTGTCTTTTAATAAATACTGCCCACATGTTCTGCTCATCCTTGGCCTGATTTTTAATCTGAATGGTTTCAAGTCCAGATGTATGCTGAGTTTGAATCTAAATATCTTTGAAGTCTGTTTTGGATTAAGTAGGATTAGTCTTAAAGCAGGAGAAATAAAACACATGCAAGCAGATATCTGCACGTATCCATGAATGCATGTGAGCACATACATAAGCACGCACGTATACATGCATGGGATAAAATGCTGCTGGGTTTCCCACAGAGATGCCTCTAAAGAGACCTACAGAAGCTCCAGGAGCCTGGCTGTGGCTGACACACAGGTCTCTTGTGGATGAGGAAATGTGATGGCAGCAGGGTAGATGCTCTGCAGCCCACAGTGTGATACAGCTGCCAAGTTCATCAGCGCCTCAGCCGGGGAGGTGCTCTCCATTATAATAAATGTAGTGCTCCTCCACTATAAGAATATGTTGCCATGGTCTTTTGTTCGGGTTCTCTGGCTTGAGGACTGGTGCAGACATCACCTGAACTGACTTTAAACTTAGTTCCCACATTGCATTAGATACCCAGCTGTGGAGGATCTCATTGAGGTTGTAAGGGCCTCATGAGGCAGCAAACCCAGCCTCAGATGCTAAACCCTAAAGGCCATTTTCGAAACAACAAGTGTCAAAAAGTAGTATGGCTGCCTTTTTATATGCAAATGTGTACCACTGCCTTGCTATGTATTTTTTTTTTTCAGTCAAAGACATCACTGTATTGAAAAGACAGAGATGAGATGAAGAAAATAATCTAATTTTGAAGTACAGAAGAAACAAGAGAAATTATGCAATTATCCCAGGCACAAGACAGAATACTAAACACGCCAGTCCACTGCCTAATGAAAAAAAAGAAAAAGAAAAGATCTGCGGGACAAGACTAATAATAGGCAGTTTTTTTAATATATTGTGTCTAGTTCATAAATATTTCCTACCCATTACTCTCAGCATGGTTCTGTTCTCATCTATGTGGTTGAGGCTCAAACAAAACATTTTGTTACTTTTAACAAAATAAGGAAAATTTATAAAAGTAGGTAAAACTTTGTCATCATAAATGGGCAGAAGATTTACAAAGAACTGACCATGTATTTGCAAACAGTAAATAGATAAATAGGCAGACAGACAAACAGACAGACAGACATATAAGAACATGGCCTGTACTTCACTGCACTTAGGTCTCGGGGACTAAGAGAGAACTGTCTGTCTTGGGAGCAGCATGGCTGAATTGGGAATAATGCAGCAGATGCAATCTGAGGGAATGGGAGCTCTGTTTCCAGTGGCTGCACATGTCCACTGGAGACCAAGTTATGCCTTCCACAGGGGCAACTTCCCCAGAATGCATTGGAGCAAGGAGAGAGGACAAGCATGTACCTCATGTTTCATAAGCACAAACATGATAGATGCCTGAGGTTGGGAAATGCCTGAACAGAGTGTCCACTTGTCTATGGAGGCAAGAGATAGATTGGAGATGGCCATAATACTCAGGGACTGACTGGGGAGTAAGCACGGGGTCCTGGAAAGGCAAGACTTAGCAGTATGGACACTTTCTTGGCACTGATCCCATTAACGGATGACTACCAATGCCAGTGTGGAGTGAGCTCTCTTCACTCTGTGTGGTTTCTCTTACATATTCGTATTCATAGCAGACAAATCAGAAAGGGGCATGAAAGGAGAGAGCGCAGCATATGATCAGCATGTCCTTCCAGGATCCCAACACAGGAAGTCACAGACTTCATGGCAGCCTGGCAAGGAAAAGGCTCATCCACACAGCAGTTCCAGAGGAGTTCAGAAGTTAAGACTGAATCATATCCAAGGAGAAAGCTGCCCTGTTCTTTTCTTCCAAACAACTAATTTGGGAGCATTTTAACAGATATTTGAGCCATCTGTTGAAGGAGACAAATGATAGGCTCAGCAAGTCACAAAGATAGACATTAACATTAAATCCATAAAAGAGTGGATCATCTCACTATGGCTGCTCACAAGGCTTAGATCATAACACCATCAAACAGTAGACCATCTAACTACAGCCACTCACAAGGCTCAAGTGGACTGAAATGATCACTGCATGAAGCCTGTTCAAGCCTTTCTGTGCACGCACCCTTAGGACTTCATGATGGTGCCAAAAGGACACCGTTTAACACTTTCAGCAACAAGACCTATTTTTACTGACAGACATATCTCTAATTTTACCTTAATCTTGAAATTTATCAGTTACCTACAGTATTATGTTTTACAATAGTATATGTATAATAAACTCAAGACTTTCCTAGTGTAATCCTAAAAGGAAAAAAAAAAGCCATACCATTAGAAGTTAGAAAAGATAATAAGGAACGGAAATGAACTTGAGTCTCTTTGTGTACATGCGTATGTATTTGTTTCTTCACCTTAGTGTGCAGATTCTTTCACTAACAATCACACTTATCAATGTTGTTCTGCTCTAAGCTTCACCCGTTCATGGAATCATAAGACAGAATCAATACAACACACACTGGATACTGTGCTATTACTTCTAGCAATATACTGTATTTTTAATCAGCATTCCCTGTAGATTTCTCAAAAAATTTCACTTCAATGAAAAGTGAATTAAGCACTCTATTACGAGATTAACTATAGAGGAAGGTGTATTTAATCTTCTTAAAGCAGGAGACATGTATGCTAAAACCTTTGTATCTTTAATGCAATCATATTGCCTAATGATGAGCAAAACTAAAACCTGAGCTTATTGGTAATGCCTCATTACAAAGGTGAAAGCATAAACACACTGTTTCTCACTATTGCTATGCCAGTGGAATATTATCCCCCAAACAAAAACATCAAAAGGCTATATTGCTTATGTCATAAGGATTATCAGTATGTAGATATTTAAACACTATTTAATACATCAATGTCAGTTAGTTTATCCCCAAATGACATATAAATCACTGTTAGTAACTGCAAATGGGCAAAAGGGCTACAGCGTCTTTAAAGGAATAGAGTCCATTTACTTGGCTTCTATCTTATAAAACTCATGGTAGCTCACTTCATTATATTTATCTTTAAGTCTATTCCCATTAAGATGTTAAAATGATACCAAATAGACTTGTCTACTCCTCAAATGTATATTCATTTCAATTAGACAGTGATAGAAAGTAATTCCATTCATTGACTAGTTCCAGTGTGTCCTGTTAGGAAGATACCATGCAGGTTGACTCTCATTCCAGACTTGGCTTAATAAGAATCAAAAAGCATCACGTCAGCCTCCTCCAGAAAAGAGATGACATGATTAAGAAACACCCACTAAGACTAGAGAGCTACAGGCTCACATTTACCATATTCTGTTATTCTGCATGACATCTGTTGTCTCCAGCGAGAAAAAGGCAGGCTCTGAATTTTATACCAGTCTTTTCTTAAGAACTGCTTACTTTCCCAACCTGCAGAGGACACACAACTAAATGAATCCATGAAAACCATCGACAGTAAGGACTGTGGAGGGTAGATGCTGATGAAGGTATGACCACCCTTGCCCTTGGGCTGAGATTTCTGGCGCCAGACCAACATCTTCCTCCATCCTGCCCAGTAAAAAAGTAAGGTCAGCTCCGTGTTCAGAGGTGTAAACTCCTACAGTTGGATCCAGGACAGGGAGCTGCTTCATTTATTGTTGTTGCCTGACAAGCAGGCCCTGTGTGTTCCCACAGGTATGTAAGACAGCTAGAATCCCAAGCTCCCTCTAGACTGGGTTTCCTGTGGGTTGGTCCTCAACTCTGGATCTTTTCACCTTAGCCTCCTGAATACTTACCTTATAGGCAAAAACATTTGCCACCAGTAGTAGTACCTGGCTACTTTGATTAGTTTCTTTAAAAAAATATGAGTAAACACACACACACAAAGAAAACTAAAAATTACTTCTAGTCCTATCTACGTTTTTAGAAGTACTTGTCAAAAAGGAAGCCCTCCGGATCAGATCCCATCCCTTTAACAAACTGTCATGAATTGCTGGCTATGTCCTTCCAGGTTCCCTTTTAAATGTTTGTACTCATTATCATTCCTTGTGTTTGTATATGATGTGTGTGTGTGGACGGGAGAGGAGATGTGCCGTAGAGCATGTGTGAAGTCTAGAGGACAATTCTGTGGAATTGGTTCTCTCCTTCTACCTTATTTGTTTGTTTGTTTGTTTGTTTTATGAGGAAGGTCTCACTATGTAGCCCTGGATGTCCTGGAACTTGTTATGCAGACCAGTCTGGCCTCAAACTCACAAAGCTCTGCCTGTCTCTGCCTCCTGAGTGCTGGGATTAACAATGTGTATCACCATGGCCCACCCTCCTCCTAACTTTTAACATGCATTCCAGAGACCTATCAAGGCTCCAGTCTGGGGTGGTAAGTACTTTTACCTACTTACCAATCATCTCTCCAGCCCATTTTCCCGACTCTGTGTTAGTTTGTCTATGAAATAACAACACTTGTTTGTTTGTTTTTTTCTAGAATGAGCAACTTTAACGTTCTCTATGCTAATTTTTTATTTTATTTTATTTTACAAGTATTGATGTTTTTGTCTGCATGCATGTCTGTGTGAGGGTGTCAGATCTTGGAGTTATAGACAGTTGTAAGCTGCCATGTGAATGCTGGGATTTGTACCTGGGTCCCCTGGAAGAGCAGCCAGTGCTCCCAAATGCTGAGCCATCTCTCTAGCCCCATTTGCACTAATTATTTTTTTTAACTTTTATTAATTACACTTTATTCACTTTGTATCCCCCCCAAAACCATTTTCTCTTCCCCTCCCAGTCCCACCCTCCCTCTCCCTTCCCCAAGTCCACTGATAGGGGAGGTCCCCCTCTCCTTCCTTCTGATCTTAGTCTATCAGATCTCATCAGGAGTGGCTGCATTGTCATCCTCTCTGGCCTGGTAAGGCTTCTCCCCCCTCAGGAGGAAGTGATCAAAGAGCAGGCCAATCAGTTCATGTCAGAGGCAGTCCCCCTTCCCATTACTATGGAAGCCACTTGGACCCTGAACTGCCATGGGCTACATCTGTGCAGGGGTTCTAGGTTATCTTCATGCATGGTACTTTGTTGGAGTATGAGACTTTGGAAAGACCCCTGTGTTCAAATTTTCTGGTTCTGTTGCTCTTCTTGTGGAGTTCCTGTCCTCTCCAAATCTTACTATTTCCCACTTCTTTCATAAGATTCCATGCACTCTGCCCAACAGTTGGCCATAAGCTAATTATTTAACAGCATATTTGTTCCAGGATTCAGAGTTGTCAGGTCACTTTAGATATTAAAATAGTAAGTTTCACATTATATGAGACACATATATTTCCCCCAAACCGTGCTTTGCTTTTATAACAAGATCAATAAAGGGACATCATTTAATACATGATATGTAGTTACTTTTATGGCTTGGGATAGAGACTAGATGTGCTGGTTTGTTTTCCACAGCACATCTAGTGAGGAAAAACAACTTGGAGACAAAAGGGTTTAATGGCTTACAGGTTATAGTCTATCATAAGGGAAACCAAGACAGGAACTCAAGGCAGGAACCTGGAGGTAGAAACTTAAGCAGACACCATTGAGAAATGCTGCTACTGGCTTGTTCTTTATGACTTGCTCAGCTGCTTCCCTTACACAGCCCAGGCCCAGACGGCCGGGGGTGACACTGCCCACAATACACTGGGCTCTCCCATATCAATCAAAAAAATACTCCACAGACTTCTCCACAGGCCAGTCTGATGGAGTCAACTTCTCAAGTGAGAGTCCCTCTTCCCAGATATGCCTAGACATATCTGAAGTTGTGAAGTTGACAAAAAACTATGATACTAGTCACCTCTGCGGAACAATGAAAGGTGTATGGTATTTTAAAAAATAATATATTATTTATTAATTTTTAATGTGCATTGGTATTTTGTCTGCATGAATGTCTATGTGAAGGTGTTGGATCCTGAAGTTATAGACAGTTGTACGTTGCCACGTGGTTGCTGGGAATTGAACCCGGGTCCTCTGGAAGAGCAGCCATCTTTTCAGGCCCGGTTTTATGGTATTTTAAAGGAGATAATTCTTTTAAAAGAAAATAGTCTTCTATTAAATACAGAAATATACTAGCTTTACTTTATGTTAAATATAAGAAGCTCTTTTTACATTATTTTCTTTGTATTTCTGTATATACACTATCACTCAATGTCTTCACACATGCAACTTGGTCATTTATTCATTAATACATACTAAAGAGGTTTTCATATGTCAGTGTTTTGACCAAGTAAGAATTCCTAGGTTTGTTTGGAACTCTGCACAGTAATCCATTGAAACAGTGGCATAGATAGTAATCTGATTTCTAGGCCAGCTTCTAGAAGCCTATAGCATCCTAAACATTTGAGGATTAATAGTGCCAGTTCACTGTCCTAAGCACTACTTCTAACAGTTTCAATGGAAGAAAACATTCCAAGACTAAGTCAGACAAGAGGAACCTAACATCGTATTTGCTGTAACTTTTTGCATTTCTAGATATAAAAGGGACATTTCTATGTGTTATCAGGCTGGCAAGAGTCTGTGTGGCATGTGCAGGAAAAAAATGAGATTATCCATCTGTCTTTCTAGACATTGGCTTTACCCTAAATTTTAATCTAAAATCAGGCAGACTCTGTAACTTCTCCCATATACACCTTTAGGTAGATATTAAATTATGGATTACTGTAAGGTTAGGTAGGAAACCTTGGTAATTTTCTGCTTATAAATGATTATGTAGAGAGAGGGGGGTGGAGGGAGGGAGAGCAGGTGAGCACTGGAGTACAGAGACTGCAGAGAGTGTGATTGTACTCTTGGAAGGTGGTGGCTACAAAACCTCTAGAATGGCTAGGATAAGATTAGAGAGGGTGGTAGATCAGACTGAAGACAGCAAGAAGGGCTTGGGACTGTTGCTGAGGATGTGCTGTGAGCCCACACTGACAGAACTTCTCTTAACCCAACAAGAACAATGTCTTTGAAACTATTCATAGAAGACATTGTGTTACGTAAGCCATCCTGTTCTCCATATTATTCAGACATCAAAATAAATTCGTTTAATACTACATTCATTCTCCAACGCTCTGCTGTTTGGAGATTATTTATGTAGTGTATGTGTGTGTATGTGTAGGTTTGAAGCTGACACTGGGTGCATTCCCTTTTCTCTTCATTTTTTTAAGACATGCCCTCTTACTGCCTCTGGAACACACTGGCTAGGGACACTGAGTAGCCAACAAGCTCCAGGATGCACCAGTCTCTTCCTCTCCATCACTGGGGTTACAAGAATGTACATCCTCATACCTGCATGGCAAGCTCTTTTACCAAGTAGCCCATCTCACCAGACCCCGTAGCCCACTTGTAGATGTTTGTGTTTGTGCAGATACACCTCATTTTTAAATGAGACACGGTAAAGAACCTGATCTCATTGAGTACTTATAACTATTGGAGTGTTAGCAAACATCCTAAAAAGTAAAAATGCTTTTTGAAGGATATAGGAAAAAAAGCACAAATGCCATTTTCTATATTTTTGTATACACCTTATTTCAAACATATATTAGCCTTGGCATAGGTGCACAGCTCAGGGGTATAGCATATTCTTAGAAAGCATGAAGCGATGGGTTTGAGTCAAAGAAAAAAAAAAAGACAAACTCATACCAGTCGTAAGATGAAAATGGCTTTGCTTTGGAATTCTGCTCATTTTTTTTTTTCACAAATTATAAACACTGAAGAAACATAAACCCCAGAAGGGCTAATACTGAAGTCTAGCTATGTCCAGGTTTTGCTGCTATGACTACTTGCACAAGGTCACCTTACCAATGTCTCATCAATATTAAGCATTTCTTTGATGTCTCATCAAATTTAAAAAGTAGTGAGGTAAAGCTGCAGTAAAAATGTACATTTTACTTATATAAATGAGAAAAATTAACGGCTGACATTTTGAAGTAAGGCTCCTCATACTGATTATTAGAACTGCTGAGAATGTAAATTGCACTAAAAGTTTTGATGGCAGTAAAATCAAGGACAACAGTGAGTGACCTTGACCATAGTGTATAAAGTATATTTATCACTGAAATGACATTCCGGCTGCCACTCAATGTGTGCCTCTCATGTGTTAGGGCTCTCCTGCTGTGACTCTCTTTACAGTCTGCTTTCACTTCCTGGTCAACGACAACTACAAAATGAGGCAGTTTCTTTCTTGACCAAACTTAATCCAGAAAAAAAATAAGATGATGGCTGCAGACATCCATGTGTTGCAGAACATTTCACATGTGTTTGTTATGTACTTGAAATATCATATCACTAAATGTGACAGCCAGCAAGTTACCTCACTTTCTTAGTCTAGTGCAACAGTGGGAAGAAGTGTTTCAGAAACCCAGATTTTTTTGCTTATGATTTAGAATATCCCATCCATTCAAGTAGACAACTATGAAAAAGGCCGATAAACTTTTGCTTTAGATATACACTATAGAACATCTTGGATGCTTTAGAAGGAATATTCAGCTAATGTCGGTCTGAGAAAGACAAAGCTTGCACCAGGTGCTTTGCTCAGAAGACTTACTTGTAAAACAAACCAGTACATCAGTACTGTTGTAATACAGTATTACTTGTATTCCACAAGTAATACTATCCACCCAGCCACACATTCATAACCAGTACGTTGAGTAGAGCACATAATAATACCCCATGAAAGCAGTTACACACACATATGAACAGGAAGATACATTAGAAAAGAATAAATCGCGGGATGCTTGTGCTGCTACTGCCTGGAAGCACTGAGAAATAGACTCAGAAAAGGCTACTTAGAGCAAGAGGCTAAAAGGCTGCTTCATGGAATGCATTTTCTAGTTTTCATCACGCCTCAATGGATAGTGCTCCCACGGTGTTCCTTGGGGAACCTTAACCACAACCTACCATCTCAGCCAGGAAGCCTTTCCTGTAAGCCGGCTACACATGCTCCTTTCCTAGAACTGCAGTCTATCACTCTGTAGAACTGTTGATGTCACATGTGACAGTTCTTCCTTTCCAAGAAGCCATACATTTTTGCTCAATTTATAATACTGCCTATTGATTCAGGATTGCTTGGCCAGAAGACTCTTAGCCTTTTCATTTTCCAGCTCTAAATCTAAAAATATATTTTAGTGTCTGTTTGCACTTATATTCAAGTAAAAGGTAAAAGACATAGAAAAGTATTTAAATACATTCCAGAATCTCTAAGTTCAAACGTCTCTCATGATAGACCAGAGATTCATTGTGATCCATATTAATAAACAGCACAGGGACCATAAATAGCACAGAATAAACCATAAAACCTTTCTTTGGAGGAAACTTCTGGACACTTTGTAGAGCAACCAAATTTCAAGAAAACATTAAACCCATATAGCTTGAGGCTGTGGTGCATGTTAGTTCCAGAAGCATCTTTTTAGTTTCTCCGTAGTCGTGAGCAGTGATTCAGTGAAGTGCTGCTCTGTGAGCTTTCTTATTCTCAACAAGCCAATCCTCTTCCAGAAAGATTACAAAATCACAAAAAAAGAAGAAACGAGCAGGGCCTGGGGTGGGAACCAATCTGCCCACAGAAGAATATGGTGTTACTTTTAATTAATGCAATATCCAATAGCAAGACTTGAAAATAAAAATGAATATTCAATAAAGGAATAAAAACAGGATTTTTCCATCATTTTTAGTCAATATCTTCCTTATTAAGAAAAATATCAAATGAGGTACTACAAGATCAGTGAAATAGATATAGAAAATGCAACATTATTATTTATTAAGCCTTTTCTTCCCCTTGGTCTGTTTTAGGACAGTCTTTAAAAATATAAATGTAATTTATATTTTGTTTTATGACAGTCTTTAAAAATATAAATGTAATTCCGGTTAATTACATACAAATACTCATACATCTCTAAAGCTAGCTCAGAGAGGAAAGGATTATATAGTCAGGACTTTAGGTTAAGAATATCCTTAAACCCTCCTGTGCACATCTCCTAACACTGCCTCTGGTTATCGGGCTGGGCTTCGTTCTTTTCGTCCAGCTACAGTGCTACTCTGACACGAGAGCACAAGAATTTGTCACAGTCAGTTTTGCCTGAGAGACACCTGAAACAGAGACGAATTCTGCCGATGGGAGGATGGAGAGGCTCACAGGGGTCAGAAGAAACCCCTTCAGTTCCCAGGACTGCCTTATCTAGCAAAGCCATGACACGACCTCCTCTCAGGAAGTTTCCAGGCAGTTTTAGCTTCTGCCTAAAGTGTGGTATCTGCAGTTTTGTTGCTTTTCTCTGCTCTCCCCCCTCTCCTTCCTTCTTTCCTTCCTGTTTGTGTATACACGTGTGTATGTGCACAGCGGACACTGTGTACTTTTCTATCACTCCCTGACTTACTTCTTCAGGTCCTGCAGAGACTGATGAACCAACCAAGGACCATGCATAGAGAGGACTCCCTGCTCAGATGTGGCTGATTGGCAGCTCAGTCTCCATGTGGATCTCCCAGTGAGGGGAGCAGGGGTTGCCTCTATCATGAACTCAGTTGACTGCTCTTTGATCACTCGCCCTTGATGATGCAGCCTTGCCAGGCCACGCAGGAAGAGGATCCAGGCAGTCCTGATGAGACCTAACAAGCTATGGGCAGATGGCAATAGTGGAGAACTCCCCCTTTTAGTGGACTAGGGGAAGGAGATGGGGGAAAGGGGAGGGAGAGTGGGATTGAAGGGAGTTGATGGAGGGAGCTTCAATAGGGATATATAATGAATAAATTGTGAAAAAAATTAAAATAAAAAAAAGACAAGGTCTCTCATTCAGCTTAGAATAATGGTGGTGGAGACTCTCTGGTCTACATCTCTCACAGCCTGGGATTCCAGTGCCCATGGCAATATACAGCTTTTGACATGAAGGCTGGAGATTGGAAAGCAGATCCTCATTCTCGCACAAGCAAGACTGCTTAATTACCAAGACAATTGCTCCAGTCCCTGTATTGTCACTCTTCTATTTTATTTACCGTCCTTCTTTCTGGCATTGTTTAATTTATTTATAAGATGCTGAAAGAGAGTATTAACTTGTCATTAGTTTGATTATATTATTCTGTGATTACTTTTTTCTACCATCATAGGACTATCTCTTCTTGATGCCAAGACAAAGAAAACCTTTCTCTAAAAAGTCTTTCCTGCCTGGCTCTATGTCTTTTTTTTTTCCTGACCATTATTTGCTTTTGTTCTTCTTGAGCCATTTTTTTAAATTTATTTATTTATTATTTTTATTATTAGTTACATTTTATTAACTCTGTATCCCACTCCCTTATTTCCTCCCAAACCCTCCCTCCCTCCCTCATCTCCTCTCTGCCCCTTTCCAAGTCCACTGATTGGGGAGGACCTCCTCCCCTTTCATCTGACCCTGTTTTATCAGGTATCTTCAGGACTGGCTGCAAAGTCCTCCTCTGTGGCCTAGCAGAACTGCTCCTCCCTTGGGGGGTGGGGAGGCCAAAGAGCCAGCCATTGAGTTCCTGTTAGAAATAGTCCTTGTTTCCCTCACTATGGGAAACCAATTGGTTACTGAGCTATCACGGGCTTCATCCGAGCAGAGGTTCTAGGTTATATCCATACATGGTCCTTGGTGGAGTGTCAGTCTTCCTGAGCCATTTTTCTAAATATTTTTTAAGGTCTCAGATGGCTTATATTAATATAGGAGCTGACCCCACAGAAAAGCTGTGAAAGGAGGCTTTCCTTTCTTTTCTCATTATTGCATTACATCAGAATAAGTGGCTTAAAGATCCCAGAGGTTTCTCTTTCTTCTAAACCTTAGTTTAATATGTAATCCATTATTGCCATTTCAGATACGTAGCTTCCTAATATTTACTTGTTAAGTAAATATTTTCTCTAATATTTCTACCCAAGTCTACCAATATGCTTGTTTGGTTACTTTTCTATATTTCTGTGCTAAAAAAACAAACCAAACCAAACCAAAAAACCCCACCCTTTTCACAATTCTAAAGTCTTCACTGGATTTACTCTCCAGTACAGAAAACAAACAGAGCAGGCAGATTATATGGCACTTGAAAGATGTGGGACTTGCTATTATTTGTTATGAAGTTTCAAGTCAGTTAAGAATTTGTTTTAATAAAATTTTCTGAAATACTTTTATGTTTCCTAAAATAAAGCCTTATGAATATTCTTAGAGATAACTTATGCAGAGGAGAGTGACAGACATGGAGAGCATTAGACGAAAGCATTATGCCTTCTACATGACACACAGTTCACACTGCTAGTCAGGAAACAGTTACTAAAGGCTTACTTTCTTCAGTTATTAAGTGCTGTAATATATTACCAAGAACTTGGAACAATATAAAGTAAGACTATAATTTCTCAAATATTCAATACTACTAAAATTTTAAAGATACTGTCTTAATTTAGAAACAAAATATTCTCATTTTATTTCCCTGTTATAAATGACCATTTAAGTGACATTTAAATTCACAAAATGCTATTCCTTATATAAGATGTCTGTGCAAATAATTCTGTAAACTTTATGTTTTTATGCTTTACAAAGATTTTCAGTTACCAGATGCATCCTTGGATGCCTAACTAGCTGAAAGGGATCTCATTCCTCCAAACCATCATCCTTAAAAGAACAGTAGAAGATATGGATGTCAACTGGCAATGCAACTCCTTCCTGGAGTTTAATTCCCACTTTCCTGATTTAGGGAGGGGTCTTCTGATTCAGTTTTACTAAGTGTAACTCATTAATAAAACAACTAAATAATACCCTAACTTCATTTCCGATTATATGTGGAGAGACAGCAGCAGCTGAGAAAATTCATGATGCCCAAATGTCCACGTGATTTGGCTGCACTCCTTTCCTGTTGCACAGGAAGGCAACACAGTAAGAAGGGCTCCTCTGCTCCTCATCCTCCCTTGCTGATTACCAGGAAGCTGGCTCTCCAAGAACAGTGTCAATAGGGAAGCTCAGCACACAGATACATGTATCAGTTCATGCCTTAGTTAGAGGGCACACTATCAAAATAGAAGGACAAAGAAACTGCAAGGGAAGGTTGATTTCCTTCTCAACTTGTAGTAGCTCCTGCTACAAACATTTTCAATCCTTCCACAGTCAGCAGCTGCTTGCTATCTGCTTATAATCAACAGAATTCATTCCTTCTTCTGCTTAAAAAGCTGGAATCTATAAAGACAAGTCAAAGTGCCAAAGACACCTCAAAATAAATAAAGATATTCTTGTTATTTAATAGCTTCGTTATGTTTGTTGGTTTGTTTGTTTGTTTGATTTTTTCAGAAGTTCCAAACAAGCTACAGCCTCCCTCCCTCCCTTGTCTGTCAGAGCCCTGCTTGTTTTCCACAGTGCCTTGGTGCGCCATTGACTAGCTCAGCACAACTCCTTATCATACTTCTCCAGGAAACAGTACCAGATGTTCAAGTGATGCGTCACTAGAATAACTTCTAGCTGAGGAGAGCAGCCACCATTCTCTAGAAATTGATAACCTCAGCTTTGTACCTAAGTGCGAGCTTTAAGATAAAATTGTCTTTTACATTCTAGCTTAAATTACTACAATATAATAAATATTTGATGAGTGTTTATAAGTACTACGTTGCCTAACAAAATTAAATTAAACACTAAGGATTTATTTCACTTAAGAAATGCAGCACTGAGCTACGCATGGTGGTCCACACCTTTGATCTTAGCACTCAGGAGGCAGAGGGAAGTGGATCACTATGAGTTCGAGGCCAGCCTGGTCCACAAATCCGAGTCCAAGACAGCCAAGGCTACACAGAGAAATCCTGTCTTGAAAAAAACAAAACAACAACAAAAATAAATGCAGCACTGTTTGGCAAAACACTTCACTTGTTAAATATACTAAGAGACTGCTGGCTACCTCCTGCATTAATATATTGCTGGCACTTTCCAGCATGTGGTGAGTTTGGTAATCCCAGGCTCTCACCACCTGAAGTTTGAAAGTTTGTAGCTGCTAAATAAAGAGAAGCAATTCTATCCTGCAGTTCAGAAGATGAGTGTAGACTGGAGTAGCAGACAGCTGAACTGTTTTCTTTCTATATTGGTTATTGTGGCGTACAGCTCACAGGCAGACTACTGGCATGGGTGTTCTTGATAAGCAGAGGGCTACTAAATTATGCTCTTATAGATACAAACATATTTTTTCCAGGGGCCAACAAGTATGAGAGATGTAGTTATTTGGGGAAGCTTTAGGAATAATATCACAAAAAGCGAACAAATTCTTATTTTTTAAGAGGATGATAAATCATGCAAAATGGTCTACAAGTTAACAGAATATTAAAAGTAAGGTGCTCAGGATTGCTGCAATTCTAGGAGAACTAGTACACACAAGTTTTCACTTAGTTCCACAAACATGAATGCAGAGGACATTGTAAATGGCCTTTAAACAGTGGTGGGTGCATAGTCACAATTGTTCTGTTTTAACCAAGAGCATAAATATGTGTCATGCCAGGAAGGAAGAGTCTGGGTGCCCACGTGCTTGTCTGCTTGATTCTTGTAGAATATGTATCCAGTAATGTAAAGAGCGTCCTGGAGGATGACTGATCACTTTACAGGAAAACACCATTCTGTGAAAGGGTTTCTTATAAATTAGCGTGACTAGGAAAAAGAGACACACATCCCCCTTCCTTAGACAGAAGCTCCCTCTGACAGCCCCTAAAGTGCTTTGCTAACACAAGAACCTTCCCAGAGCGGAAAGCTGAGACAGCCTATCTGGGGAGACCTGGGTAAAGTAGATACATTTCTGCATTTCTTTTTTGATACAAATTCAATCTTTTAAAGAGCCTTTCCCCAGATGCAATGTCCATTTCAAATCGCAGTCCTGGGTGATGTAGCTTCAGTGCGTGGTCAGCAGTTTACTCTTTTCCAGGCAACCTGGCCACATGATAGCAAGTGGCTTCATTCCAAGACAAATAATGGTGAAAAAGACCTGTATCGATGACTATGTCAAGCTTATTATGTGTGCGTATGTTAGCTTGTTTTTGAGGCGGGGGTCTCACTCTGTTGCTCTGGCTAACCCAGAATTCTTTAGGTAGACCAGGCTGGCTTTGAACTCATAGAGCTTTGCCTGCCTCTGACAACCACACCTGGCCCAAAATGGTTTTCTTTCTTTCTTTCTCTCTTTCTTTCTTTCTTTCTCTCTCTCTCTCTTTCTTTCTTTCTTTCTTTCTTTCTTTCTTTCTTTCTTTCTTTCTTTCTCTCTCTCTCTCTTTCAGAAAAGCTAAATATTAGGTAGAAATTTCAGAAAAACTATTTTGTTTTCTGGTGGCCACACTTGGTGTCGGACATGTTCCCACTGCCTCAAGCCCACCAGCATTTACATAAATAGCCTGGCTATTCTAGAGTAACGGGGAAGGCTTCTCCACTCTCTGTAGGTCAACTGACTAGTCCACTCATGGAGCTGCTCTTCCCCACGCCTGGTTACTTCATCAACCTATTTCACATGTGCAGCACACAGAGCATGGTCAGATACCTGTAATATTAGCACATTGCAGCTTTGACTTTGGGAGGCATAGGACAGTTTCAAGAACTTCGGGTCCCTGGCACAGTGAGCTAGCCTGAATGGGAATCAGCTGAAAGTTCCGAAAAGTCTCCATAATTGACAGCCTCATTCATGGCCAACATAGGGCATACAGCTACTGTGGCCATGGGATGTCCTTTACCGAAAATCTTAACAAACACTGCATGTCCTTGACCATCCTGTCTCTGGAATACTTGGAAAGCTACTGATCAGCCACAGGACAAGACTGAAGAAGGAAGAAGAACATAGGAAGTCTGTCTTACTTATCTGATGAAATACACTGTTCTCCCTACTCAAAGAAGTTCTTCATCACCATCTGAGGTCCACATGACCCTCACCTTAAATTTTCAATTCTTACTCCAAATTACTATTTAAGACTTTTTTTTTTAAAAAAAAAAAAGCTAACTATGAGAGTCATAAATGCAGTATTTTCTGTTTTTAGATAAAATTTAAGCCTTGTTTCATTGTTAAAATTAGCAATAATAATAATAATAATAATAATAATAATAATAATAATAATAATAATAATAATCCACCCCCTCGGGAATAACCTGGATAAAACCCCATTCAATTGTGCCTTGATCCTGATTCTACCGTTTCTGAGATGCTTAGCTTGCTAAGAACACTCTGCAAACAACTCTTCTTCACAGTGATATTCTACAGTTCCTTTACAAAGGCAGGTTTTAATGTGCAGAAAGCAGAGAGCTAAGACAGTTAAGAGTCCACTCACTAGCCAGGCGCCTGTCTTGCTTCCTACATCTAAAGCATTGTCATGCATTTGGCTACTTTTGCCTACTGACTGGTTTAACCTGGAATAGATTCCTTAGCTGGGGAATGCTACAGAAAACCAGCAGTCTTAATCAAGACAGGTAAGGAAAGAGGAAACTGTTGTTTGATTAGCTGAATTACTCTTCATTGTCAGAGCAAGCCACAAGCATATAGCATGAGCTTTGAGGTTATCATAGGCTGAGCCTTCCAATTTCAACTGATTAATCTGATTAGTCAGAAAAGAAGAAAAATGTTAAAAATTGGAAGAAATATGTTTATAACAAAAATGAAATATTGGAAAGGGATGACTATTCCTAACATGAAGCCATAATGAAAAACTTAACTACGAGGCATGGCTCCTGTTTCCCTGATGGTTCATGCCTCTCAGGAGATCTTTGGGTACCCTTTGAAGCAGAGTTCTGGCATTTTCATTTGAACTAACATCCTTTGTGTCACCAGTGAGCCATTTCAAATGAGAGCAAATTACTAAAGCTTAAAAAAGGCAGATTCTTTTTTTCCCCTTATCCTACAAGCACTCAAGACTCTGTCCACATCCATAGACTCCCATGGGGTCTTGTGATCCAAAGGCTCATTTTGTTTAGTGTACTTTAAATTAGTGCACTCTAAAGATTAAGTTTCTTTCTCCCTCCTGCTCTCTCTACCCCCGTGTGTGTGTGTGTGTGTGTGTGTGTGTGTGTGTGTGTGT
>NW_026596040.1:24879740-24904742 GCF_907164565.1 Psammomys obesus | reverse complement strand
GTGTGTGTGTGTGTGTGTGTGTGTGTGTGTGTGTGTGTGTATGTTGGCATTCTCCAGTCAAGTTTCCCAAGGCCACTCACCTTCAAGATTGTTTCATCAGTGTCTCCTCACTACGTATAAAGTGGCAACAGCAAGTGAGAAAACTGGGCAAAACTGGGCAAGGCAGGGGCCTCAATTCTAGTCAGGAGAGCAGGGTACAAGCAGGCCTCAGTGATATCCTAACTGGAATGAGTTCATGCACTTCTCAACTAGTGAAGTGCTCACTCTTTCTGGGCTTGTGAAGAGACAGTAGCTCATTTAACTGAAAAAGTGAGATAGAAGACAAGAGGAACAGAGATATCAAATAAAAAAATAGCATGAGCAAAGGGCTTAAGGCCAGGGAGAAAAGCTGATTGGTGTAAACAAAAAATAAGACAGTCAGTCTGGCCAGAGATGAGGCTGGAACAGTCAGCAGGTTAAAGTAGAAAACCATGCATAAGCATTATGAAGTATTATTTATATATACAGTACAGTATATATTATGTATCAATATTTCTATTAATCCAGTATTTATAGACTTACATTTAAAAACCATTACAGAAAGTTTCAAATTATATCCAATGGGGCAGAACTGAAAATATCAACCATGATTACTTTATTAATTATGATTAATCATACTTGTTCTATCTTGACCGATCTTCAGACTATACTGATCTGAAGTAAGATCTTATCAGTGGCATATCTGATTTTGAACTGACTTTCTGTTGCTAAGGGAAGGCTGCCCATTCAATCAGAAGGCACCACACTGCAGAGATTCTAAGGACTTAGAGAAGCACAGGACTTTCAGTGGCCTCAGGTTCACAGGTCAAAGTATCCCCTCCCTCTAGGTGGCCTGGCAGCAGCTCCAGCTTTTCCTCACCCATGTCCTCCGTCAGAACTTTACTATGCCATGATCGGCAAACACAGTCATGAAGTTTCCAGGTGAGGAGAGTCATTGGTTTTCAGCTTACCAACCTTGGTTTCATAGATTTCATTAAAAAATTCAATGCTATTTTATATCAGAAATCCTGTTTTAATGTAAGCACCAAGCAGTCACAGCTGAAATAATGATACTGGTGTTTTAAGACATGTTTACTTTCCATGAAAAGGATATTAGTTTCCCTGGGTCCTGTCAGCTCATTAAGAGGACACTTACTATGAACTTGAGTGTGAGAAGATTTTAGTTTAAAATCAAATGCTGTTTATGGATGAACAAACTTGGCTATGTAAGCAGTGGTGTCTGGGTGTACCAGCAATGTGTTCAAAATTTAAATATTCTCCATCTTTATTAGGAAGGGAATAGTAACTACAGGAATTAAGGTTAAGTGTGGCCAAGTTTCTTAAGAAAACAGTATTTTCTATGAGAGAAATAAAATGCAATGACCAATATTATAAGTCATTTAATAGTAAGTAGATAGCAAAGTCCCTAGTTTTGGTTTGATGATAATTTTTTTTTCTTCAAATGATAGTATTTTGCCAGGAAAATTATTTTAACTCATACCTAAATTCATAGTTTCAACATACATCAAATACCTGTTATATAACAGGATCTTCAAAAACTGAATACATAGGCTGGACTACACTAGAACGTCAATGGTGAATTAAGACATCCCTCAAAAGTTAAAAAAAAAAAATTCAGATCTGATGCAAACATCAAAAAGTTATAACACAACTGAATTGCTTGAGAAAATTAGGCCACAAACTCTTGAGAAACGTTAATTTACAAGGATTTCTTTTTCTTTAGAAACACGCTATAAAATATATTAGTTACTAGCCATACAGCTACTGGAGAGTACATTCACTACATTAAAAATATGTAAAACTTATTTCCTCGCTCTTAAGAATTGAATACAGCTAGATTCCACGAGATCAGAAGGCAAAGATATAGAATATTTTATCATCATCAAAATTTTTCCAAGCAGATGTGTTTTAGAAGATTGCATTAACTTGAATTCATGTTAAAACATTCAAAAGCTAGCCCTGGTATTTTTATGTTTTTTCTTTTTAAAACACACACACACAATCCTAAGAAATATATCACCCCAAAATGTAGTCTCTTCAATGAGTCAGAACAAATTTATAAGAGATAATTAAGGTGTTTAAAATAACAAGCTAGAGTCTACATAGGAAATATAAATTATTTTTCTCCAAAATCTTAATCCAGCAGAAAGTAGCTAAGGAGTTAGCAATCTCCCTTCTCACACTACTTTTAGCAGTCAGTTACAAATGGTAGATTTTAAAAAGCTTCCCAATATTTAAAAAAATATTATTTTTTAGAGAAATTTCAAGGGCTTGGTGATGTCATTAGTATGAAAGCATGCACAATTCTGAGTTCATAAGAATGGCTAACTTTTACCATTTGCTAAATGGGCTGCTGCAAAACCACCACAGTGAAAAATATATTTATCTTCCCTAAAGCTTACCTTCTGAGAAAGCTTAACCTTTAAAAAGAGTGAGGTTATTAATTTCACTTCAGATGTGTACTTGCAGGTTCAATTGCTACCATCTAAACTGAAATAAGATTTTGTGGATTCAAACTCTGTAAGATTTGAGCCAACAAGGTTACAAAATCAGCTCTTCGGATTGGGTGAGCAGGTAAGCAAGAAAACGTCAATTTCACCTGCACTCAAGTGGTGTGCATGTATCAGTGGTATCAATGCGCAGCAATGTGGCATGTTTATCACGAGATAATCACACCCGTAGAGGTTTAGAAGCACTCAGCTGAACCCTGTGACTCACAACACACTTGGGGCGTCATTATCTCACATAACCATACTCCCTGTCAAGCCTTATTGCTTAATTAGGGGTTATGAAGGTGATAAGACTAAAAGAAACGGATGAACAGTACCAGAGACGAATGATACCTTAATCAACCTAAAGCTGGGGGCTGAAGGAAGCACAGCGAATGTACGCACTGTGTTCCGGGGTGTTTGCAGAAACATGTGTTAATAATGAATGAGGAGAAACCCTATCTGCATTCACAGATTATTTGAATTGCATTTTCCAGGAGACATGATTTCATGATCAGTAACTTAAATTGTGTTTTTATCCAGCTTGCAAAAACATAAAAAAAAAAAAATCAGTAGTAGCATAAAATCTAACTGTGACTCGTGCTACCCAGGCTGTGCATGACAGTGACCCATTATCACCCAAATATGGGATTTAGGTATTAAGTGTGCCAGGGATCATCTGGTCAGTAACATCCATGCCATCTAAGATTTGAACAAACTAATATGGAACCGAATTTTAAAATAATGCAATGGACCCCTTTCTATTTCTTTTTTTTGTACATTATAAATGATCAACTAGGAAAGGAGAAATTCTAATATGAAAAGTCTCTAATAAGCCATTCACAGAAATTTAAGTTCCATTCTTTTGTTCTATTTTTATAAACAACTGCCATATTTATGGGAAGAGCACGGCTCCAGCTACGGTGTGCTTGGAGCTGCTTTTCAATTCACTGTGAAACATCAATTATCTTTATCAAATAACAGCATCTCATCTCAGTCCATTATCAAGATGGAGTCTTATTTCAGCTGGACCACAGCCCTATCTGTATATCAGGGCTGGCCACAGTGGCAGAGCATGAGTGAAAGGCTGTGAAATAATCAATAATAATCATCAAATTGTGGTTGAAAGGTTGTGAGGATGGAAGTTTTTGATGAAACCTCACTTTTTTTTTTTTATTTTGGTGCGGACGATAAGGCTTAACCTTTGCATTACCTGACACCGATGCTCCGTTAGAGGAGGGCTCCTCCACACCTAACAGTGGTTCTGCATGTCCAAGACAAAGGGCGTGCTGAGGCTTAAGTGGAATGTGGACCTCATACTACCAAAACCATCAGCATAAAGAATCGGCATAACGAAATGCGGCTACCGTGAACCCGATGCTCCTTCAGACACAGGTCTCAGCGCAGCTGAGTGTGGGGCTCGTTCAGGTGAAAGTCAGTAACCGCTGGGCAATGTTTTCACGACAATGGGGAAATGTTTTCACAACAAAGGGGGAAATGAACCCTGTCACTTTTGCTAGAGGTCACAGAATCTAGAATTGGAAAGGCCTCTGCTCGAGGCGACACTCTGAGTGCTACTTACCATCACCACATTATTGGCAAAACTGTGTGTCAGTACCGCATTAAGTGAGTGTGCACTAACAAAATACTGGAAAAGAATCTCAGCAATTACAATAAAAACACTACAGAACCTTAAGCTTTTAATTCAAAGGAATGAAAGAAAGATGCTAACTTAGGAGTAGGAATTGTAATGCTTTCCTTTGATTTCTTTGATTTTTTTTTCTGTCTTTGGTTTTATTTGTGTTTTGGTTTTTTGACAGACTCTTCCTTATACAGCTCATATTGGCTTTAAACTCTCTATGCAGCCTCGGCAGGATTCAAACCCATAACCCGCCTGCTTCAAGTGGGCCTGCCAGGGTCCTGTGCTGACTTGAAGCAGCCGAACAGGAGGATGTGCTATATCAAACCAGCCCCTAAAACAACACTCGCTAAAAGCTTCTGCTTGAACATTTTAAAATGAATTGATATTTTAAAAAACAGTTATCTTGAAAACTCTGTCTTTCAAACCTAAAACCAACGTTTTAAAACTTGGCAAAATAGATGTAAACACTAAATCTATACACCAATAAAAAAATTATCATTTCTAAATGTGAAAAAATTATTTGTGGATTGATTCTATGAAGCTTGAAGGCCAAGATCCTTTTCCTATCTTTTTCTTTTGGTGTTGAAGCTCACAAATTCTTGACAGAGGTAAATGTGTGTGACAGACAGAGATGAGTTCCATCATGAGCTCCCTGAGTTCTCAAAGACCGATTTCATTGAAATTAGATTTGTTAAATTATTTTTAATTTGTTCTAACAGAAACATTTGAATTAACATCAGCAAAAAGTAATCATGATATTAATAACTCACTTGCAATTCTTTTCCTTTGACTTTCCTATAAAAATATCTGGCCTAAGACTAAAATATTCTCATTCTCTCTCTCTTTCTGTCTCTCTCTTGCTCTCTGTCTCTCTCTTGCTCTCACTGTTTGTCTTTCTTTCTCCATCTCTCTGTCTCTTTCCCTGTGTCTCTGTCTCTCTGTGACTCTGTCTCTCTTTCTCTGTCTCTCTCTCTGTCCTGTCTCTCTGTGGTGTTACATTAACTTGGACACAACAATGGTACTCACAGTGCATTATAATATTAGAAGTCTGCCTTGAAAATACTCTTTCTACTAGAAAAATCAATCCTGCCTTTCCAGGTCTTAAGCTGTTTTTATAATTGCATACAACCCATGTGGCCCAAAGGACGTGTTGATGGTAATTCTGGATTGGGAAATATGTAGGTAGTAGCAACATCTAAAATATTCTGATCTTAGTATAAGATAGAACACATGAATATTGACAAAAAGATCTATGTTTAAAGAAAACCATTTAATTATATTTTAAATAGAAAGTAAATCTTTCAAGACAGCTGAGAGTGATTTTACTCCAAACACGAGAAGTATCTAGGACATCCAGACAAGGATAACCTTAAAAATGTTCAGTCCTAAATTGTACACTTCTAGGAATCCCGCTGTCCACGTGATGAACATATAAGGCAGTAATGAAGCATAGGGCAATCCTTGTATGTATTTGAAAATGCAATGTGTCTCACAATTTTAGTGCAAGATATTCTTGGTTAATGAACCTATTATTTTAAAATTAATTTTGTATACACCATGGTAAAAACAGATACAAAGCTAGCACTGGCTTTTTAAAGGCATCAGAAATGTAAAGTGTGTGTGAACTCTTGCTATAGAGGTAGCCACAAAAAGTACACAACACAGAGCCCTAAAATTGCTATACTTTATCCCATATATAATAAATGTTCTCCCGAAATACTGCGGTGTTTGAAGGCTGAATCCATTGACTCCCAGAGCTGAGAAGCAATAAGATAGTATGTTTTATTATGAGTGTCATGGAGACGGTGTGAAAAATCAAGAGCCACAGGCAGTCAGCGGCAATGGGTCAATACAGCTCCCAGAGACACTGTGTAGATAATCAACAACAAGGCCTGAGGTTCTCTGCGCTGCACACAGCTGAAGGGCAAATCAATAGAGCCAGGGGAAGGCCACTGCCCTGCTCTACTTCCCACAATACACCATGGCGACTTGAGGAAAATACTCCCAAATGAAAATAAAGCCAATGCTGGGTAGCTAACAATCCACTAGCCTCTGAATTCAGCCATACATTGTGTTCAACTAAGCTTCCCAAAGATCCAAACAGATTTCAATATACGATCTGCCTAAAAAAGGACATCACAACAAGGGGCAAGAGGCTGTGCTAACAGAACTAGGACAGAATTAGGTAATATAAATGAGGCAAGCAGAGTAAACTCCGGAAACACTGTAGTGAGTATTCTTAAAACCAAAGTTCAACTAAAATCTTTGTGAGTAAAAAAATTTATTTGGAGATTGTTCTCTCTTGACTTTGGTAATATTCAGGGTGTGCTGTGCTTACCACAAGGAAGACACATAAGTAAGAAACATCACAAATTTCAGAAATTTGTAAATTATATTCAAACCACGTTTTTTTCTAAAAAAATAAACCAACGTTCCATTGTAATGTAGTCCACTGATTCTGAGAACAAGGTTTTGACAGCAACGTTTGTATCTGGCACCTAGTTAAATATATGGTGCTAATATTTCACATTTTTCAGTAAAAATTTATGGGTAGGGATATGTTGATTTATTGTTTCTCAAGAAAAAGGTGATTTGTCACATCCATCACTGTTAATCATTAGGAGTTATTTCTAAGTTACTATGCAGAGACAGCCTCCTCAAAACATGAAGAAAATGTACTGGAAGATTAAAAATAACCTTGGAAATATTTTAACATTTATAATTGTTATTCCAATTAAAAATTGATGAATAAACGATACCACAAAGCATTAAAATGTGCCCTAAATCAAGCCCTGAGTAACGCTAAATGTTCCTCCAAAAATGTCACAGGGTCGCATGCAGTATGTGTCTACTGTGCCCACATCAGAAGCATCTGAACAAAGGAAACTGCCCTGTGCCGTGTGGCCTGTGCGGGCTCTGGGAAGCAAAGCACTGGCCTCCTCCAGCATTTGAAAAGCACGGCTTCTATTGGTTCAGCCCGGTAGCAAGAAAACTCAGCATCTTTCTCTCGGCCCCTCTCTCTATTTGCTGACTTACTATCAGGTAGCATGGAAAACTACGCTATACTATTTAGTAAAATGCTACCGTAAAAATACTCCAAAGTTGTGTTTCTCTGGGGAAATGTTTTTACAACTGGAAAGAACATGAAGTAAAAAAAAATTTGCTTGTTTACTTGTTGATGCTTATTATATTTTAGTGTCTAGGAGACAGATGGAGTTCTCTCTGTATGCTCAATTACTGAAATCTGATGTATATAAAGTAAATTTTAGACTTTAGGTCATAGTCAGAATCCATATAAATCATCCACTCTGAGATCCTCATTTACAACTGGCAGGATGGTGCAATGAAGTTGAAAGCAGGTTTCCATTTTTGAAAAGTTATATTACATTATCTAGTTGCCATGACAACAAAATTGCAGTATATCAAACTACAGAAAAATCGGGTTTTTTTTTTTTTTAAAGAGGAAAGTTGATGTCTGAAAGCAGTTTGAAGCTTTTAAACATTCTCTTTTGTAGAAATAATGTAAGAAGTAGTCAGGGAAGTGCAGGGCTCCTTCACTACCCACCATATGACAGTTTAGACTGAGCTACATCTAACGATGCAAGGCCTGACACGAAGTGTTGAAGACGCAATTCCTGTGGGTTTTCTTTCTGTCCCTCCACACCTGCCTACTGTTGACACTTTGTGTTGAACTATTCATTTTCTGACTTTTCACCTCAGTATCACCTCAGTTTGCAATCAGCTTGCCTCAGTCCTGCTGCTGAGCTGCATCAGAGGATGTAGGACCAGACAGCTGTTGGATCTGCATGCTGCTCTCTTATTGGCTGAGGAGGTTCTCTGATGTGACACACATGGATTTCAGACCCTTGTTTCTGAAGCCAGGAACATTTTGCACAGTGCACCCAGACAGCCCCAGATACTGTGGCATCACAGAGGCACTGTTTCTTTAGGTAATCCAAATTAAGAATAATCGACAACTCATTCCTATGGATACTATGCTCACAGATTAAAAAGCCTGTGATTCTAATTGTGTTTGGTAGGATTTTTTAAAGTTCCATAACCACTTGATCGATCCAGGTGATTTAAAATCAATGCCACAGCCAGACAAAGGCTGCTGTAAACAGCTCTGTGTTTGCTTTATGGAAATGGTGGGGAGCTGCAGAGCAGCTCTTCCTACACTGAGACTGGAATCATGTGAAAACCATTTAAGTCTGGGAGGTTAGTTGTGTTTCTTTGGTAGAAATTCACAAATGAGAACAGAACATTCCCTTTCCCCCAACACATGGCAAGAGGTGAGTGAGGAAGGAAGAAAGAAAAAAAAAAGAAATTTAAAAAACGAGCACAAGAGCAATTGGCTAACATTCCAGAATGTGCTGGTGACAAATAGACACCAGCAGAACATGTATCCCTTAATCACGCACTCATAGGGTTACCACAATTTCTCCTATGAATATCAGAAACTGAGGGCCCTGGAGAATCTTAAAAAAAAAATATGGCTTTAATGACTTGTTGAAATCGGGTACGGGTTTCTGTCTCACACTTGGAGTGCTGCTTCGTGTTTTACTCTGGCTCCCTTATTATTCTCATTAGTCCATGACTCTTTGGGCTGGCTGTCATTCAGTGATTATCACAATGGTCTACAGGAACAGTGTCAGCACATATCAGTATGTAGACAACATGTTGGAGTATCATGCTCAGGGCAAAAATCCAAAGAAACATCTTTCATGTCGGTTTTGAACCCATGACTCACCAGCAGTAGACAATTCCTGTTTTATACTCACATACTCTCTAGTCCTCTGGCGGCATTACCACAGCTGCTGCAATGATGAGTGTCTACAAACAGCAGCCTAGGCAAGGGTGTTACAAGATGTCCTTTCATCTTAAAGTGAGGGAGGACTAAGAAACTCCTGACGGTGTACAGCTCCGTAATGGAATGACCAGGAAATAAGCCTGAATCTTCTTTACTTCCCATAAGTAATTCCCCTTTAATTCCCATAAGGATCTCAAACCTGAAAAGTACTCTCTGTAAAGGTGAGTGCCTTCTAGGCCTCTGTCATGACCCCTTGGTAGAGAAGCCTCCACCAAGAGCTGGATGTGCTAGGCAGGGCAGGGCAGGGCAGGGCAGGGCTGTGGCTGTTGGCCGGGGAGTGTCTTCAGTTATTCTCTTGCAAATCTTGGTGCACAATATCTTCTAGAACATTGATAAGGATATGGCAAAAAACTAAATGTGTAGTTGCTTATGTTCTGGCAGTTTCACTGGCTTCAGAATGTCAAAGAGCATGGCACTCGAAAGTTCCCTTTCCCAGTTCTCTCTATAGAAAAAGCATGAGTTTGCTCCCATGCATGGAAATGCATTATTTCAATGGTATTTGGCACTAGTACAGGGGTAAATAATTTGAATTGATACTTCAGCAAGGAAAAAAAAATTAGATCCCACCAAACTGGGAGAGACACCAGAGTCTGGAAAATCCTCAATTCAGCACCTTATCTGTATTGTGCAAAAGTCCCAATTAGGGATAAAACTACAAGGGGCTAACCAGCTCGAGACGACTTCTGTCGATACATTTTCTATTAGTGATTTTACCCGGTAGAGGTTCCCTTCATCTGTAATCTGAAGAACTGAAAAGGTGTCAGCAGGGAGACTGGCAAGAAAATAAAGCTAAGAGTGTTCCTAGTACTTCTGGCTTCAAGCTTTGGTTATGAAGTCAGTACAATGGAAGGGAATATACTCAAATGCAAAATGAAAGCCTAAAGACTCTAGCCCTAGGTGACCTCAGGGCAAGGAGAGAAGTATCTGGCTTGAAAGGAGTAACTATAATCTAAAGTCTCAAGATTTTTAGGTGACATTTGAAATTCTTTATCAGGGTATGTAGACCATGAACAATTTTTGTCATAGGGGAACAATGGCTCCCTGTAAATCTTCTGTGTTGTTGTTACATTATTTTTTCAATAATAATACAAACATACTCCAAATACCAGTCATCCTAAGCTCCATTTTAGTCTATATGATTCTAGATAGAAGTCTTTTTTTTTTTTTTTTTGGTAATTTCTAAAATGTCTTGATTTCATAGACTGTCAGTGACTGAAATATTAACACAACAATTCAATGCTAGTTTTCCCCACACCCTATTATTTTATTCAGTAAACTTAGAGTCTCTAACCTCTAGCCTGCCATGGATTTCCCTAAGGTTGTTCTATAAAAATGTAGATGCCTTGGTCTCTGCCTCACAGGTTCTTGTTCAGGTTTAGAGAGAACAATGTTGAATCTCAGAATGAATGTGAAATAAACTCAGCTGGACACACTTGTGCTAAGCATACAGACATTACTATATAAAGGAGACATTGGCTTTGTATTCTAATTAATGATTACTTCCCTTGAATGGCCTTTGTAATATTCAACACATTCCTGTGAAGCATCTAAATTTTCTGGCCCCATCTTTTTCTTTCACAAAAATAAGGTGTTGGATGAAATTATTTAATCATATAAAAAGAAATTTTTATGTATAACATATATTTGGCACTCAGTGTTTGCTGAATGAATACATTACATACATGATTGCTGCACAAAGCAGTCATGGTATAGAAAATATGGTCTCAGACCTAACAACTTCAGGCTCAGAAAATTAAGTAGCAGGTTAATAAACAAACTTACGGCTGAATTTCCTGGTTCTTCATTTGGTGCGGAAATGTGGAGATTAGACAGTGGAGTGAAGGACATGCTTGTATTTTGTATTCATCACACTCCCAAAGAATGACAAACTGCTGTCTACATAAAATGGCATGTAAGCTGCTACCTTCTTTAACCTCTGACTACTGAAGAGGCAGTAATTCCAGAGGCTTGATATATGTTACTATAAGCAATATATCTATATGAGTTATAGCTGTGTCCTTGTAGATTTACTGCTATAAATTTAATTCATCTCTGACAAGACATTTACATAAATTACAGCAACATAGTAACAGTGCCATATGCTGGGTTTTCACCCAGGGAACTTCAGAGGCTTGTGGGAGCTAGTCCTCTCACTACAAGGGCCAATGTTCAATGTATGTGAGAAAAGTGCCTAGTCTGGTGTGGTGGCCTTTCTATAGATGGTTCCTCGTTTCTGTCATCCTTTGGAGAGTAGACTATGTTTAAAACACCTTCTGCTGCATAGTCAATATTCTAGATTAAGACAGTCACTTCATAGAACAACAGAAATAAGCTTCAAGGTGTGGCTGCATCACAGCTGAGTTGTGGACCAAGAGACTAGAAGGTTCACAGGGCAGGCCTGTGCCTTCTTATTAATCACTGGCCCAGGCCTTTCTGAGTGGGTAACTAACTTGGTAGGAGCCAGGTCTCTGGGACATATCCTGCATTCTGCCCTAGTGTATCCAAGGGGAAAGACCCCTGGTAAATTCATTATTAATGTCTACTTAATTGTAAGATACTTCCTATGGATATGCATTTTGGGTTTAATGACTGCCTAAGCATAAGCTGAACAAGGAAGACACTAATATACAAAGCAGACTGGGAAAAGCCCAGAAGGCCTCAACCCTACACAAAGACCTACAGGCAACTAAGCAATTCTGAGAGTGAAATAGTCTTCCTTAGGGAACAGCACACCAATTGGTTACCTAATACCAAATGGTTGGCTGTCAAAAATGTACATACAAGTAGCATTCTATACACTGAGTGGGTTATATTTAGTAATATATGCACACATATGCACACACACAGACACACTGTTGATCCTAAGAAGACTCCAAACTGAAGTGTTTGTCAGGAAAGGTACACCATAATCCCATCGTCCTTCTGTGAGCCTTTATTGCCCTTCGCTTCTAGCATAATCACAAACTCTTACACCTTTCCTCTTGGCATTCCAGAATCCATATAGCTTCTGCAATGCACCATAAGCTAATACTTCCAAGCTTCCATTGACATGTCCTCTCTCTGCAAAGCGCTCCTCCTCATGCAGCCTCATGGATCAGCTCCAACAGTAGGTCCTTCAGGAGAGTCTTCCTGCTCTTGTCCCTTACCTTCGCCTAGTCTACACTCTCCTCCTGTGTGATCTATGAGGTTTACTACAGCTCGGCACATTTTTACCTTGTTAGTCCCACCATAGTGTAAGCATAGGCACTTACCCAATAAGCCAGTCCCTTCTGCGTATTGGGACACCACTCTGCCCTTCTGGCCATCATGTACTGATAACAGGACAGAAGTACTTCCCTAACTTTTGCAGTAGCTGAGGCTTTCTATTCTCCCCATTTCTAACAGCCTAGTTAGACCACTTACGTGGCATGCCAGTCACTGGTAGGGTTTTGTCTATTAAACGCGTTCACTTTTCTCCAAACAGCACCTGCCTTAGAGCTAGAGTTAATGTTAGTTGTGAGTGCTTGTATAAACTATGTAGTAGTATTCAACACAGAAAACCACACAGTAAGTTTTTTAAAGGGTATATGTTTAAAACATGAAATTGGGGGCGGAGGGGACAAGATGGTGGCGCCAGGGAAACACTGCGTCTGAGGAGCAGGACAACATTTTCCGTACAGCGACCAAGAGACTGAACTCTGAGCCCTAAAACAACAGCGATCGTGTTTCCCAGGTGAGAGGAAACCCCCACGGCGTGGGAATCAGTCCGGTGCAATCTCAGGTCACCCAGCGAGAACCCGGAAAAGATCCCAGGTCGTGCAGGCACTAGGTCGCCAGACCAGAGCCACAGGCCTGCATGTCCTGATCACCTTTCCAGGCTGAACTATGGGCACAAAACCCACCAGAGACTGGTAGTCCCAGTCAAGAGAAAACCCCACAGGGAAGGAAGGAAACGGTACTGACTTGGGTCACCCAGTCTTTCCCTGGAAAAAGTCTCGCAGACCGGTGGCTACGAGCCCCCTTCACTGAACTGGGCTCCAGCCGCAGGCACAGACAGTTGCTGTGCGCCCAGCTCTCCGGCACAGACAGAGCTGTGTGCCCCAGGGCACCAGAGACTGGGAGTCACTGTCGGGAGAAATCCTCACAGGGAACGAAGCAAAGGGGATGGACTTAGGCCACCCAGTATATCCCTGGAAAAGGTCCTGCAGACCGGCCCAACCCCAGGGAACTTCTGTGCACCAGATAGCCAGGAGAGAGGTACCCACCCGCCACAGATTACCACTTGGGTACTGGGGCACAGAGCCCCAACCTCAGACCTACAAAAGCCCGGAATCCCCAAGATCAACCCCCCAGACACTGTTCCAAGGGGCAACCAGTTATTCCTAACAAAACTGACCAAACGACAGAACACACAGGTTACAGCAGCAGATCACTAAATTTGCAAGAAACCCAGAAGCAGGGCAGCTTTCTTCAGGACTTCTCCGGGTGAAAGAAGAGCTCTCTCGACTAAGAAGGACAACAGTTAGCACTCAGGTCTCTATGCCTGAGGTGAGCAGCAGCAACTCCTGAAAAACACCAGCCATCCAGTGACTATACCCAAAAAGCTGAGAAGGCTTCCTCCAGGGAAAACCATCTTCCTGCCAAGGGGATTCTCTCCACCACAGGATTCCAGGAACCACCAGAAACTAACCCCAAACACCTAAGATAGCCCAATGGGTAGAGCCAGCGTAAAAGCTCAACCAACAAAAGCCAGAGCAATATGGCATTTCTAGAATCCAGTTATTCAGGGGTAAGTAGCCCAGGACACCCCAGCATAATTGAAATTCAAGAAGATGACCTAACATCTATGCTCATGATGAGGATAACAGAGGAAGCAAATAAAATGCGTAAAGACCGAGAAGAAGATAAACTCAAACAGATTATGGCCATCCATAAAGAAATAGAGGAAGATAAAAACAAAGAGATTATGGCCATCCATAAAGAAATACAGGAAGTTGCAGCCAAACAGTTTGTGGCCTTTAGAGCGGAAATGCTTAAATCACTGAATGAAATAAAAGAAACAGAGGATTGTTCAAACAAACAGCTGAAGGAATTGATGGAAAAACAGGAAAATACAGCCAGACAGGTGAAGGAAATCATCAAAATGGCTCAAGATCTGAAGACAGAATTGGAAAACTTAAAAGAAAAAACACAAATGGAGAAAATTGTGGAGAGAAAGAACTTAGGGAAGAAAACAGAAACTACAGAAGTTAGCATAACCAATAGACTACAAGAGATGGAAGAAAGAATCTCAGGTGTGGAAGATACAATGGAAGAAATAGATGTATCTGTCAAAGAAAATGTTAAATCTAAAAAATTCCTGACACAGACCGTCCAAGTTATTCAAGACAACATAAAAAGACAAAATTTAAGAATAATAGGAATAGAGGAAAAAGAAGATTCCCTGCTCTAAGGCCCAGAAAATATTTTCAACAAAATCATTAAAGAAAATTTCCCCAACTTAAAGGAGAGGTCAATAAGACTACAAGAGGCCTACAGAACACCCAATAAATTAGACCTGAAAAGAAAATCCTCCCGCTACATAATAATAAAAACCGTAAGTATACAGAACAAAGAAAAAATACTAAAAGCTGCAAGGGAAAAAGGCCAAGTAACATATAATGGCAAACCCATTAGAATCACACCTGACTTTTCAACAGAGACTATGAAAGCCAGAAGGGCCTGGATGGATATCATGCAGACCCTAAGAGAACACAGATGTCAGCTCAGACTACTATACCCAGCAAAACTCTCAGTCCTCATAGATGGAGAAAACAAGATATTCAATGACAAAAACAAATTTCAACAATACCTACATACAAATCCAGTGAAAAAGAAGACACTAGAAGGGAAAATACAACCCAAGAAAACTTTCAACAAAACACAGGAAATAATTAACCTCACTACAGTAAAACAAAAAGCAACCAAGCACACAACCTTATGACCACAGCCAACATCAAAATCAAAGGATCTAACAGCCACTGGTCATTAATCTCTCTCAAAATCAATGGACTCAATTCTCCAATAAACAGACACAGACTAACAGAATGGATGTGTAAACAAAACCCAGCAATCTGTTGCATACAAGAAACACATCTAAGTCACAAAGATAGACATTACCTGATGGTAAAGGGTTGGAAGACAGCTTTCCAAGCAAATGGACCCAAGAAGCAAAGCAAGCAGGAGTAGAGATTCTAATATCTGATAATATAGACTTTCAACAAAAATTAATAAAAAGAGATGGGGAAGGACACTTCATACTCATCAAGGGAAAATTCCACAAGGAAGACATCACAATCCTGAACATCTATGCCCCAAATACAAGGGTACCCACATTTATAAAAGAAACATTGATGAAACTTAAACCACACATAGATCCCCACACATTAATATTGGGAGACTTCAACACCCACTCTCAACAAAAGACAGGTCAACGAAACAGAAATTAAACAAAGAAACAATCTCTCTAACAGAGGTCATGAATCAAATGGACCTAACAGACATTTACAGAACCTTATACCCAAACACAAAAGAATTTACCTTCTTCTCAGCACCTCATGGAATCTTCTCCAAAATAGACCATATAGTTGATCACAAAGCAAACCTCAACAGATACAAGAAGATTGAAATAATCCCTTGTATCCTGTCTGATCACCATGGAATAAAGCTGGACTTCAACAACAACAGAAATAGCAAAAAGCCTACACACACATGGAAACTGAACAACTTGCTACTAAATGACAGCTGGGTCAAGGAAGAAATAAAGAAAAAAATTAAAGTCTTCCTAGAACTCAATGAAAATGAAGACACAACATACCCAAACTTGTGAGCCACAATGAAAGCAGTGCTAAGAGGAAAGTTCATAGCACTAAGTGCCTTCAAGAAGAAATTCGAGACAGCTCATTCAAGCAACTTAATGGCTCACCTGAAAACACTAGAAAAAGAAGAAGCAGACACACCAAAAAAGAGTAGACAGCTGGAAATTATCAAACTCAGGGCTGAAATCAATAAATTAGAAAGAAATAAAACAATTCAAAGTATCAATGAAACCAAGAGCTGGTTCTTTGAGAAAATCAACAAGATCAACAAACCCTTAGCCAAGCTAACTAAAAGGCAGAGAGACACCACCCAAATCAACAAAATCAGAAATGAAAAGGGGGACATAACTACAGACACTGAGGAAATCCAAACAATCATTAGGACTTACTTCAAAAGTCTATATGCCACAAAATTTGAAGATCTAAGTGAAATGGACAATTTTCTTGATCAATTCCATTTACCAAAACTGAATCAAGACCAGGTAAATCAATTAAATAGTCCTATATCCGCCAAAGAAATAGAAGCAGTCATCAAAAGTCTCTCATCCAAAAAAAAGCCCAGGACTAGATGGTATCAGCGCAGAATCCTACCAGGCCTTCAAAGAAGAGCTAACTCCAGTTCTCTTCAAACTATTCTACAAAATAGAAACAGAAGGAACACTACCAAACTCATTCTATGAAGCCACAGTCACCTTGGTACCTAAACCTCACAAAGACCCAAGAAAGAAAGAGAATTTCAGGCCAATCTCCCTATGAACATTGATGCAAAAATACTCAAAAAAAACTTGCAAACCAAATACAAGATCACATCAAAGATATTATCCACTATGACCAAGTACGCTTCATCCCAGGTATGCAGGGGTGGTTCAATATATGGAAATCCGTCAATCCACCATATTAACAAACTGAAAGAAAAAAAAAACCACATGATAATCTCCTTAGATGCTGAAAAAGCATTTGACAAAATCCAACATTCATTCATGTTTAAAGTATTGGAGAGATCAGGGATACAAAGCACATATCTAAACAGTAAAGGTAATATATAGCAAGCCTACAGCCAACATCAAACTAAACGGAGAAAAACAGAAAGAAATCCCATTGAAATCAGAAACAAGGCAAGGCTGCCCACTCTCTACATATCTCTTCAACATAGTTCGGGAAGTCCTTGCTAGAGCAATAAGACAGTTGAAGGGGATAAGGGGATACAAATTGGAAAGGAAGAAGTCAAATTATCACTTTTGCAGATGATATGATAGTATACCTGAGTGACCCCCAAAATTCTACCAGGGAAGTCCTACAGCTGATAAACACCTTCAGAAAAGTGGCCGGATACAAAATTAACCCAAAAAAAATCAGAAGCCCTCCTGTATACAAAAGAAAAAAGGACTGAGAAAGAAATTAGGGAAACAACACCATTCACAATAGCCAAAAATGACATAAAGTACCCTAACCAAGCAAGTCAAAGACTTGTATGAAAAAAATTTCAAGTCTCTGAAGAAAGAATTAAAAGAAGATATCAGAAGATGGATATGCTCATGCTCATGGCTTGGCAGGATTAACATAGCAAAAATGGCCATTTTACCAAAAGAAATCTACAGATTCAATGCAGTTCCCCTCAAATTACGAACACAATTCTTTACAGACCTGGAAAGAAAAATTCTCAACTTCATATGGAATAACAAGAAACCCAGAAATACTAAAACAATCCTTTACAATAAAAGATCTTCTGGAGGTATCTCCATCCATGATCTTAAGTTGTACTCTAGAGTAACAGTTATAAAAACTGCATAGAAACGGAATGGTGGATCAATGGAACTGAACAGAAGACCCAAAGATAAACCCACACATTTATGGACACGTGATCTTTGACAAAGATGCCAAAACCATACAATGGAAAAAAGATAGCATCTTCAACAAATGGTGCTGGTCTAACTTGATGACTATATGTAGAAAAATGCAAATAGAGCCATAATTATCAACCTGCACAAAACTAAAGTCCAAGTGGATTAAATACCTCAACATAAAACCAGACACATTAAGTTGGTTAGAAGAAAAAGTGGGGAATACCCTAGAATTCATTGGTACAGGAGACAACTTCCTGAACAGAACATCAACAGCACAGGCTCCAAGATCAACAATCAATAAATGGGACCTCATGAAACTGAAAAGCTTCTGTATATCAAAGGACACCATCATCAAAACAACACGACTGCCTACAGATTGGGAAAGAATCTTCACCAACCCATTATCTGACAGAGGGCTACTATCCAGTATATATAAAGAACTAAAGAAGCTGAAAAGCAGCAAACCAAGTAATCCAATTAAAAAATGGGAAACAGAGCTAAACAGAGAATTCTCTGTAGAGGAATATCGAATGGCAGAGAAGCACTTAAAGAAATGCTCAACCTCATTAGCCATTAGGGAAATGCAAATCAAAACGACCCAGAGATTTTACCTTACACCTGTCAGAATGGCCAAGATGAAACACTCAAGTGACAACACATGCTGGAGAGGTTGTGGAGAAAGGGGAACCCTCCTCCACTGCTGGTGGAAACGTAAACTTGTACAACCCCTCTGGAAAGCAATCTGGTGCTTCCTCAGACAACTAGGAATAGCAATTCCTCAAGATCCAGCCATACCACTCCTAGGCATATATCCAAAAGAGGCTCAAGTACACAATAAGGTCATTTGTGCAACCATGTTTGTAGCAGCTTTATTTGTAATAGCCAGAAGCTGGAAACAGCCCAGATGCCCCTCAACTGAAGAATGGATGCAGAAATTGTGGTAATGGAATATTACTCTGCAATGAAAAATAAGGAAATCATGAAATGTGCAGGTAAATGGTGGGACCTGGAAAGGATCATCCTGAGTGAGCTGTCCCAGAAGCAGAAAGACACACACAGTATATACTCACTCATATAGGCATATAACATAGGATAAACCTACTAAAACCTGTACATCTAAAGCAACTAATCAAGAGAGAGGACCCTGACTAAAATATTCAATCCCTATCCAGAAAGGCAAAGAGGAGGGACATCAGAAGAAGAAGAAAACAGGAAACAACCTAGAAACCTGCCACAGAGGGCCTCTGAAAGGCTCTGCCCTGCAGACTATTCAAAGCAGACACTGAGACTTATGGCCAACTGTTGGGCAGAGTGCATGGAATCTTATGTAAGAAGTGGGAAATAGTAAGATCTGGAGAGGACAGGAACTCCACAAGGAAAGCAACAGAACCAGAAAATTTGAACAGAGGGGTCTTCCCAGAGACTCATACTCCAACCAAGTACCAGGCATGGAGATAACCTAGAACCCCTGCACAGATGTAGCCCAGGGCAGTTTAGTTTCCAAGTGGGTTCCATAGTAATGGGAAGAGGGACTGTCTCTGACATGAACTGATTGGCCTGCTCTTTGATTACTTCCCCCTGAGGGGGGAGCAGCCTTACCAGGCCACAGAAAATGACAATGCAGCCACTCCTGATGAGATCTGATAGAGTAAGATCAGAAGGAAGGAGAGGACGATCTCCCCTATCAGTGGACTTGGGGAGGGGCATGCATGAAGAAGTGGGAGGAAGGGTGAGATCGGGAGGAGAGGAGGGAGGGGCTTATGGGGGGATACAAAGTGAATAAAGTGTAATTAATAAAATAAAATGCAAAGATAACAAAAAAAGAGAAAGAAAAGGAGAGACAAGAAAAAAACAAAACAAAACATGAAATTAGGCTTAAATGAAAGTCTGAACATCTAGGATTATACCCAGCTCGAGCTGCCAGCTTCTTATTTATCAAAAGCCAAATTCCTCTGTCATACAAAAAATTATTAGCTTAGTGGGAGAAGTTCCACAGCTTATTCATTCTGAACCGATCGGAGCAGGACTAAACCTAGTCCCTATTTTAGTGTTGCCTTTTGGCCAGATTGAGGGCAACGTGACTTTCCTTGACCTTCCACATGGCAGCTTGCTTTTTCAACAGGATAGTCTCAGAAAATCCTCATTTGGGGAAGGTGAGGAAGTGACAAACATTTACATATCCTGTCAGCACATGGAGCTGCAGGCACAGCAATTAACAACTGAGAACACAGGGGCTCATTTTCAGAGCAGTTGACACAACATGTGTGAAGGCAGGTTACCCCCACATTCTGAACTACTGAGCCCTCTCTCCACCCTTATTTTTATTTTCTGTATGTAGAAGGGGAGGAAGTAAATGGCAATGTAGAAACCTGAATGGTACTGAGAAATGTGAATGAAATGATGAGAATTCTCAGAATTGAAAGAAATTTTAAGCCAGGTACCTGTAAACACAGCCCTTAGAGAGCTGAGACAGGAGGACTTCTGTGAGTTTCAGGATATCCTAATCTACACAGGAGCTCCAGGTCAGAACAGTCTTCGCAAGGATGTTGGAATGCTTTTTTCCAACTACTGGCTTTGTCAAAAGCAAGACATTAATAACGATTTCATTTTCTATATTGGTGCAAAGTTATTGGGACACTAACATTCCACATCTGATGCATGAAGGGTAAGAAAAAAATTATAGGTTCTGTACATTCAATTAGAAATATTATTTTAAGATACTGAAAGTTTCAGAAAAACACAATCTAAATTCCAGCACTGTTTGGGGGAATGTGTTTCTTTTCTTTGAGGTTTGTCTCTAAATAGTATTTCACTATTAGAACAGGAAGCCTACTAGGTAATTCTTCAAGGGTGTCAGGAAGCCATTGTATTCTCAGGCCATTTATCTTATTATTGCCCCTGATGCCATATTTCTGGTTGTTGCTCCAGAATGTCATAGGAAGCACCTGCCATAAAAGCAGCTGCTGAAAGAGAAAGGAGACAATGCCTAAAACATCAACTATAAGCATTAAAGAAACATCAATCTTACCTTCCTTTAAGATCCACTTCTCCTCTTAACTAGAAGTCAAACCTTTGCTATGCTCACAGCCAACAGTGTCTTCTGAAGACAGTGACACAATTTGTGCCAGCCAGCATGTCTGTTCAGACTTGAATATTAGCTTCCTTTTGGCATCAACTACTTCAGAGTGCTTGCCATAATTAAGTGTATTTTAGAAAAGTGACAAGGGCTGATTTTCATAAAATACTTTAAATGCCACACTGAAAACACTAAGCAAGCTCCACCCCCCGGTAATAATTTATTTTTTATTTTTATGTACATTTGGTGTTTGGTCTACATGTATGTCTTATGATGTTCTATGTGAGGGTGTTTGGTGTCCTAAAACTGGAGTTACAGACAGTTATGAGTGCTGGGAGTTGAACTGGGGTCCTCTGGAAGAGCAGCCATTGCTCTTAACTGCTGAGCCATCTCTTTAGCCTCCAGGCCCCCTTTCTTATAAATAATATTTTAGTTCACTGAAAATGTTATTAGTCACTTATCTCCTTGGAACTCAGCTAGCTTTATACATCTTAGTAACAAAGCTGAGCTGATTAAGCATTTAATAAGTCACAGATAAGATGTGTCTCCCTCCTTGTATGTTGAAATAATGCTTGTCACATGTGTAACTCCCAGTGTAATATCCAAGTCAGGACTGCTGTAACATGTCTATGTGTGCAGGACAGCACGTGTAAGGTTTCCTTGCCCCCTCCTGTTCACGGCTTTCTGTCCAGACATCTTTCCTCTATGGCTGCCTTTCCAGAGGAGCTCTCCTATAGAACTTTAGGTTAGTAGCACTGTAGGCTCCATGCTCTGTAGATTCCCCTCCTTGAAAGGCTGATCACAAAGCTTTAGCTAGATGGCTGTGCTCATCTCTGCCACCAGCTGTTCCCTGATGGACATACTCATTTATTTTGTGATCTCTTGCATGTAATATGCTGTCTAGCACAGTGATGAGCTAGTTTAATTTTTTTTAAATAAACAGAACAAATGATAAATTATAGATTGATAAATAATAGTCTATTATCTAAGATGATAAACACAGGAAGCAAAACAGGCCAATTGTGGAGCCAGGGAGATGACTCAGTGGGCTGACTGACTGAGTAAAACACTTCCTGAAGAAGCCTGATGACCCTGACATTGACTCCAAAACCCACATAACAAGCCAGATGAGGTGGCATGTCTCTTTAATCGCAACACTGCTACAGCAGCATAGGAGGTAGGAAAAGGAGATAGGGCCTCCTGAACAGCTAGTCTGTAGTGTGCAGCACAGCAGTGGAAACAATAGGAGAGATTGCTTCAAAACATGGTGAAAAGAAAGGACCAACTCTTAAAACAATTGTTTTCTGGCTTCCATCTGTTTCCCTGTCTCCATATCAAATAAATTAAAAGAATTTTAATGTTTAAAAGTCATGTTGAATGTTTAAAAGTAATTCACAGAAATGTTGTTGAACTTGGGGGTCACAACCTGTGACCAAGTCAGGTTTAGCCACCCGTTCTTAATATGTCAATAAAAAGTGCCAAATTAGTACTGGAAACTAAAGAAAGGAGGGAAGAGGTACAAAGAGACTCAGAGAACCCTTCAAGGTCCCTGAAGGTCCTGAAGTGAGATCAAAGTTTAAAGAGAGGTCCAAGGATAAGAATATCTAAATAGTCCTGGTCACGGTGTGCTCCCACCTACCACTGACTCGTCATTTTCTGTGTTTCGGTCTCTGAAAGGTGGTGGTGGTCAAACTATCAGACCTGCCTGTAGGAGAATCTTTGCCGGAGAGAAGCTACCCAATGGCTGGCACTCTTTCCATCTCCAAGCATGAGGCTCCTGGATAAATTCCCATTTGGAATTTCTCACACAGTTTCCATAGTCTGAGAGTCAGTTTGAGAGACACAGTGTCTCTGTAGAAAACTCATTTCTGCCAGGCCTCTTACAGAAATGCTCAGGAAGAAATGGAGAAACAAGTGCTCATAGACATGTGTGGAAACATAGCTTCAGACACTCTGGCAACCAAGTGCATGAATCTTATGGCTCAGCAATGCACACCAAGGAAAACAATAAAATGTATCTAAAACATTACAGAGATGATGATTTTTAGGGCAGTGAAACTCTGATGTTTGTCACAATAGTGTTAGAAATATTCAATGGTACATTTGTTCAAATCTGTCACTACACAACAGCAGGAGAGGGGCCTAATGCAAGTTATTGACCGTGCGAAAAATATAGTACAGGTTTATCAGTTATACTTTCTGGGGCTTAGAAAAAGCCTCCCGTCCCCCCTCCATGCTGCTTTGGATGTAGTTCAAAAAGAAAGTGAGAAGCAGTGATTTCAGAGAAGAAGTGAGAAGCAGTGATTTCAGAGAAGGGATTTCTTAGAAGTACTCTCTACCAAAGGAAGACCTAACCTTTGTCACAGAGGAACCGGTGAGCAGCAGCACCCAGAGTCCAGAGGACTACTGCCCCTGACTGTTGTCTGTTCTACAAACTCATTCTCTCCTCACCAATCAGTTACTCCTGTTCAGCCTCCCGCTTCTTTCTCTGCTATGAAGACAGAATTGACGCCTCAGCCATCCGGCCTGTCTGAGTTTCGTGTTTTATACAGCTGTCACATCTGTGTTCATGGTGATGAGTGTGTATGCATCGCCTCCTGTGTCTACTACCAATTAGTGTCAGCAGCTGCAACCACGAAGCCTCCGAGGAAGAGTGTGGCCTTCCCTGCAATACCAGTGGAGGGGATGGCTAACAGGAGAGTCACTCACTGTGTGAGTGCACTGGATATGCAGAAGCTGTACCTTCCATTCAATTTTGCCACAGACCTGAAACTGTTTGAAAAAAGTCTACTATGGGTTTTTAAAAAACTTTACTCAGAAAAATTCTAATAGTGTAGAAGCAATGAAAGAAATGCTACAGCAGTTTTAGAAATTGGCAAACAAAAATTATCAATAAGATCATAAAATGTTACAAAAAATAAGGACAGTTTACTAAACTGTCCTTACTAAACAGAGATGATTAGGGACAGGTCAGTAGGTTAGAAACTTTGAATTTTGCTAATTACTTTGTGGGTACTATGTTTATCATACTTAAAAGGTTAACTGGAATAAGCTGAGGGAAAAGATCATCCAAAAAGTCATAAGAACAAAGTCACAACAAATTTAGCTGATACCATGGCAGCAAGGGGGAATTGACTGGTTTTGTTCTATTTAAACCGATGTGCAGTTAATAATTATTATCATGGTTCACAAGCATGATATACACATGAATATATTCTAATGTTTCTAACACTACATCTAGGCAGTGTGGTTTCAGAATCTACCCTCCACTGCACTGCCTTCTCTAGCAAACAAAAGGAAATAAATGGTTCAACAACAGAATTACAGACATTAAGTCTGGCATGCTACAAAGAGTAACAAGGACTGCTATGATAAGAAAGGCGGGTACAGATGGGCGAGGAGTCTGGCCACGGCAGGCTTACAAGAGGAGTGCAGGATTCAAAGGCCTGCAATGCATTCTAATGGACTAGTTCCCAGGGAGAGCTAACCATTGCTGGCTCACTGTGGTTGTCTTCAGCATTCTTGCTGGAAGTGCTTCACTGATGAGGAGATCTTCCTGAGTGAAGCCGTTCTGAACAATCTCAGTAAATGTAGCAAAGGCACAATACCTAAAATCCCATCTGAGGTTATGACAATTTATCCAACAGATACTTTGAATGCCTCCTACATAATCTGGGAGAGGACCAGGATAGAACACAGGAGAAAAAGGGGGTGCTACTAAAGGAGACAAAGCTCAGGGGTGGGATGATATCTGTGACGACCAAAACAAGAATCCTAAAAGCTTCAAAGAACAACTTTGAGGGTGTAATTTATATTGTTGAGAGAGAAGACTCGAACTTCCTTGGCCTACTGCAAAGAAAAAAATAGCTACATGCATGTGGCTGGGTGATATAGAATCCTCACATTATATCGTCAACAATAAAAGGTCAGCCAAAGGGATGCTGCTAGAAAGCAGGTGTTAAAATCGGGCAGTGGTGGTGCATGCTTTAATCCCAGCACTTGGGAGGCAGAGGCATGTGGATCTTTGTGAGTTCGAGGCCAGCCTGGTCTACAAGGTAAGTCTATGACAGCCAAGGATACATAGAGAAACCCTGTCTCAAGACCAAAAAGAGAGAAAGAGAGAGACAGAAAGCGAGAGGGAAAGAAAGAAAGAAAGAAGGAAAGAAAGAAAGAAAGAAAGAAAGAAAGAAAGAAAGAAAGAAAGAA
>NW_026596040.1:24842054-24879730 GCF_907164565.1 Psammomys obesus | reverse complement strand
GAAAGAAAGAAAGAAAGAAAGAAAGAAAGAAAGAAAGAAAGAAAGAAAGAAAGAAAGAAGAAAAAGAGAAAGAAGAGCAAGCAAGCAAGCAAGCAAGCAGGTGCACTTAGGCCAGGTCCTGGCTATAGACCTGATCTATCTTACAGGGAATGCTCAGAGAAGTAATAATGAACAAATTCTCAGTCTTGAAGACATTTACAAGATATCTTTCACTATCCTTTCTTCCTTTCTTCCTCTTCTTTTAACCCTGTAAATGTATATGTGTTTTCTTTCAAATTTGCTATTTAGTGACATACTTTAATTTTAAGAAACTGTTTCAAAATTGCCTGTGATTATCAGAGACTGGGGATGGGTGTGGTAGGATAGGAAATGTTGGTCAGTGCTTACTAAGTTGTAAAGAACTGAAAAGTTCTCCTATATTCTATACAATTGTGTTAACTATAGAACAATGTAGCATATACTTTAAAATGTTACTAGCCTTTGAATGTTTTCATCATAAAGAAATGATCAGCTTTTGAAAACACAAAAATATGTAATCCGACTTAAATATTATACAATGTACATATGCATCAAAACATGTCAGCATCCCACTGATATATAAAGTTATGTTTTAGGTATGTTTAAAAATAAATTAAATTGAAACCTGGCATGGTAGCACATGCTTTCAATCCTAGCACTCAGGAGGCAGAGGCAAGTGGATTTCAGTGAGTTTGAGGTCAGCCTGACCAAAACGGTGAGTTCCATACCAGTTTGGGATACATAGCGAGACCTGGTCTCAAATAAATAAAGATACAAACAAGCAAACAAAGAAGAAAGTTCTTAGAGGATATTCTGGGGTCTGGCATATGGCTCAGGGGTAAAGACTCCTGCAACCAAGCCTGACATCCTAAGTTTGATTCAGAACCCACATGGTGGAAGGAAAGAACCGAATCCCTCAAGGGGTCCTTCTGATCTCCACACATGTGCTGTGCCCCCCCCAAAAAACAAATAAAGGTTTAAAGAAGGACATTTTGAAAATGCTGTTTGAAGAATCCCTTTAGAAAGAATTTAGAAATAAATAGATCAAAACTTAATCCTTAAGCAAGTTTCAGAATGTTTTCATTGATTTCCATAGGAGCCTAGAGGAAAGCAATATCCACCAGAGTGGCCTAGAGAGGGGAAAACACCAACAATTACAGTATGGACAAGGACGGCAACGTGTGTGCCACACAGTGTACACTCAGCACCCACAGAGACGCACTTACTATTCAAACAGCATCCTCTAGACTTGTCTGAGACCTTTACCCTAGCACTCATTACCAGGCAGGTTATCATTTCATGGCAGGTTATCAAGGAAACTTTGAAGAGGGCATTAGCTTAGCAGTTTGCTACACTGAAGATATAATCTAAACCATTAGACACCCTTATGGATTTCTTATGTCCCTTCTGTAAACTATAAGAAATCACCAATGCTAAGTGTTATACTAAGACAGGGAAAGGTATAGCATAGGTCTTTCTTTATGGGCATCAAGGTTTTACCAGGACTTTGGCAGACTTAGCCCTGGCTTTGCTGTTGGCTAATGATGTGACTCTGGGATGCAGTGATTTAAGCATCGAGCGTCAACTCCTTTTCTATCTCAAATGAGGATATACTTTCCCCATCTATCTACTGCGTATATTTTGAAAGTCAGGTAAACAAGATCAAATCCACGAAAAAAAAATTCATGGACAATAAAATGTCACAAAATCATAAAATGTAGAATAAAAAGTTTAAAGTGACACACTTATTGTAAAGCAATTTGTAGAGTTTTAGTAAATGCTATTGTGATTTACTATATGAAGTCTGACTGTATTACTGTCTCATAATTGCTAACTATCTCATTTTTCTTACACAGAAAATTAATTATTTACTCAGTCATCACATTCTCATATGTAGCATTGAACTTTTTTCGGGAAACACGTACGAAGTGGGAAAACCAGCCAACACTGAACAAAGAAGAGACATATTGTAAAATCAGTCATGAGAAGTGCTTTCTCACTCTGAGCTCCACCGTGAGCCACCACGGCTGCCTCCAATCCCAGGGAGTAAAGACAGTGGGGCTCTATATTCTTTGAGTCTTTCAGTAAACTATTGATCTCGTACACATGATCCATAATGTTCCAGGAGCTCAGTCCATCACCTGGTGAAGTACTGGTCTCTCATGGAGAGGAAACCACCATGATTTATTTACCTGACATTTTCCAGTCCGGATGTCATACAGGGCTACTGAGCCATGGCGTGCTCCAACAGCAATTCTGTGGCTCCGCTCATAATAGCTGACCATGTAGAACCTGAATTGAACATTTTCACAAGAACAAAAACAAAAGCCAGGTGAGATTGCCAGTATGTGGAAGACAAAACCAATACTCAAAAGATTAAAGCCAACGTGCATGCTTGCACACATGTACACACACACATAAAATATACAATTATATATGTATGTATATAAAAGCTTTATATACATTTATAGCTATTATTTATAGCTATAAATATCTTTATAGCTATTATTTCTAAATAAATACTCCTGTAATCAACATATGGATTTTAAAAAATGTTTCCCTTTAGTACGAGTACTTTTGAAAAATCAACTGACATGGAATTGATGTAGAATACCACTTAGGCCTGCTAATGAATTTTTGGCCAGCTCTAGTGGCTGACTCACAGCTCTAAACCGAGCACATGGAAGGCAGAGGCCAGAGGACTGAGGTGAGTTTGGGCCAGTGTGCATTACACTGTAAGTTCCTGGCCAGCAAGGACTACAGACAGAGTAAGACCATGTCTTTAAAAAATTATTTTTGATAGGAAACAATTTTATAATCATGAACACACCTGAAAGTTTGGGGGTACAAAGGGCCAAAGGCAAAAAAAGATAATTGTGAAATTACAGCTTTATGACAACTTACATGAACATTTTCTATTTGAACAGAAATGAGAAGATTTTGAAAGGTTCATATATTCAATTATGTTCTCGTATTACTTAACTAATGAAATACACATTCTCACAGAACAATAATAAAAGGCTACAAAAATAGCAAGTCTCCTAAATTCTCATCAGTAATTTAAAATGACATTAGAAAGATACTCACCAGGAAAAAAAAAAAAACAATCTGAAACTGTCCAAGATCTTCCACATCTACTAGACTTACTTATTTGGCTACATAACTCAAAAGATAGGCAGTATGAACAAGCATATTATGTTTTTGTTCCATTGAATAAGAACAAATTTTAGGGTAGATGGTATGAAGTTTGTAAGAGGTTTATTGTTACTTTCTAGACTAGTGTTTAGGAGTAGATTACGTACTTGGATTTCTGACCTAAGCTCCGATGTACTGATTTCAAGGCCACATGTCTGCGATCTATAGGTAAGGATGGTACTAGAAGGGTAAAGCAGGTATGATTTTTATGTTCACAAAGACTTTTAAATATACTTCCCATTTCACATGGTCTCTGAGCTATCCAGGTAAAGGGAACAACACTAAGTATTCTATTTGAAAATATCTTTTCCAATCAAATCATTTGTTGTACCTTCCTTCGTTCCCATTGGGTTTCTGTGTTCATTAGTTTTCTATTGACTTAGAGTAATTTTGGGAGTGGAGAAAATGACTCCTTAAGGTTGGCCTATAGGCAAGCCTCTGGGAGCATTCCTGGTTAGTGATTGATACGGAAGGGCCCAGGCCACTGAGGGTGGTGCCACCCTTCTGCAGGAGACCCTGAGTTGTATAAGAAAAAGGGCTAACAAAATGAGGATTCTTTTAATATTGACTAAAATGGAATACACTTTCTTGTGCTAGTTAGTTTTCATCCGCTTTATACATGTGAACTAGAGTCATCTGGGAAAAGAAAATCCCAGTTGAGGAATTGCCTTCGTTGGATTGTCCTTTGGGATATTTTCTTGATTAATGATCGATATGGGAGGGAGCAGTTCACTGAAGGCAGTGACACCCTTAGACAGGTGGTCCTAGATTGTATAACAAAGCAGGCTAAGGAAGACATGCAGATCAAACCCATAGCAGCATCCCTCCATGGTCTCTATTTCAGTTCCTTTCTTCAAATGTCTGCCTTGACTTCCCTGGACTATGAAATAAACTCTTTCCTTCCTAAGTGGCCTTTGGGAACAGAAACCCTAAAGCAACAGAAACCCTAAAGCAGTTTTTATTCTTTTTCAAGAGAGATAAAACAGGAAGAAAAACCCCAATGCATTCTTGAGGTACAACACATTCTTGATGTAAGATAGAGGACAACTCTGTAATCCTAGGAAGAAAGGCCAAGGGAGACAAATTTGAATATTATTAGCAGGGACATTCTGACAACCAAGGCACACATGATAGCCACACATATTTTTAACATTTTTGTCTGCTATTTATTACCAAGTAATAGATTCTGTGATGTTTTGTCTCATCCATAAGCCTCATTCATAATCAACTTCTACTTTATGGAAGACCAGGGGCTTCATTTTCAGTAACATGGAAGGCAGAGAGACACTACTTGTGAATGTCCTGCTCTCCACACTGTTCATGAAAAGTAGCATATTACTCTTTTTCAATAAACAGTAGGAATCTACACTCAAAACCTAATGTTCTTACTTTTGAAAATTAATATCCTTTTGAAGAATTTTAAAACAGTGGCTGTTTTGTTATTAGTAATTTTATCAGTCTGATTATTGGGTGTCTGATTATTGATTGTGTCACTATTGGCATCCATCTCTGCACATATATACACATGTATAATTTACATGCTACTACAATAATATGAAACACACATCCTTTTAAAAACATTTATTCTTTGTAGTGAATGATCATGGAAAAGTAAGATTTGCCGTGGCTTTTTATCTACTATTTGCAAAAATTTAATAGCTATACTACTATACTCCTACTCCAAAACAATATTATCACCTTCAAAATAACATTTTTCAAAACAAAACACATTTGTGATGACAAAATCTTAAACTAAAGGTTTCTGTTACATTACCTATTCTTTATGCTTTGGATATCAACCCCATTCTTCTATATCATCTACAAACACCATTATTTATGGGATTAAAAAAAGATTAAATCTATTCTTGGTATCAAATCTTTGGTGTGCCTGATAGGACTAAACAGTTCTAGCATTTCTCATTCTTTGTAATTTACTACTTAACACTTCTAAAAACACTTTAAAGATTTCTGGGCGGTGACAGTCTCATGGCCTGGTTTTGCCTCAAGAAATTTGTACTAAAATTTCCTTACTGGTTCTTATAATAATAACTTTTTAAAAATCTTAAATACGTCAGTCTGTGCATAGGAACTGCCTTTGGTGCTGCTGCAGGAAACCATGCACTGCTGAGGCCTCCGAGGCCCTCCATCCTGCTAGACTACCTTCATCTGGAAACAGCTCTGCCATGTGGGCACGGTCGGTTCTAAGAATGGTGAGATAGGCATCGTTTGTTCCCATCTCTGATGGCACCAGAGGTTGAGGCAGGAGTCACTATAGCTTTTAATATTGTTCTCATCTTCACCCAACTCCCAGAAAAATTTCAAATTTCTCTAGAACTTCGGTGTCTTTGGTGTCCCAGTGTTCAAGTCACTGTGACAGTAAGCAGACGCTAAGATGGCAATTACTAACCTGGCTAAAGCCTTTCTGTTACTGTTCTAAGGGCCTTACTTTTATTTGTGTTGCTGTGATAAAATACCCCAACAAAAAGCAAGTTCGAGGAGAAAGCATTCACTGTAGCCCACAATTCCAGGTTACAGTCCATCAGAGCCGGGAGTCATGGTGGCAGGAACTAAAAGTAGCTAGTTACCTCACATTCACAATTAAGAACAGAGAGAAATGAATAAATGGCATGGCTATTGCTCAGCTCACTTTCTCCACTCTTATAGCAGTAATAACCAAATCTAGCGAATGGTGCCAGCCACAGTAGACTTGGTCTTCCACATCAGCTGAACCCTAACCGAACTCTAACCCATGCCCACAGAACAGCTTGCTCTATGTGATTACTCACCGGGTTCTCTTCCCACATGATTCCAGATTGTATCAAATTTACAGAACGACCATACCAAGTTATCCTAGCACTTACTGTCTACCAGGTGGGCTCAAAGGAAACTGCCCCATCAGAGCCAGCATTAGCGAGCAGAAGGATTGGAGTACTTATGTGTAAGGCCACTGGGGTCAAGGTGGTCATTATCTAAAATGTTTAAAGACACTGGCTGCAGACTTTGGTTATTGTCCACATGCAGCTTTTGGCCTTGTCAGCCATGTATTATTTCACATCATATTTTTGCTCACAGCTGTCCTTCAAAGTCATGACACACTGGGACCTATCTTTGGTTTCTTTTGCTTATTCTGTTCTAAGAATGGCCAACACCTTCCATATTCTTGGATATGCTCATAGTGCTCCCATTTCTAAGTCTTGCTCCTGGTACTGAAAAATCTCAGCAGTCTAATATCTGAGCTGCTCATGTACTCATTTCACTAAGGCCCCATTCTCAGGTTATCCCAGGTAATCTTCTTTTTAAATTTATTTTATTTTATTAATTACAGTTTATTTACTTTGTAAACCAGCGGTAGCCCTCTTCTCCATTCCCTCCCAATCACACTCTTCCTCTCTCTTCTTCTCCTATGCTCCTCCCCGAGTCCAATAATTAGAAATAGAAGAAGATATCAGAAGATGGAAAGATCTCCCATGCTCATGGCTTGGCATGATTAACATAGTAAAGACAGCCATCTTACCAAAAGCAATATACAGATTCAATGCAATTCCCCTCAAATTACCAACACAATTCTTTACAGACCTGGAAAGAAAAATTCTCAACTTCATATGGAATAACAAGAAACCCAGAATCGCTAAAACAATCTTCTACAGTAAAAGATCTTCTGGAGGTATCTCCATCCCTGATCTCAAGCTGTAGTATAAAGCAACAGTAGTAAAAACTGCATGGTACTGGCATAGAAACAGAATAGTGGATCAATGGAATCGGATGGAAGACCCAAAAATAAACCCACACATTTATGGACACGTGATCTTTGACAAAGATGCCAAAACCATACAATGGAAAAAAGATAGCATCTTCAACAAATGGTGCTGGTCTAACTGGATGTCTACATGTAGAAAAATGAAAATAGATTCATACTTATCACCCTGCACAAAACTAAAATCCAAGTGGATCAAAGACCTCACTATAAAAATGGACACAATGAACCTGTTAGAAGAAAAAGTGGGGAAAAGCCTTGAACTCATTGGCACAGAAGACAAGTTCCTGAACAGAATACCAACAGCACAGGCTCTAAGAGCAACAATCAATAAATGGGACCTCCTCTATCAAAGAATGCTGTCTTAAGCCACTTCGTTTAATACAGTAGCCTTTACCTGCTACTTTTTAACCCAGCAATCTATTTTTAAATTTAATCCACTGCCTCTGAAATATTCGACAGTTATTTTTGCTTTTTCTATATCACAAATTGGTTGTTTTCCTCCATCAAAGACTATCTTTCATTGGGACTTAAATATACAGCTAAGGGCCAAACAGGTAAGATGCAATGGTAAGAAGTTCAACACAGCTAAGATCCAAACAATGCTTATCGTTTAGTAAGCACTATGTGAACTATGCGAAATGTTAATTTTTAAGAGAATTAATTTCCCATATGGTCTAAAATAACAATTGTTAAATACCATGGAAATACAAATTGAACCAGAGTCAAGCAGAAATAAGAAATGACATGTACTTGCTTGGCAATTTTTTTTAAATATATATATTATTGAGGATAAGCAATGGCAAATGGAAAATATATTATCTGATAAAGCCCTGGAGCTTTCTTGGGTACCTTAGCACAAAACTTACAATTACAGTTTAACTATCATACAAGGCTAGAAAAAAATTGCATAGCATGAAATTTAAAAGAATGACTCTAAGTAGTCTCAATGGTAATATGTACAATGAAATGTATTTTTCATTTTCCTGGGGATAAAAACAACTCTAAAAATTTATAAAATACTAATATTATCACATAACCAATTTCAGTGAATGTAGTACTGTCACACAAAACATAACTAAAACTCAGTATAGAATACTAAAATAGGATAGTGAGAATAGGTGGTCCAATCAGTTCTCCAGAGCTGCATTTGTAAATTCAACTATTCAAGAGCAACTCACAATGGGGTGTCCAGACCACATGGGTAGTCTGTGATCCAAAACACAACCCCAGCCCAAGAGCTCACTTTGCTCGATAATTCACCTCTAAGTAGCTGTGGCATATTTCTTTGAATTGATAGACTATTTTACTTCATTGAAAAAGGCCCTCACTGAGCATGGCGGTGCACACTGCAATCTCAGCACTTAGGAGGTAGCGGATGTCAGTAAGTTTGAGACCAATATGTTCTTCTGTAGTAAGTTCTAGGTCACTCAGGGTTAAACAGTGAGACTCTGTCTCAAAATAAAAGGAACATGGCAATAAAATGACTCCTAATGATGAACCACTATACCCATAGACCAATGCCTCACCAGGTAAGCTTTTCTTTAAGAAGACAGGGAAACAGAGACCCACAACTGCACAATGTGTACTCTGAAGCACTCATCCCTAAATGGGATGTCTTTATCAAAACCCATCTTTCCCAAAGCCTCAGATATCTATGTGGAACAGCAAGCAGGAATATTTTAAGGGCTAGAGGTGATGGATGAAGCTGTGACTTCCAGATACAACAGGACTAATACACATATAGACTCAAAGAGACTGTGGCAGCATGAACAGGGACTGCATAAGTTCAAGCCAGATAGGGGCCTAGTGCTGAGAAGGGAGATGTGGACACAAGGTCCCACTCCTAACCAAGAAGCATTTTGTAATTGATACTTGCTGGCAGAGGAAAAAAAAAATCTGTTTTCTCCAATGGAGTGTCACTGGCTATGTCAATCAATGACATTCCCAGGCAGGCTTCATGCTCAGCAGTAAATGACCATTACAAAATGAACCTCGTGGTATTTTTGGGGACTTTTAGTTTTGTTTTGCCATATTTTGTCTTGTTGGTCCTTAGCTTATTTGTTTTGCTTTTGTATTTTATTGTTGTTTTGAGAGAGACAGCAGAGACTGAGAACACATATAAAGTTGGATGGGCAGGAAGGTGGAGTGATCTGGGAGGCTTTGGGAGAGGGAAAGACACAATTAAAATATATTGTTTAAAAAACTTTTATTTAATCTTTGACCTACAATCTGTCTTGTCTGCAAAATATGTTAGGGCAACTGTGGCACAGAACTTCTGAGAGTAGCCAGCCCATGTCTGATTTGACTTAAGGCCCACTCAATGAGAAGGAACCCGCATCCAACACTGCTTTGGTAACCAAGAACAAGAGACTAGATTGACCAGAGACCTAAGGTAAAACCAGACACTACTGGTCTTAAAAAATATATATATATATATATAGATAAAATGATTCCTAATGATATTCTGCTATAGTCATAAATCAGTGTCTTATTCAATTATTGTGAGAGAGGTTTCCTCAGGAAACACATACAGAGACCTGTGGACCATCATTATGCACAGAGATAGTCTAAACAGGTCTCTATCAAATCTCTCCCCTCAGAGCTTAGGAAGTCCAGAAGAGGAGATGGAAAGACTGTAAGAGCCAGAGGACAAGGCCCTCTGGAATCAACTAATCAAGGCACATATGAGCACACTGAGACTGAAGCAGATGAACAGGGCCTACATGGGTCTACACGAGGTCTTCTGTATATATACTGTAGCTTTTAGCTCAGTATTTTTATGGGACACCTGACTGTGAGAACGAGTGAATCTGACTCTCGTGCCTGGTTTTGGGACTCTGTTCTTTCTGTTGGGCTGCCATGTCCAGCTCTGGTAAGACAGTTTTTTGCTTCATCTTAACATGCTCTATTTTGTCATGTTTGGTTACCATCTCTCAAAAGCCTGTTCTTTTATACTGAGAGATAGAAAGGGAAGGGATCTGGAGAAAAAGTGGGGTGGGGAGGAACTGCGAGGAGTAGAGGGAGGGAAAATTACATTTAGGATACATTTTATAAGAAAAACATCTATGTTCAATAAAAGAAAATGAAGAAAAAGAAAAAAAATAAAACATTTCAAATTAAAAAAAAAACAATTTAGAATAGATAGGAAAAGGAAAACATGCAAACCTCTGCAAAAATTTAATTTGGGAGAAAGACAGAAGCCTGTACAAATTACTTAACTAAGACATTGGTAATCTGCAATGATTTCATGACAATGGTATAACAATACCATTCAAGATGCAACAAGAAATGTTCTTCACCTAATACAGAATTAATTTTTAACTTAACATAGACCACTTTAAATATATAGGAGTATAGAAGTGATCGCATATATAAGATTATCTACCACATGTAAATGCAGTTAACATAGAGAGTTGTAACTATGTATCAGGCACTATCTTAAGTATTTGTATATGTCTATCTTTATAGGTAGCTAAGAAAACTTCATAGTATAATATAAGCACTTCTGAGTCTAGTTACTTTTAAAGGTTATTGATACTGAGTTAAGTAAATCATAAACTTTTGAATCTTCCTAAAAGCTAAAGCAATACATTAAAAAAATCCCTAAAATACCAACATATATTCATTGGCAGCACATTTAGCATACATGCATAGTTTTAATTTATACATAAATTTAAAGTAAAGCTTTTGAATATTCTACTACAAACATATGATAAATGTTTGATGATATGTTTAACCTCAGGAGACAATTGTTTTTTTTTCCTTTTTTTTTTAGTTTTTAAAGACAGGGTTTCTTTTTGTAGCCTTGGCTATCCTAGACCCACTTTGTGGACCAGGCTGGCCTTGAACTCACAGCAATCCACCTGCCTCTGCCTCCCTGAGTGCTGGGAGTAAAGGCACTTCCTGGCTGAGATAGGTATTTTTACACATTATCAATGTACACACATATCAGACTCTCACATGATATCTCATTAGTATGCAGAACTGCATACTATGGATTTTTGTGAATTAATTAAAATTATTAAAAGAAAACGCATAATGAAATATCACATCCCAGTTTTTTTTTAAGCTGTTATCAAAAAGATATCAAGATATCAAGTGTTGGTGAGGATGTAGAGAAACAACTCATGCATGGTGGGAATCTAAGTTAGGTAGTCATTATGAAGATAAGTATAGATGTTACTTAAGAAGAAAGAAAGAACTAAATACCAATATACCAAAGGAAATGATAGCTACAATTTAAGAAACTACCTGCATAGCATGTTTATTGTTCAACTATGTACAATGCTAAGATGAAAATTAACCTAGGTACCCTTTGCTGGATGAGTACACTAAGAAATGCTGTATATACAGAACGGAATATCTTCATCCATAAAAAAGAATGGTATCCTATCATTTGCAGTGAAGTGGATGAACCTGAAGACGTTATATTACGTGAAATGAGTCAGACATAAAGGCAAGTACATATGAGAATGCTAACAATGCTGTAGAATGGTGATACTGGAGGATGGGGAGTGTGGGAGGCAATGAGGACTGGGGGACTTGGGAATAGCTACCAAACCACACGTGTCTAAGAATAGTTCTAGCATTCAACAACATAGTGGTATAGTGGGCTGACTACAGTGCACAGCAAACCAGGGTATACTTTATGAATAACAAGGAGAGGGTGGCTCAGAGTCTTCAAATAGGAAGTAATGATAGAAACACTACCCAATCTATGAGAACAAAATCTAATATCACATTTTACTACACAGATACTTATAATTAATATGCATTAATCAAAAGCTTAAAAATAGCCAGGTGGTGGTGGTGCACACCTTTAATCCTAGCACTTGGGAGGCAGATTTCTGTGAGTGCTTTCTACCATTTAACCATTCTTTTTTTGATAGACTATAGGCTATATCATGTCATAGATTTTTGTGTATATATATATATATATATATATATATATATATATATATATACACACACACACTCATATATATATGAGTATTTTTTGCTGGACAGATTAATTAAAGTTGGATAAAATATTATGCACACTTAAAATTTAGACAGGCAATGCCAAGTTCCTAAAATGCTCATCAATTGTCACCCTCACTTGTTTTCATCAAATCTTTCTCTCTCTCTCCCTCTCTCCCTCTCTCTTTCTTTTTCTTTCTTTTTTTTTTTTTTGCCAACAGGAGGGAAAAATAAATGGCACTGCACTTTTGTTCTATTTTGTATGCAATTTTTAAAGATTGATCCATATGTTTATACTCTGCAGGATAAGCATATGTAAGCTTTATTAATAATGTAAGGAAAACTCCTTAAAATTTCTCCAACAGAATATTGTGTCCCTTTGTTCATCATGCAGAGTGACTAGGATTGAGTTATTCACGATGTGTTCTCAATTATCCATGAGGAAAGATTTCACTTCTAATACAGGTATTGAAGAAAAAAGTGACAGGACTTCTGCAGTGAAGCAAGGATTGTTCACTCTCATCACAAGAAGGTACAGGCGACAAGCAATGTCCACACCTCTTGGCTGACAGATACCACGAAGACTAGAAGTAGGTCCTCAGGCCAACAGTCACAGAGATGCAATGAAAGGCAATACTACGTCTGGGACCTCAAAGACCATTTTCATTCCTGCCCCTACGAATTCTAGACCTCCAAACTGTGCACATATTTGCAAGATTTATAGGCATGGAAAAATGGCTATGGTGAAGGCACGTTCACAGGAACTGAGGTGTAGGTTTTTGTACATACACATGAATAGGCATTTTCTAGAAGCACTTAATGCTAGCAGAGGGTACCAGCTCAAAAAAGAAAATAGAAGATGTCCTAGTCTGTGAAGTTGATGCTGAACAATTCTGCTTGAGAGTCACTATTTCCAGTCAGGGTCTTACATATTTAAGTAAATAAAATACTTCTTGGTGAGTGGTTAATGAGTAAATTATTTTCCTTCTGGGGAGGGGATACTGTACCATAGCATCCTGTGGCTAGGGTGATAAAGAAAGGAATGGAAATGCACGTGGGGCTAGGCACAGAGCATAGTACTTGACAAGAAAAGTACTAGGAATGGCTCTGTGTAATGGTTGAGAAACGGAAACCTCACTATCTGGTTCTGTACTTACTAATACTGTAACCTTGGCAAGTTACTTAAATCTATTCATTTCATCTATTCAGGAAATATCTGTTCATCAGTGTCTTCATCTGCAAAATAGGAATACCACCTATTATAGTTGTGGGAAATAGAAAAGAGTTCATACTAGTTAAGTACTCAGCAGAGTGTAATGTACTGTATTCCTATTCAGAGAGTGTTACTCTTTCCATGGCAAATATGGTCATCATCACTATCACCATCATCATAATCATCATCAACAACATCATTATCATCTGCACTGCTCAATGTGGTAGTGATGTAACTAACAAGGTTAGTAGTTATGGCAATAATTAGTCACTAATGTTATTCTAATAAACAGAAGAAATGAATGCTCAAATAGTCCAAATTTACAGATTTTAAAAGACTTATGCTTTCCAAGTATAATAATTTAATTTTATATTTTATATTTTCAGAGACAGGATTTCTCTGTGTAGCTCTAGCTGTCCTGGACCTTCCTCTGTAGACCAGGCTGGCCTTGAACTCAGAGCTCCACTTGCCTCTACCTCCCAAGTGCTGGGATTAAAAAGATGTGCCACCACACCTGGCTACAAGTATAATCTTTTATTATTTTAGTTTTTCAAATAAAATAAAATTTGATTCTTATTTGCTGTTTTAATTTTTTTTGAGAGATGGTCTCATGTAGCCCAGGCTGGCTTAGAACTTATTAACTAGCCAAGGATGGGCTAGAATTCCTCATTCTCATGCCTTTACCTCTCAAGTGTTGGGATTATAGGTATGGTCCACTAGATGCAGCTTAAATTTTCATTCTTTATAATAGTTAACCTTAAAATTAACTATTCTTGTTGTACAATGGAATATAGATAAAAGATCTAGAGTTATACAAGCATAAATTTATTTAATACAATCAAACTCAGGGAGTCACACATGCTAGTTGCTGTACAATGGAGCACACCCAAGCCCTGTTTTGGTTTATTTTAACATGGAGGTTTTTAGTACTGCAAGATTTTGATACATACACTTTAGGTGTAAGGAATAGGGATAAAATAATGAGAGAGATTCCTACTAGTGAGGGTTTTAGTATCAAATTCTAGTTTAAAATAGTTACTAACTTAAGACTTTTACTGGAAGCTACGGTAGAAGCTGGTCTATGGTCATCGCTGTTGTCACCGAACAAACCACAATCTGGAGGCGTCCCCTGAAAATGAGCTCATGCCGTGCTCTGCAGCAGACTGTGCAATTTCTTACTAGAATTTAAGTGCCCATTTAAGGTGAAATGAGCTGATTCAGCTTTTTACTAGAAAAGGAAAATCAATCAGTCTGTCTACATAATAACACAGTTAAGAAAAGCTAAATCATTTCTGAAAACATAAACTTTCAACTCTTCTGTCTAAAATATTTTTTTGATTATGCACATAAATATGTATATTTATTATCAAACTTACTTATATTTATATAAGAAATATGAAATATATAACAAAAAATAAAGTGCATAATACTCTCATAGATCCCATAGATCATTTAGTCCTTGTGGAGAGCTCATAGTGATTTTTTTATTTTACTAAAAATATAAGTACTTATTTTACAATGAAATTTTGCATTGTATCTCTGATTATCACTTTAATAATGTGCTTAAGCTTTTCTAACTCTCCTTTCCTCATTCAACAAAGGTTAAACTCTTCTGTGGGGAGCTCAAAGCTCAAAGCTCAGTTCTACACCACTGTGTGAAGCCCCCATCTTAGCCAGCCACTGCACAGCACGGCCGAACTTGCTGTACACTTGTCTGTACACACAGCAGCGTGGTTCTCGCTGCCTTTCACAATGACACACATCTTTCCAGCTCGCAAAGCCCACCTGCTCAGCTCTATGAAATGTTCCTATGGCCCACCACTGCTCTGACAGCCATCACTCCACTTCTCTCACAGGACAAATCTTTCTCTACCTGGCAGCCATTTTGTAAAGGCATTTTAAATGGATAACTATTATTTTCTACATTCTCCTTATAAAATTTCTCAGATTCCACATACTGAATTGAGCATTATATTTATTGCTGTGCCCAGTTCCTGGTAGGCAGTCTAGCACAGAACCTATGTAATCTTCTCCACATTACCCATTGTGATCCTGGAGCACAGGGTTATCTAATCTACCATTCCTTCCCAGAGAACAGCCAGTACTTGATACCTAGTTGCTATTCAATAAAATACTACTAAATCAATAAACAAAGCACAATTGCTCGTTGCCAGGTCAGAGGGGAAACTGTATATGTAGTGCTCAGTAAAGACAAATCTGCTAGGCATCCAGCACAGCTCCCCCTTTCCAGGGTAACTTTGTCAAGTCATGGGCATCAGCGGAGCACAGCCGCCTAAGGAGCTGCTTATGAAGGAGGCTCTGGGCAAAGCTGGAAAACAGACCCTTGAGTGAGTAGCTTATGCACATGAGCTCCGGGAAGCTAATTTACATAGCAGTGGCTAGTGCTTTACCAACATTGTTAGCACTCAATAAATTAAGTCCTAATTCAACCACTTTTTTAGCATCTCCACTTAGCAAAAGACAAGTGACCTCCATTTTCATGTGGGTATTTTTTCTTGTAGAAAGGAATCAGCTGGGAAATGACAGCTATATGTAGTCATAATCAGTTACCACAGAATATCCAATGTTAAAAAAAAGACTGTATTCTAATTTGCCTCATTTATATAACAAGAAAAAAACGCATCTGCATACATGTGCTACAGCATCTGTACATGTGTGTTACAGCATGACTTTATCTGTGCTCACATTTTAACATCTAGGTGGCAAAATCAAATTGCTAAATGAGAGACTAGCATGTAAGTTCCACAGCATACAGAAAAATATGTAGAAGATAAAGAGAGTACAAGTCATTCAACAAGCCAGTTGCAGAAATGTTAGGAAATGACAAGATGAAGTGGCATATTGCCATGCCACTCTTCTTAGGAATCTTACTGCCAACTATAGTTTACACTGCACTGTACCTGCAGACATACGCAAGGAAAGGGAGGCTATCACTGAACTTGCCTTACAAACAAAAGAATTACATCTAACTTCGAGGAACTAAGTGCTCTGAGAAAAACTACTATGACAGCTTTGAGTACTATTTCTACGGACTACATAAACGTAATAAAATAAAACAAAGTGCTCTAAACTACAAATATTTTAGAATCAGTTAAAAAGCTTTTTTGTGAATCACAATGATGAGGAGATGGTGGTGTTGGTGGTGGTGATGGCAGTGGTGGTGATGATGGTGATGGTGATGATGGTGGGGGTGGTGGTGATGGTGATATTGGTGATGGTGGTGGTGGTGATGATGGTGGTAGTGATATTGGTGATGGTGGTGGTGGTGGTGATGGTGGTGGTATTGGTGATGACGGTGGTGGTGCTGATGATGGTGATGACTGATGTGTGTAGTCACAGCACGGTGTGCAGGGATTAGTTCTCTCATTCCATCATGTGAGTCTCAGGGATCAAACTTAGATTGTCAGGCTCATGGGACAAGCACATTTACCCAAAAATACAATTTAAAAAAAAAACACAATGTACTGTACTTTAATGCAAAAGTAATCTTCATTCCATGTGTTATATAAGTTTATATGTTATATAAAAGAGCACTCCTAACTTATACTTAATATTCTTAGTACAATTTGCAAAGTTTTAGTTTTCCTACTTTTTTCTGATTACCTCACAGGGGAAATACATACACTAATAGGACATAATGTAAATACTCATATTATTCTCATAATAAAATTTACTAGTGAGTGAAAAGGAGACCTGCTGATTTCTGTTGCTGGCAAGTACACTTTTCCTAAGTCAGAAGTGTTCTAAGTGTTTTGTAACACAAATAGTAAGTTGAGTAGACTGTGAGAACAGACATATATAATATACTTTTAAGACAAGCAAAATGTCCTTGTGAACTGATTAAATAACTAGTTCTATTATTTTTATGTTCTTATCACAAGCTGTCAGAGTTATTCTACAAAGTAAGCAAATAATGATTAATACCTGGTTTTCTCATTTAGCCTCACTAATTTTTTAAATTATTTGTCACTGGAAATCAATTATTTTGCATGTTGAAGGCTTCTTTACCTGCAGATAGCTGGAAAACATTCCTGAAGACCCTTCTTTTTAACTAAGGATCCTTCAAGGCAGTACATGATGATGTCCATAACCTTTGACAAGAAAGACAGAGATGGAAAATTAATTTCAAATGCTTGATCTCCGAAAATTTAAATGATTCCATTAGACCTCATTGTGTCTATGTAAATCCATACACTTTGATTTAGTATTTACTTTAAAGAGAAAAAAAAAACAATTTTAAGCCTATGGACACCACAGGCTATCCTTGGTCTTGTCTGTACCAACAGATAGACTCACATCCTTTAATGCTGACTATGCTCACGTGCAGAGTAGGGCTGCCACTCAAGTGCATAGTGTAAGTGGTTTTATTTACAATGAATGTTGGTGACAACAAAGCCTTTAAAATAGTCTAATACATATAAATTCCATGTGAATGGTCTAATGGCTATAGCAATCAGTGTTAGTTTTGAAGAAACGATTAAGGCACGTAGGTTAATTAATCTTAGTTATGTGACACATTCCCTCTCCTTTCCTCCCTCTGTTCCCCTCCTCCTCTTCCATTATTTTTAAGCTCAAGTAGTTAATGCATCGACAGGAATACTGGAAGCAGGATAGTCTCACCTCCACAAGAAGATCCACAACATCTGTAGGCATCTTTTCAATGAGAATTTCAATAACTCTCAGGATCTCCCCTTTAGCCCTGGCTAGGGTTGTTGTGTGTATACTCTGTTGTGACTGGGTATTTGCTGCAAGGGCTGTGTGTCTGTGTACCTACAAAAGAATTGTCACACTGTAGACACTGTTGCTGCTCCATACATATTTACACTTCTAGTCACTGGTTTACTTTCACTTATTATAGAAAAATGAAATATACAACCAACCAGAACTGTAAAAACAAATCATTCAGGGTAGGTTAGAAATTGTTTTTTAATCACAAAAAGCATTACATACAATAAGAGCTAAGTAAGTATGGTCTAATAAAATTCTACAACTTCCTGGTGTATCATCATCATCATCAATCATCATCATCATCATCATCATCACCATCATCATCATCATTATCACCATCATCATTTTGAGAAAGAATCTCATGTAGCTCAGGCTGGCCTTCAACTCTATGCAGCTAAAGATGAGTTTGAACTGTTTCTCCTGCCTCCATTATATTTGCCATACACTGGGATTATAGATATATAACACCTTGCCCAACTAGTTTCTGAGTATTATGTGAGACCATAACAGTATTACTATGATATTTTAGATGTGAGTGTGTTTAGTAGGATATGACTGTATATTATCATGACATTTAAAAAGAAACAAACTGAAGAACAGTTTGGTAATTTGCTCTATGGCACATTTAGGAAATGCCCACAGAGCATCAACATGACCCATTATGTCTGCTAATAATGATGGACAATACTTACATGGTATTAACTGTTCTAGGAATGTTATAAGCAAGTTGGGAAGTTTAAGTTAACAAGCCTCAAAAAGGAATGAGCATAAAAAATAACAGAAAATTACTGGGATTTTTTTCTCATAGAAACTATAAACTCTACAGAACAAATGAGACAAAATATTTACAGCCTTGGACAAGTCCCAGGTGAGCCATGGAGCAGTGGGTCAAGAGACAGGGTAGTGAACAACAGTGAAAGTGAGAAATACCTTAGTGCTGTTTTGAGTGATCCAAGATTAAAAGTTGTACTAGCAAAGTTGTTTTGGAAATAAATAATTGTAGACTACTAATTAAAATATTTTAAATGACCTTTCCAACCAAATGTTTCAGTATGAGTACCCTGACATTTCATTCAAAAATACTATGTAAGTAATATGAAATAACATTCAGAAATATAATTAATATAAAGACCTACTTTCCTCAAGGCAATCAATGTCACCCACCACCTGTGCACATTCCATGCATGGGGCAAACTGGTTAGAAATTTCCAAGTTAAATAAAACTATTCATTTAAACAACACACACACATTTGTTACCAGTGTACATGAAGTGTGTGTGTAATTTAAACACAGTGAAAGCTTACTATCCCCATACCTGTAGTGCACAGCTTTACTTTAGATATGATTTCATAACCCCACGGCTTCATAATCAATCAAAAAGGGACTGTCCACCGTCCCTTCTAGCTGCTTTCGCAGCATGCCTGTACGAATGGCTCTGGGGCAGGCGTAGACCCAACAGGTTTACATTATCAGAGCAGACTCAGAGGGAATCTACTATTGTAAAAGTTCACCATAGCAACAGGAGCCCAGAGCCTAAGGACACTGAGCTGTGCAGTACTGATGCCAAAAGGGAACAAACCTTTAAAACCTTTAGGAACTTATCCTTTTCTTTTTCTCTCACTACTAGGATATGTAGGAAAGAACACAGAATTGGTTCCTTGTTCTTTACTAGTTTGTCAGCTGGATGAGTAATTAAGTATAACACCAGGAATGTGGGAATCAATGGACTTTCAAGTCTTTATCTGTGACATAGAACAGGAAACACAATCAGTGATTTTATGGCTTACAGTTTTTACATATAGTTGGAGAGCCATTGCTAAATCTAAATGAATTTAGTTTTGATTATAAGTATTTGCTTATACCAAGAAATGTGAATACCTTTAATACCTTTTAGTTTCACACAGACCTAGCACTTTTCATGTTGAAAGGTATTGTCGAATATCACAAGTGTGTTCATTCTGAGACAGAAAGGAACACAAAAACAAGTCCTGTATACACAGCTGTGGAATTCAGAGTGCATGCAGACATGATACATTCATTCTAGCACTAAATTGTTAACTTGGTTTATTTGTGGGTCTGAGCCCTGGGTTACAGAATGGAGGAATTCCTCTGAGAGGGACGATGGAGCATGTGAAGAAGGCGGCTCACCTCCTTGGCTATGGTGGTGATGAAGGCGGGTGGTCGGGCAGTGGCGATGAGAGAAAGGGCATGCCTTGCAGAGCGGGCAGAGTCAGCTGCTGGGCTCAGAGGTAGCCCCATTGTGATGCTAAACAGGGATCAGAAAAAAGGAAGAAGAAAAGCAGCATTAGAATATAGACTGAAAAGATTAGACACAGCTTATAATGTCAGTTCAAGGTCAATGGGAGCACTCAAACAGTTAGAATATAATAGACTTGCAACAATGAGCAGTGATTAAGAGTCAGGGTGTTCTGGGATCAAATACAAAATCGAATTATTAACCATGAAGACTGAAAACAGTATGTGCATCTGTCCAAAAGGTTAAAAATGGCTTGTTAACAAATTATCAAGAACTACTACTGAATACATATCCCAAAGCTCAAAAAAGAGGTAGGGAAGAATATTGTACTGGATGATTTAAAGTTTTTCCTAGGTTAGGTTAAAGATAATTTATTCATAAGGCCATGTTAAGAAACTACAATTGAGGCTCTTTCCTGAAAGGAAGCAGAATACATTCCTTTTGTAAAGCTATAAAAAGAGCTGAGAATGAAAAAATGACTTCTAGTTGGCTAGTATTTTTAGTTTGAAATTTCCTCAGCACTACTGGTCTCTCTCCCCATGCTCTGCAGTTTCAGAAGCATCTACTAGTAAGTCCCCACACCACTGACATCATTTAACATTGAAGCAAAAATGAAACAGCTGGTATTAATTGTCTTAACAGAAAGAAGAGAAAGCAAACAGTCTTCATAAAGTGATGTACATAATGAAGTGAATCATTCTAGACTTTGAGAACATGGGATCCTGATATTACAGTGTTGATAATGCATTCCCGTTTCTGACATATGAAAGCACCAGTCTTATTAATCACTATGCTCACTTAGTCACAAACACATATATACACAGACATGCAATGCAGACGCACACATACACACAAGCACACACACACAGTGTGAAAAGCCAAAAATTTTTGACTAAAATGCAGTCACGGAGCCATAGATTAATTATACAAAAAGTATTTTATTACATTCAGTTATAATTTTTCTATCTAAATGATTTTAACTTAAACGAACATGTGAAGATCCATTAGAGTGTATTCTGAACAAATCTATGATCTGAATGCATAAGCTGTATTATATTTAAAAATCGTTCTCAATGCCAGGGTGGGTTGGTACCCCCGGGGGCCTCCCTTTCTCTGAGAAGAAGGAGGTGGGGAATGTGAGGAGGGGACATGAGAGTGGGGCTAGAAAAAGAGGAGGGAGGGGGCTGGAATCAAATGTAAAGTGATTAAATGAATAAAGAAGAAAAAAAAATCTCAAAAGTTCATAGGTCTTTCTATAACCTAAGAATAGTTATCTAAATATTTCATTGAAAATCATGATGAGTTACATCAAAGGAGGTAAACTGATGACAGAAATTTTTGCTTTACTACCTGGTGACTATTGTGTTACTTAAAAGTAGTGGTTCTTAACATGTGGATTGTGACCACTTTGGGAGTTGAACAACCCTTTCACAGGGTTGCATATCAGCTATCCTGTATATCAGATATTTACATCAAGATTCGTAACAGTAGCAAAATTATAGTTATGAAGTAGCAACAAAATAATTTTATGGTTGGATGTCACCACAACATTAGAAACTGTATTAAAGGGTCGCAGCATTAGGAAGGTTGAGAACCATTGCTTAAAAGTTTGACAAAAAAGCTGGAAGTGGTGGTGCACACCTTTAATCCCAGAACTCAGGGAGGCAGAGGCAGGTGTATAGCTGTGAGTTCAAGGCCAGTCTGGTCTACAAAGCGGGTCCAGCACAGCAAAAGCTACACAGGGAAATGCTATCTCAACAAAAACAAACAAACAAACACAACAACAAAACAAAAAAGTTTGACAATAAATAACTCCATGCTTTTATCCCAATCAGAGGGTTCCTACAAAGTAGGACTCAGACCAGAAGAGTAGACAGAGGCTTTCTTTGTTATTTACAATAAAATAAAGTGACTTTTGAGAACAAATGCATACACAAGGTGTAGGCTACATGCCGTGGTGCTCCTGGGTCCCAGCAGCGGCTTGAAAAAGTGTTATGCAGGATAGGAAGCTAGCCAGTCTCGGTCCTGTGTTAAACTTGACCATTTCAAATTCAGTAAGGAAATGTTGGGATTGAGAGTGGATTGCTTAATGATTACTGGTAAATTTATATCACAGATCCATATTTTAAGTTGATTTCTTTAAAAGCTCAAAAGTGAGTTAAACATTTTAGATACCTTGTGTTTTATTTTCTACAAATTGTATGAACAGGTGATGATAATATTGAAAATGTATGTGTGTGTGGGTATATTAATTGGCTAATCCTGAACAGACCTAAATCAACTTTTGTAAAATCACAACTTTTCTGAAAACAGCCAGTGGGGAAAGGCACAACAGTTTCCTGGGTAGTCCATCCCACATCAGGTACGCTCCATACGGAAATAGCTAGACAGAGAGCCTAGGGCCTGGGCTTGCTGGGGCTCTGCTCCAGTCTGCTAGGATAAGCCCCCAACATTTCTACAAGGCTGAAAATTCAGGTCAAGGAAAATTAAATGAGGAACCGTAGTTGTGGTCCATAATTGTCTCTTCAGATTTGTTTTTTTTTTTTTTTTTTTTTTGGTTTCCTAAAAAGAAATTAAATGGAAAATTCCAGCAATAATTAATAGATTTTTAAATTGCATGAAAGCTAGTGTGATGAAATCTTCTGCTGCATATTGCCTGCTAAGTGAGTCAGGTCTTTGTCCTTGTACACACTGAGCATATGCTGTCTTTGTAGCCACCCTTTGCTAGTACACTGTGAAGGGGTTAGCAGTGCTTGTATTCAGGTAGCCCTCTGGAAATACTTAACCCTGCACAGTGCTTAAATAGTTCACCTTACTTGCCTCCTCATGTAAATAACACAAACCTACTCAAAGAAAAACAACAAGGAAACATAGAACAATCTTGACATTTGATAGGGGACTTATACTCACATAACTTTTATTATACTATGTTATGATTATTCAATTTTATTGTTATTTTAATATCTTAAAGTGCATAATTTAAATAGTAAGCTATATCACAGCTCCATATATAAAGGAAACACTGCATATAAAAGATTTAGGGGGAGGGGCTTATGGGGGGATACAAAGTGAATAAAGTATAATTAATAAAAATTTTAAAAAAAGATTTATGATTACCATGGTTTTATGAATCCACTGAGAGTCTTGGAATGTGTCCCTGTAGATAAGGGAGATTACTGTCTTTCAGAATCACTGACCTTTGTAGTAAGTAAAAAGTAGTGAGTCATGGTGGCACTGTGAACTAGATTAATGAATTGGTAAAATGACCAAATGACTTTGGGTGAATGGCTAGACTGCTTCCCTGAGAGAAGTTTGTAGGGATGTGTTGTGATACTTTGCCTTCAGTTGTCTTATTCAGGGTCCATAGTGCTTTAAATGAAGAATAGAATACACTTATCAATTGGGTTGACCATAATATTTGAAAGGAGATTATCATAATAAGTCACAGAACTAGGATCCATAAAGCTCTTCCAAAGATCAAATTCAGCTAAATAAGAAGCCATGGGGCTGGAGAGCTCACTCAGCAGCTAAGAATGCTTACTCCACAATCATGAGGACCAGAATTTGGATCCCAGAACTCAGAGTATGAATAAATACCTAAAACTCAAACTTCAAGAAGGGTTACGGGGACTGGCTGGCGTCCAGCACAGCAGAAAATTCTCACTTCTACCTTGTCTCAGTTCGTTGGATGGAGGAGAAATTATTCATGGGAAGGAAAAAGAGAGGAAGAAATTAAAGTAAGAAATTAAAAAGAGAGGAAGAAATTAAAGAGGAGACAGAGCCATATGTGGACAATAGATGCTTTTTTTTGATGAAAGCTATCTTGCACAGTTATAAAGAGAAAGGGAACACAAGTAAGTCGCTAACTTCAAATTAAAGATCTAGCCATATATTACCCTTTTTCATGTCAGTTAAAGACCATGTAAATTTGGGAGAATTACCAAACTTACTATGGTAAGAAAAATGTTAAGGTTTGGTGGAGGCCATGGTCTTAAGAGAAGCCCTAGGCAATGGAGAAGAAAGTGAATCAAACATTTATTTTCATGCTGCCTGATGGGTTTGGTGGACAGAAAACATTTGAGGAGGAATTGATGTGCACATCTGTGTGACTCCCTGCAGTGGTATCTTGAAGCAAGAGAGCAGAACTACAGAGTATGCTCAGAACCACTGCTTGCAAGCCAGGGCTCTGCCACTGTCTTGGGATCACCCACCTTGTAAAAGTGAGAGGGCTGAGTGTCAGTGCCATAAGTTTTCCATGGTGTAGTGAACAAGATGTGTCCTCTAGTCTATGCAGTGTACCACCACCAAAGAAATCTTCCCAAACCATCAGCTCTATTTCATGAATACCTACCCTAAAAACCTCCTGTGGTTCCACATCATTTCTGCAGGGCATAAAAGGCTTTGACTCCTTGGTGTGAGCTCGAAGGCTCCTAAACTCCCAGATCCTCTATAACCTCCATCACTAACTTTCAGCTCTATCTTTTCATTACTAATGCTCCTGAGGCTGTGCTAACTTCAAAGTTGGTTCCTCAGGTTTATCCCTTTTCTATATTCCATGATTTTCTAGCATTGTTGTTTCCATGTTGTTTCTAACATTGTTCTTCTCTCCTCTACCTCCATTGGCACATGTTCATCAGGCCTAGCTCCTCAATTCTTACCTTCACTATATGGTGTTCTGCTATTGTCCAAGTACTCAACTGAAACAAAAACAACCAACATCCTTGAGAGTCTTAGACCTGAATCCTATTCTACCACACTACTTTAAAGCATTAGTTTTAGAGACCTCAGCACCCCACCCTCTACAACTGAAAAGATACAGACAAAAACTAAACAGAGAAATGCTGGGGCTAACTGATGTTACCAATAGACCTAAGAGGTGTTTGCAGAGTATTTCAGCCAAGCACAAAAGAATATACAATCTTCTCATTACCTCAATCTTCCTCCAGAATTGACCACACACTTGGTCACAAAGCAAGTCTCAATAGATACAATAAAATTGAAATAGCACCCTGCATCCTATCTGACTACTCTAGATTAAACCTGGATATCAATGACAACAGCAAAAACAGTAAGCTTACAAACTCATGGAAACTGAACATTCACTACTGAATGAAAACTGGGTCAAAACAGACCTAGAACTGAATGAAAATAGCTAAATACTTCCCCAAACTTACGGGACACAATGAAGGTGGTTCTAAGAGGCAAGTTCACAGCAGTAAGTGCCAACATAAAAAAGGAAATGAGCGAGCGAGAGAGAGCTCTCATACTAGTAACTTAATAGCACACCTAAAAGCTTCCAAACAAAAAGAAGAAATGCCACCCAAATGGAATAGATGGCAAGAAATAATCAAACTGAGGGCTGAAGTCAATAAAATAGAAACAAGCAAAATAAAAAAAATACAAAGAATCAATGAAACAAAAAGTTGGTTCTTTGAGAAAATAAGATTGACAAAGCCTTATCCACATTAACTAAAAAGCAGATAGACTATCCAAATTAACAAAATTAGAAATAAAAGGGGACCATAACAACAGATATCAATGAAATTCAGACAATAATAAGGGCATCCTTTAAAAACCTGTATTTTACTGAATTGGAAAATCTAAAAGAAACAGGTAATTTTCTTGATACATAACATTTAACAAAAGTTAAATTAAGATCAGAAAAGCAATTGAAATAGACCTATAAAAGCAGTAATTTAAAAATCTCCCACACAAGCAAACAAACAAAAAACTCTAAAGCCATATGGTTTTGACATAGAATTCTACCAGACGTTCAAAGAAGAGTTAATAATCCTCAAATTATTCCACAAAATAGAAACAGAAGGAACATTGCCCAGTTCATTTTATTAAGCCACAGTTATCCTGACACCTAAACCATATAAAGACCCAATAAAGAGAATGACAGAGCAATTTCTTTATGAACATAGATGTAAAATTCTCAACAAAGTACTTGCAAACCAAATCCAAGAACACAGCAAAAAGATCATCTGCCATGATAAAGTAGGCTTCATTTCAGAGATGCAAAGATGGGTTTAACATGTTTAAATCGATAAATGTAATCCACCGTATAAACAAACTAAAAGACAAAAACCACGTGATCATTACATTGGCTGCAGAACAGACCTTTGATGAAATCCAGCACCCCTAAATGATAAAAAGTGTCTGAAACAACTAGCACACCTTTAATCTCAAAACTCAGTCTGCAGAGGCAGGGGTATCTCTGAATTTGAGACCAACCTGGTATACAAAGCAAGGTGCAGGCTGGCCAGGGTTACACAGAGAATCCTGTCTGGAAAAAAACAAAAACAAACTAAAAACCATACCAAACAAATAAAAGTCCCTGAAGGATTAGGGAAACAGGGGACATACCTTAACATAATAAAGGCAGTATACAGCAAGCCCTTTCACTGAAATCAGAAATAAGACAAGAATATCCACTCACTGCATACCGATACAATATAATTTTTGATGTTTTGGCTAGAGCAATACCACAACTAAAGGAGATACAAATTGAAGGGAAAGAAGTCAAAGCATCTTTATTTGTAGATAATATTACTGTACAGATAAGTGACCCTAAAAATTTATCAGGGAACTCCCACAGTTGATAAACACTTTCAACAAAGTAGGATGGATACAAAATAACTCAGAAAAGTCAGTATCTCTCCTATATATAAATGACAAATAGACTAAGAATGATATCAGGGAAACAGTGCCTTTCACAACAGACTGAAATAATACAAAATGTCTTGAGTAACTCTAACTAAACCTGTGTGATAAAAACTTACAATCTTAAACAACAACAACAAAAATTGAAGAAGGTATCAGAAGATGGAAAGGTCTCCCATGCTCATGGATTGGTAAGATTAACATAGTAAAAATGGCCATGCTACCAAAGGCAATCTACAGGTTTAGTGTGATTTCCATCAATTAAAACACACCAGATATCAAAAACAAAAACAAAACCCCAAATTAAAAACAGAGAACAAATTTAAATAGAGATTTCTCAAAAGAGGAAACTCAAATGGCTAGGAAAAACTTAAAGAAATGTTCAACATCCTTCCTTAGCTATTAGGGAAATGGAAATCAAAACTATTTTGAAATTCCATCTTACACCTGTCAGAATGGCTAAGATCAATAAAACAAGTGACAGCTCATGGTGGCAAGGATGTGGAGTAAGGGAAATACTCCTCTGTTGCTGATGCGAGTGCAAACTTGTACAACCACAGTGAAAACCAGTGTGGCAGTTCCTCAGTAGGAAAGGGATTCATCTACCTCAAGATCCAGCTACATCACGCTTGGGTGTCTATCCACAGACTCTTCACCCTATCAGAGACACTTGCTCAACCATGTTCACTGCTGCTCTATTCATAAAGCCAGAAACTGGAAACAGTCTAGATGTCCCTCAAAAGAGAAAAATGCATACAGAAAATTGTGTTATGTTTATACAATGGAGTAGTACTCAGCTTTTAAAAAAAATGAGATCATGAAATTTACAGCTGAAAGGATAGAACTAGAGAAAATTATACTGAGTGAGGTAACACAGACCCAGAAAGACAAATCTGGTATGTTTTCTCTTATACATAGATAGTTACTGTTAAGTCAATGATATGAAGCTGTAGTCTGTAGAAGTAAGGTATAGAGTAGGGACTGGTGGGAAGACCATTTGAGGGGCAGAATGAAAAACTAACAAACAGAAGCTTTGTAAAATATATACATACGTGAGGGTGACCTAAATAAAATTGCCAAATAAAAGGGAAGATAGAGCCCCGACTGGACATCTCTCATCATTAAATGAAGCTTCCAGTCCCAGGATTGCATGACAGTCTAATGACAAAGGGGTCCCATGGGAAATCCCCAAAAAACCTAGGCAGTTGCTCTCCAAAAACTAGCAGCAAGGCCCCGTTGCAGAAGAGAGCAAATACAAAACTCTCTGAAGATATAGTTGTTGAGCTGGTTCCTACATAGAGCCTTAAGGCCTAGGTGCACAGCCCTGTTACTATTTACCCTCTCTCTAGAGCTCCTTTTTCTGTTTCTAAAAGTAGGCCCTTCCTACTTTTATGGCTTCTGTGGTTACTTTAGACTGTATACCAACTCTAAAGATTCAGACCTAGGATAATTCTCCAGACTATACAAAGAACTCAAAAAACAAAATCAACAAAATAAATACCAATTTAAAAATGAGCTATGGATTTGAACAAAGAATTCTTAAAAGAAGAAATGAAAATGTTCAACATCCTTAATAATTATGGAAATGAAAATTAAACCACTTTGAGATTATATATTACCCTAGTCAGGAGTCTAAGATAAAAAAAAAAAATCAACTGACAACAAGTGCTGGTAAAAATGTGGGTAAAGGAAACTTAAGCTTAATTTCTGATGCTGCAATTGCAAAGTGGTGTAGCCAGTCTGGAAATCAGTGTAGAGAATTCTCAGAAAGCTAAGAATAGATCTACAAAATGACCCAGCTATACCAGTCCTTGGCATATGTCCACCTGACTCATCATCTTACTCCACAGATACTTGCTGAGCCATGTTCATGTTCTCCTTTATTTGTACTGCACATTTTAATGTGAGATTTCGCATGGATGAAAGGCTTGATGGGAGGGTGCTACTTGTCTGTTGAACCTATGTGTAAACCCAGCCTTACTCTGTTTCAGGAACCTATGTGTAAATCCAGCCTTACTCTGTCCTCCTGATCAAGTTCATGGGCTGCTGTGTAAACCATTTGTTTTATAGACCCATGAGATAAGCCTTTGGTTTAGTCTTTATTCTAAAGAAACTGGATATCACAGAGTATTTTACTCAGCATTCCCCTCCACACACCTACACCTATCCAATCAAAAATATGAGGGTTGAATGGTGTCATAGAAAAATAACATGAATATAAACATAGTCCCCTTAGGCTGAGCTCACTATTTTCATGATTGTTCATTAATCTAATTCCAACGCTTGTTCCATTTTAGGAAAATCATCTAAAAATTTGCATGAAGAACATTTTAGTAAAATGTTACCATCTAAAATTGCAAAACGTCAGCCTCTGACAAATTAAGGAATACTGTAAGGATACATTCCAGGAGGAAACATTATGCTTTCTGAAAATAGCCTGCAAATATTAGTCATCTGTAACAAGGCTTTGAAAACAGTCTGCATCAAAAATGAAGAAAGCTAACATTGTTTTAAGTATATAGTTAGTTAATTACATAACATCAAAGACTTCCATCCTATGCTTTCTTAAAAACATGAGTGTGTTAATATTTGTTTCCAACTTAGTAAAGAATATGAAACATAGTAAAGACTATGTAAAGAATATGTCAATTTGAAACTTCACTTTTAAAAATATTCTTATTTCTTCTTTCTCTTCTTCTTCTATTGTGTGTCTATGCATGAATGCTATTATATATCGTGGAGGTCAGAGGGCAACTCTGTGGAGTTGTTCTATCCTTCTACTTTTACTTAAGTCCTGGGGATGAAACTCATGTTACCAAGCTTGCATCACTAGTCAGCAAGTACTCACTGAACCATCTCACCAGTACGTAGAGCTTCATGTTATAATTTGAGGTAGTAATCATTTCAAAGCTCAAAGATGGAAACTTTTCCAACTCTTCCAAACATGTATCTTTTATAAATATTTCCTGCTATCTGCATATATTTGCATTAAACAAAGAAAACTATGCTAATCCCGTCTATGTAAAGGGCTTCCTCATGTTATAAACCTCATGTTATAAGTTAATTTTTTGGAACAGGAAAAATTGTTCAATATAGAATTCCAAAGCATGCTTGTGTTTTAATGTGCTTCTCGCTATCCCTCAAACTTAATAGAAATGGTTGAGTTTGAGTTAAAATACTCAATTCTTCCAACTCTATATGGTTCAAAAGGAACCTTTCCAATGTATGGTGCTTCTCTGTATATAAACAATTCTTGGCTTCCAGTAACTCTGTTCTCCCTCTGCCCTCTCTGTTTGGTAAGCTCTGACAATACCCTAAAAGCAATAGGCTTTCTGTAATCCCCTCATGTCCTCAGCTGTGGCAGCACATGATGAGCATGGCCCCCTCAGCAGCTGGGCTGCGCTCCACTGTTCTTTCACAATAAAGGCCCTACACCGTGACCTAGGCAAATAGAATTCAAATCACAGGTCACACAAAGCCAGGCAGAAGTCTAGCTATCCAAGAGCACAGGAGTTTCCTTCTTGTCTATAAAGTAGAATTTGCTTGCCATTTCTAACACTTTATCAGTGTGTACAGACCCCGAGAGATCTTAACAAAGGATTTCTTAAAACAAAACAAAAAACTATGTGTTTCTATTTTTATTACAATTAACTAGGGAGGTCAATTATTTCAGGAAAGTACAGCCTTAATGTGTTATTACACAGTCGACATTGAATAAAGTCTCATTCATTTAAGAAATCCTCATAAAAGATGTTACCTGTGGCTCACTTACCAGACAAAGAGCATAAGCCTTAAGTATAGGAGCTGTGAAATACGAGTTGAGAGTCCTGAGAAGTGGCCAGTCCCTCAGACAACTAACCTCCCTAGGTTTACTCAGTACCATACAGGGCCAGATGCAATTTATGGAGACTATCATATCTAAAATATGGTTTTATTCAAAGTTCACTGTCTACCAACACACTACTTAAATAATTTAATGAGCACTCACTTTGGCAGCACATATACTAAAACTGGAAGCATACAGAGATTAGCATGGCCCCTGTTTACGGTTGACAAATTGGTGAGATGTTCTATACTTCAAAAAATAATAATTTAGAGATATTTAAATTAAAATTTTATATTTCTATAAGGTATAAAATCCTTAATGAAAATTAAATACAAAGTCCAAAAGTACATTTAAAATTCTGCCCTGACCATCTTTGTAATCCTTATTTAAGAAGTCTTTAATTTTGTAGGTGTTAAGATTTTGAACAGTGTTATAAACTTTTAGCTTTTGGAGTCAGCTAGATCTGAATTAAACCCAGTAACTTTTACCATCTTGATAACAAGAGATAGTGTCTCTCATAGATTCATATGCTGTACTCTGTGTGTGTACTTGCAAAACGGGGGAAATCATGTTTACTGCTTAGGGCTTCTATATACCCAAATGAACGTGTTTGCAATAAAGACAGCACATAAACCCCTAAGGAGCACTGCATATTGGTAGAGTAAGCAAACAAAGGCCCAACAGGAAGTACAAACTAGGTAGGCAGTTGGAATAAAAAAGACTTTCAAGAAAAGTAACCAGTTTTTTCAGCACTAAAACCCAAAAATGTCCTTGAGCCCCTTGACTGCCTCATCATAGCTAGAGATGCCAGAAGCTTGCAGGGTCTCTGATCTCGAGATTTTAGGGTTACCTCTTCAGAGGTGAGAGTGTTAGAGTAAGCAATGAAGGTCCATTAAGGAAAACCTCATTCTTGTAAGACAACAGACTCTCTGGCCTGCAACCTAGCACCAGTTTGGCCAGGTCAACCACTTAGTTAAGCGATCACCTCAAGAAGACAGCTCACATTAAGCCATGGTAAAGAGCTAGGCGGAATAAGTCCTTTAGGGAAACACTGTAATTTTCCTTCCCAGAATGCATGCCCCTAGAACAGCGGTTTACTGGTTTGCAGCCATGAAGCTTTGCACGTCTGCCCACTGTATTGAATTACTCAGAATAGTGCAGTCCCCTTTCTTCCTTCTGTATCTTTTCTAAGCAGGCATTCCTTAACAGTTTGGGCCTCCCAAACATTTTACGCTTGCTTACTATTTCCTTAAAGCTCCCTTCCAGCCATGTGGTTGCTAGTCCGTCTTGTGTCCAACCTTCATAACAGCTTAAACAGCATGACACCCCCCCTCCAACTCTCCTCCAGGAAGCTGCTGAGATTTACAGCTTGCCTGCCATGAGGGTTTGCTTTTAAACTCTAATAAAATTGTCCTTGAGCTTCCATTTGAGTTCATTCTTAAATTATTTATGAATTGCACTAAGGGCTCTAAGAGGTGGATACCAATGTTCCCTGTATTAATACGAAGACTGGACTTTGAACCTGCAGATCCATCATACCTCATTTTACACAGTAGGAGATAACTACAAGCAAGGAGCTTCCTGTTACAACCTGTTTCTACAGTAAAAGTTTAAACCAGTCTTGTGGCTAACCTTTATTCTGCTTTCCAAAGACAACTGGAAAGGAAGCAGTTGTGTCAGATGGATGAATCCCAGCTTGCATCCTGCTGTGAGTTCAGAAGATGGCTTTCACTAAGTATCTGTGTAAAGCATGCTAGTGCCTGGCCAGCAGCTGTTCTGTTGTGTCCTTGTTCTCCACAGAATATTGTGATGTGAAATTCCACCCACACCTTCTGCTCACCCTGCTACTCACCCCAATGGGCCTGTCCACCCCTTTACCACTCCTACCTCCTCATGTCCTGAACATCATGAGACAGGATCTTTGTTTGATTCTACTTGGAACTTCAAATAACTAATATATAAAAGGGCCAGTGTTAGGTAATAAAAGCCTGCATAATTAGTTAAGCACACCCCCAGCAAAACATCCATAAACGCTGGAAAACAAGTGCTGGTACTGTGAGCAGACAGAAGTGGTGAGTCAGAAGTCTACAGTAAGGTGTCAAGAATTCTGGGAACACTGGCTCCTACAGTGTAGTGGAAAAACTCCTGAAGTCAATTCTGACAGGGAATCCAGTACTTGAAAGTGAGGGAGGGAGAACTCCTCTGTAGTGCTTCAGAATGAGGCATGAGTCAGTTGTAGCTCCCAAGCTTGTCCTCCTAAACTTATGAGAATAAGAATTAAAAAGGAAATATATGCTATGGTTGCTCTTTCTGTACATGTGAAATTTTAAGCACTTGTCTAATGTCCAGCATTTTCACACAGCAGGCTTAGCATCATGGACAGACACAAGGCAGCTGAGCCCTATTACTGCCTATACAGTGAATCAGCCACAGCAGGCCATGAGGGGTGGGGTTGGTTAAGAGCTGCCTTTAAGACCCCAGATATAGTACTGCTCTACTTCCCCATCTCAGTACTCCGTAGCCTGTACCAATATGCCATGGATGTAACAGGACCATTTTCAATCTAAATCTTGTTAGAGATTAATAAGCAAACATTTTCTTGCTTATTATGCAATTTATCATGATGAAAAGCACATTGGACTCCTCAAGGCTACATGCTGATACATTCATTTATTCAGAGCTTTGTAGAGAAAGTCATACTAATCTTTGTGACAGAAAGGATGTAATAGCAAGATTTAAATTACCTACTGAGAACTATAAGATTTATGTCTCTTGATATACTGTCTGTAAGTAAATCATAGATACATGTTTATTTTGCTGATATAAACTTGATATAAACTTATTTAAAAAAACAAAATTGTAAATGCTAAAACTAAAATGAGACCTACCATTCTTTCTAGGTAACAAAACAGAATACATAAACTTGTGAAATGGGCTTTGGTCACATTTGAAAACAAAGTATGTTTTTGGATAATTAAAATATTATAAGCTTCTCGAGTTATACCAAGATAGCTTCAGTACCAGCAGCCCATGCTATGGTCTCCTGTGGGTATATAACAGTGAGCCAACAGGAGGCTGAAGGTAGAAAATACATTCTGGAGACTTGCACAAAGACCAGCTGCCTTGTACTATTGGTGCAAACTTATGGACTAAATTCCCTCCTAATTCCAATAGTCACCCGAGAACTATCTGCTGCATCCATTATCAGAAACTATTCTCACCACTAGTCTATAGAGCTGCTCATTTATCAGCCTGTAATCTGTTGAACACTGGGACCATCACAACGGCATCTCCACTTACATCATCAGTCTCTTAATGTCCTGGTTAGATTTTACTTTCAGCTTGACACTTGAGTCACTTGGCAAGAAGCTATTGCAACTGAAGAAGTGCCTCTATTAGACCTGCCTGTGGGCATGTCTGTGGGACATAGTCTTGGTTGCTAACTAATGTAGAAGGATCCAGTCCACTGTGGACAATGCCATCCCTGGGTAGGTAGTCAAGGGGTATACAAAAACACTAACTGAGCATGAGCCAAAGCACAGCCTGATCAAATGTAAGGGAAACGACCCCTTTCTGCTCTAAGTCGGTTTTGGACAGTGTGTTATCATAGTAAGTGAGAAACAAATTAAAACACCTATGATGTGCTAACCATTCCTCTAAGTTCTTATGAACATAAACTCATTTGGCATCAACTTTTTAAAGACACTTTACTTCCAATCACGTAGCTAGGGAGACCTAGAGGTGAGATTAGCAAACATGGGGGTGTGAGAAGAGGTAAGAGAGGGGAACAGCTGTCTAGGTTTGTACTGGATATCCTCCTCCTTCCAGTTATCCTGGGGGCACTGAGCAAATAGAGAGCAAATCTGTGGACAAAGCCTCAGCACTGTATTCTAGCTTCAGTTGCCTCTCTGGTTTCTATTTTGTAAGCAGAAAGACATCAGGCCACCAACATGCTGTAACTGGAGGGTACTGTGGCATAAGGACAAGCAGCCATGGAGAAAATAGCAGATCACTTTAGTTTTTTTAAAATGATAACACTGGCATGTCATTCATTCAAATTTTCACAAAAAGCCAAGGAATTTCTACCACCTTATATTCACTCAGAAGAGACACTGTTAAAAGTCAACAGAAGAATGGAAATCTTGTATGTACAGAGCTGATGGGAATGAAATGCAGACACTAGGAAAAACTGTTTAGCAGTTCCTATAAAATTTAAACATGGAATTATCAGATATCCTAGTAATTCTACCTTGGACATAAAAAGTGTTCTCACATAAACACTTACACATGAATGTTCACAGCAGCTCTGTTTACAAGGCCAAAAGGTGAAAAATAGCTACGTGTCCATCAGGATCGACATCAGCTAATCATGGGGTGGGGGGGAATGGAATTCAGCTAAAAATACAAAATAAAACACTGAAGTATGATGCAATATGGAATGGACTCTGTATGAGGGTAAAGTAAATGAAATTAACATAAAAGATCACAGGATGCAAGGTTTCATTTCTGTGCACTGTCTAGGAGAGGCAAATTTAAGAAAGGAGCAGACCAGTGTTTCCTAAGGCATATAGACAGGGGATGGAGAGAAACAGCGTAATGCACAAGGCTGTCTACTTGGGGATAGCACTATTGGGAAGCAGGTGGTTGTGGTGGCTGTACGCTGTCAGTTTACTTGTGGCAATAACCACCAGTTGTATGCCACTTGTATAATATACCCAGAAGAGGCACGTTTTCCTGGAATTAGGAGTCTGGGTTCTAAGACAACACCAATGCCCATGTTTTCCACCATAACTCATAGCCAGTTCACCAACACATGTGTTCCCACTCTTTTCAGGTTAGTAACTCAACCTATATGTTTTCCTCTTTCATTATTTTAATAGTGATGACTACAGTCTATTAAAAATGGAATGCATTTCATTTGTTTTGTGTGTGTTGTGTACCAAAGTGCATCAATGGAGGTCAGAGGACAACTTGCAGGTGTTGATGCCTTTCTTTCACTCTGTGGGGCTCATGGATTGAACTTAGATTGTCACGCTTGGTGGCAAGTGCCTTTGCCTGCTGAGCCCTCCTCCCATCCCAACTACAATCGTCACATAACTTGTCACTAACTATGTGCAAAAGAAACTCCAATAAAGTTAATTTAAAAATTATCAGGAATGTAGAAGAACAATTCTCCAAATTATCTAGTTCCATCTTCTGTTAAGTAAAACATTTTGAGCTAGTACCAATATGTATATCATTTTCCTAATAAGTAGCACATTTATACAATTATTTCTCAGTAATGTCTTGAGGTATAATAAACAATTTGAAAATTATGTCACTGATCATTCACTATCTCAAGGCTGCATCTCAATTTTCTATTGAGTTTTGTATTGTTTTTGATTTCTGAGACAGGGTATCACTACAGCCCGGTTTGGCTTTGAACTTGCAGCAGTCCTCCTGCTTTGGTGTCCTGAGTCGAGGCTAAAGCATGGCCATCATGCCCTGTAGATTACTGCTGATTAAACAAGCAGAGTTTCCCAAGGATAGCCAGTACCGCCAACAGCAGCACCCTAACCCACTGCAATCCACACATACTTGGCCAGTTGCTTCTCAGCATCTGCGCACAGCTCCAGAAGCCCCATCAACACAGCGGACACATCCATGTAAGGCTCCCACACAGTGAAACCTCGGCCAATCAGGTCAATGGCGGTTCTCCTGATGGTGCTATGAGGAGGGAGCTTGGGGCTTGGTGGCTGCAGCAGAAGATATGTCAGTGCCTTGCCTAAAAAAATAAAAATCAGAACATTAAGTAGTTTGAAAATATAAGTATACTTCAACTTGTTCCCCCAAAGCATTTGAAAAATAAAATCATAAAAGATTTTGAACGTATACTTTATTTAGCCCCATATTTTCAAGAGAAAAGTTAGGCTACAATATTTTATAGTATATTTTTAAGTGCTTAATTACATAATAGTTATGTATAAATACACATGTCTACATTGAAACATAAGTGGCCTAGCTCCCATACAATGTTCCTTTCAACTCAGCATCACAAATTAATGATGGTTCAAATAATGCAATGTAGGATTTTAACATTTTAAACTTTTCTATTGTATCTAACACAGGTCATAGGCAAACTGTTCCATCAGGCTTTACAGGCAATGTCAGTAGAGGGGCTACAGAAGGTACCATTAAGATTTGATGTTTGAGACATTTCTTTCCATGTTATGGTATAATTATAATCATGTTCTTCATTCATTTTACAAATGTAAAAACAGAATAAGTCAATTTCTAAAAAAAAACGAGCAATCTAGCTTTGAAGGTGCATGCCTCCTTCTCTGCTGAAGGACGGCCTAGTGACAGTTCACTCATGCTTGGTGACCATTAGGACCATTCATTTCAAAACATATTTTGACATTAAAAAAGAAAACCACTAAAGTTATGGAAATTCTATTCATTTATTCATTTGGGTTTGTTTGTTTGTTTTTTGAGATACAGTCTTTTTATCTGGCTTTGTCTTTCTGTCTTGGAACTTACTACATAGACCAGGCTGGCCTCAAAGGCACAGAGATCGGCCTGTCTCTGCTTCCTAGGGGCTGGAATTAAAGGCATATGCTACCACCTGAGGCTAAGAAAACTAATTTTGAAGAGCTGCTTTTGTTTGTTCTTTGGAGGGGAAGTTAGGAAGCAGTTCCTACATCACAGAATACACAGCATGCTGAGAAAGAGAAGCACACAGAGGATTAACTATACTTTCCTAATTGTTAGAGATGGGGACTTCAGTTACTCACTGGGCGTCAATGTTCTTGTCTCTGAAGTGGCTACAATGGCAGCTTTCTCCAATGAAAGGTATAAGTGCTGATTGTGCTTATGTTACATAATGCATTGCCCAGCCAACTACCAAACATGGCGGGCAGGGCTTATGAAGCACATGCTCAACCAGTTGATCAGTTTCTGCTTTGTGTTTAAACTGTCTTCCTGCCTTCCTTTCCTTATTTACTTATCTGTCTATCTATCTATCTATCTATCTATCTATCTATCTATCTATCTATCT
>NW_026596040.1:24800442-24842044 GCF_907164565.1 Psammomys obesus | reverse complement strand
TCTATCTATCTATCTATCTATCTATCTATCTATCTATCTATCTATCTATCTATCTATCTGTGTGTGTATGTGAGGTCAGATACAACTTTTGGGAGAGGGTTCTCGCCTTCTACTACATGAGTACTAGCAACCAAGTGACCTGGCTTGGTAGTAAGTGCCTTTACCTGCTGAGCCATCTCACTGGCCCAGTCCATCTGTTTTCTAAAAAGAACGTGGTGTATAAACTTTAATATATCTGACACAAAAAAGAACTTATTTAATCTGAAAATGTCAGCTATGAAGCAGAATGGCTTGAAATAGAGGTGAAAAGGAAAGGTTCTGTAAGTCACAGTCTACAGGCGAGTTCAGTGTACTGGTAGTTCTTAACTTCTTAGCTATAGAACCTATTAAGAATCTGGAGGAAGAAATTAGTAAACAAAATGTGGTACATGCATACAATGGAATTTTATTTGGTTATAAAGAAAAAATGAAATTATGCCATTTGCAAGAAAACGGATGGTACTGGAAGGCATGTTACGTGAAGTAACTCAAATTTAGAAAAACAAATAACCCATTTTCTCTCACATGCAGATCTTAGATTTTAATTTTTATGTGCTTTTCTGGGGTGTGGGTGTAGCTCATAAAACTGGGAAAAGAGCCGTGAAAGTAGGAAAAAGGTGTCTTTGGGAGGGGAGGGCACCAGACTCCTGTGACTTGAAAGCAGAAGGGACAGAGGCTCCTGCTGTGAAGCCTGGCGGCCTGGGTGGATCCCTTGGCCAGGAAAAGAAGTGGCTGCTGCAAGCTGTCTTCTGACACTGCCTGTGTCCTGTGGCATGGCACACCTCCACCTACCCACACCTCCACACAGTGAATGGTAGGTGGGTGTGGGGGAGGGGAGAGGGTCCAGCAGAGGAGAGGAATGGGGCAGACACGAAGATCAGGTGAAAGGGCCACAACAAAACCAACACTCTTCTTCAAAAACAAAAACAAAAACCCAAACAGCTTGTTTAAAAAAATGTATTTGCTGGACACCACAGCCTTTCCCCTAGAATACTACATACACAGAGACGGACACCAATCCTATGTTAAAATGACAAAGTAGCCGTGACAGTGGGTTCACTGTCCATGCACAAAACTAAAAAATATACTCAGGTCTCTGATTAAAAGAAAATACCCATCAAAATACTTCATATGAGATTTATAATTTTACCGACGTTTAGCCACGTCAATGACCTAGTAAACCTTATGCTTTACTTGTGGAATAGAGAATTAACACATTCCTTTTTTAAAAGTAACCCACAGAATGCTCTGCACTTGGCCACCTTTGTGTTTCTAATCACAGGACTCGTGGACATATGAACACTTCTGTGCATTTTCCTTCCCCTCTGTTAACTGTGTGGCTTCCTGAGGGCAGCACCCATGTTTCTTCCAACCCTGCATCTTCCAGTTCCTCAGCACTGTGCACGCTACGTAATGTCCTGGGCTTCAGCTCCACCTCTGCTGCATGCATGTCTCTAGAGTAGCTCCCTGGACTAAGTTTCCTTGATACTATGTTTTACAGCATTTTAGTGGTCCTCTCCCCTCACGGCAGGCTGCCAGATGAGCACTAAATGACAGATGGCATGTGGAGAACCTGGCTGCTCTCTAAGGGCCTGTATCCGGGAATGCTAGGAACAGCTCACTCACAACTTCCTGAGGACAAAAACAGTAGAGGTTGACTTAGCATATTTCCCATCAGTGTTCTGGAGCAGTGGGAAGGGCAGCCTGCAAAAGGTGGCCATGTGCCCTTGCATGAAATGGCAGAAAGGGGAAACCGGAAAGGGTTTCGCCGCAACTCTGGTCCCTACAGTGACCCAACAGAGTGCCCGCTCCTCCCATGTGCTGTGTGAGTGGCCATCAATGGTAAAGATGGTGCCTGGCGGGAAACACCGGGTCTCCAGGGCACCATCGCCTGGGCATCATTTTACTCAGTGACGGTCAGGAGTTCAGATTAGAGTTTCCAGAGAACAAAGACCCCAACCCTTCGGCTAGGGCAAGGCTCACAGAGCTGGGGACTCACATGGGAGGAGAAGAGAAGAAAATGGCCATCTTCACACGTAAATTTTAAAAATAGTAATAAGAAAACATTTGCTTCTTTTTGATGAGGTGTTTTGGAATTGTAAAGGCATACAAATGAAAAAATTCCACATCTGTCTCAGGCAACTGTTCAAAACAACATACGTAAATCACAGATGCTACAAAGGTTTACTGAATTAACCCTTTTGGTTTCAAGGCATGTTGGTCAGTAAAGATGCTGAGGGACTCTATTAACTAAAAATAATGGCATCACTGCTTCAAGAATTGTTAGTACAAATTGGCTAATCAGAGGCAGAGGTGAATGAAAGGAACCATTCCATGCAAAGAAAAACACAGCAAGATCTGGGGATTTCATAGAGTTTTGCTTGGCTTTGCTTACACAGGAGAGCGGTATAGGGTACACAGCGAGCAATTCCTGCCGCTCTTTCCTGATTACATTAGAATGAAATTCTTCCCTCTTTCTTCCTCCCTCTGTCATACCGACCTTATGGTGCTAGGGACTGAACACAGGCTTTACTCATGCTAAATGCATATTCTGCCACTGAGCCATATGCTAGCAGCCCCATAAAATATAGTGATTACAGTCCAGTATTTAACAAAGTACATACTACCCTCTGGCACTTACTCTCTCCTCTCTTCAGATTTGTTCTTATTTTTAATTATCTGTGTAGGTGTGGTCTGATGGAAGTCAGAACAGGGCACTGGATCCCCTGCAGCTGTGGTTGAAGAAGGTTGTAAGTCCTCCCCTACAAGGGCTAAGATTCACACTCAGGCTTTCTGTAAAGAGTAGTATATGCTTTTAATGCATAAGTCCTCAACCTGTGGGTCACGACCTCATTGGGGTCGAATATCAGCTATCCTGCAGATCAGATATTTACATTAATTAATAACAGTAGCAAATTTACAGTTACAAAGTAGCAACAAAATGTGATGGTTGGGAGTCACCACAACACTAGGGAACTATATCAAAGGGCCATGGGCGTTAGGAAGGTGGAGACCAGCTGCCTTAGGCTGAGCCATATTCCAGCCCAGACATTTGTTCTCTTTTTAATGGTAACTTTATTTATTCATTTCTTTTTCAACCTTGTAAAAATTTCAACATTCAACATTTCCTTAGCATGTAAAATTGTAGAAAGTTCTTCCTTCTCTGGCATACACTTAGCATATAGCTTTGGCAAACACTGAGAACTACTTTATGCTGTGTGTGCAGAATAGTCAACTATTCCTGGTTTCCAAGAGTCACCCATGGCCCAGTTCCCATGGCTCTAGGGTAAATTGAGAAAAACACAAACAATAAGGTATTTGTCTAAAAGAAAAGTTAGGAAAGTTGAAAAGACTGCTTATTTAAGATAATAATAGGCTTACTACTTTCTTGGTAAAATTACCTTCTTACACATTTGATAGAATACAGAAAATTTCAATAAAATTTGGTGTACAATGGTATTTTTCTAATGTTTGTATCAGACAAAGAAAACTTGAAACAGTTCTAAGTTTTCTCAAATATAATTATAGAAATTTTACTGGCTTATAGTATTTAAAGCATTGCAAAGCACAGTGACATTAAGAGATTTGATGCAGTGAGGAACTAAACGGAACATTCCCTCTCTGACTCACTAACCCTGTACCATTCTTCCGGCTACTGGCTCTGATTGCACACACTAAGGAGCTCTCCTTCAGCTTACCACAGACTGAAATTGCATTATTTTTGCAATCTGGACCTATAATCAAGGACAGTTTTCCCTACCTGTAAGAAAGGTGAGTAGTATAGGGGGCAGCAGTTTTATGGTCAGAAGTCGACGTGCAGCATGTCACATCACCACTGTGTACCCAAATGAACAAACACACTGCCAAATGCAGACCAATGCAGAACCCACAAAAAAAAAAAAATAATAATAAAATAAATAAAAGCTGAACGTACAAAAGCCCAGCAGTGGATAAATCACAATTAACTTTGAGCCTCTGGCTGTGGAGAAAACTCTGTCAACATGCAGCCAACAGCAATATCAATAGCTAATATTTTAGTGTTATTTTACTTCATTTTTTTATTTTTTGAAGGATATCAACTTTAATCTTAATGGTTTTAAAAGTGCTTCAAAAGAGCAATGGTGCAAGAAAATATTTACACTTTGTGCTAACAGCAAAATACTAAAACTGAGAAAAAGGCTGAGACAAAGACAGTAAGGTAAAGCCCTATACGCTGTGCTTAAAAGGGGTCAGTATTGAACCATGGTTCAGTCACTACTTTGGCACGAGGAATACTATTCAATCACAAGTTGGCAAGAAAACTAAAAACACAAAACAAAACAAAAAACCTACCAGTCCTAAATATTTTTGCAGTATCTGGCTAGTTCTGATGACTTTTCAAAAATGAATATACAAATCATGACACATAGGCACATGAATGCATTTGTGCTATAATGATTTTATAGAAAATACTTAATGAATTTGGATTCTGCAACATGTATTTATAACAAAGCACAGACTCAACTGATTAAAGAATGTTATACATACTTAATATTTCATGAAAACACTTCATAGCTGAAAAGAACTGTACTTATATGCTTAGATGGGCATAATGTACTATTTTCATTATTATTTGCTTAATAACATGTACATACTAGTATTTCCTTTTTCCTACTAGTGCGGCCTTCAGTCCCTCACCACACATCACCAGTACAACAAGCATGGAGAAAAGCAGTCTTGCTTCATATACAAACACCCTGCATGGCCACCCTCCCGCTACACATGATAGGACAACCCCATGGTCTCTGTCTATTTATTTTCCACGGCCAATTTATCAGATCCTACCAAGACACAAGCTTACACTATACAGTACTTTTTCACCCAGTTTGTTTGTATAGAATGAAACAAGAAAAGATCCCTCTAAAAGTATGAAACTGGTGACATTTTGCCCAGCCTTTCATTTGTGATCTTTAAAGTCCTTTTGTTATAATTTTTGCCTAAGATTTATAATCCTTCCTTTCTTTTGTGAAACCTGAAGACCTCAGAGGACTCCTGTGGTTACCTAGCTGTGTCTAGAACTCACTGTCATAGTCCTCTGGCAATCAGCATCCTCTGAGACTGAGACAGAGGCACTGGCTAACTACAGACTGCAGACAAAGGGAAGGACAATGTAAGAGGGAGGAGGCATCAAGTTCAGAGCAACTGTGGGCTTTAGGGCAGAAGCTTGGGGTTTAAGACAACAAATGCTGGTGGGGAAACATTATCTATAAAGAAAAGAGTTAAGAATTACATATTAAAACAGGAGTCAGCATCAAACCAGACTTAACTAAATGAGATTTTCTTACTGGTTTAAAACACCACGGCACTTCAGAGAATTTTTCTATATGCCCTCAGAGACCACACAGAGCTATGGTCAGAGCCACTGGAAGGAAACATAAATGACTAGGCTCTGCTCACTCCTACAAAGGCAACTGTCCTAGTTACAGCAACCTTATTCCGCAGAATCATGGATGAATAAATAGCCACTAACTATCCTTGGGTATGAATAGCAGAGAAGGAAAAAGGGTCATATTTTTAAAATACTTTAATTAATAGCTCAATTACAGGAAAATTCCTGAGGGAAAGCATATTATATACACTTTAAACCAAATGAATTTATTATGATTTATGCCATTACAATGAGTGCAAAATGAATAAATAATGATTGGCCACTTACTTCAAAGTGTAACCTAGTAAATGAAGCCTTTTCCTAGTTGCTATGGCCATCAAAGAACAGGGATGGCAGAGTGCCAAGAGAATTTTATTCTTCTGTTTCACACAGGTACTATATTTGATTAAACATGATGCCAATATGTGTTATTTGAAGGTATAGAATAATTAATAAACACTTTTCTAACTAAATGCTGGTGGCACACAACTTTAACTATAAGACTTGGGAAGTAGAGGCAGGAGCTCTGTAAGTTCCAGGCCAGGGCTGGTACAAATAAACAAAAAAGCAAAACAAACACTATCTGAGGTGATAGTGTTTACTTCCTGTATAGCATAAAAAAGAAGCCATCGTTTCTATTAAATAAAAAACATAAAAGAACTTTGTTAAGTTGGAGAACTAGCAAGTATATTTTAAAACTCATTAGTCTTGCATTAGTTTAACCAAAACAGTCGTACTTTAAAATAATTTAACATAATTATCTGTTTTCTTTCTTACAATGAAGAGTATAAAGTTCCAGTTCATTATGATACAAAGTATAATTTTTTTCTTGCTTTACTGAATATCAAATTAACAAAGTTGTATCACAGAAGGAAAGCCTCATTTTGCTTTCAGTATAACCCATTTTGGACAACAGACTAAAACATGAAACATTCTGGCCATCCTACAAAAGAATATTGTTTAGTGTACACTGTCTTCTGCCTAAGAGCAGCAGAAAGTGCCAATGGCTGGATAGCTGTGGGTCAGCAATGAAGAAGTAAAAGAATAGAAATGTATATTTATAAGATCAGAGACCTGTTAAAATTTATAATTTACTGAATATTGACCAAGGCAAATATTTCTTTATTCTCTTCTCAGCAGGTGAAGGGCCACTGAGAGGCTCATCGATGAGATAGCAGGAAGGAGGAATGGGAGGGAACCCTGATGATTAAGTGCGAGTTCATGTACTCAGTAGCTACATTATCTTTTACATAGTCTTTACTGGAGGCCATCAATGAACCAGGTACTATTTCAGTCCAGGCCTCCAGATTCTAGGCCTATATGACACTTCTGTAAGAGGCAGTTAAACCAACTACTGATAAGTACTGGGCAGAAAAATAAAGCCTGGGATACTAGAAGTGACAGAGACAGAGGAGGACAGAAGATGACTAGAGGCAAGAGCAGAATTAGAGGAACACGTTACTGCTGTGGGAGGAACACAGAAGATTGAGGAAGGTGCCTGCGTGGAACACCTGGGACAGTGAAAACCAGTGTGGCTGCACAGCAGTTGCCAAGGGGAGGGACAGCAGGACACACAAGCACAGGAGTAGTCACAAAGTGCAGGGTACAGGACCCTTTAAATGTGGGCTGTATCCTAAGTGTCATGAGGAACTATGGAAGTTACAGCAAGGAGAGGGGCCTTGTCTTATTCCACAGTGGAAAACAGCTGGTGCTGTGCACAGAACACATCATATATAGTTGGAGCCAGGGTGAAATTGGGAAGGCCAGTTGGAGGGAGTTTCTAAAGGTTCAGCAAAAGATAATGGACCAGGAAGAGCAGAATGAATTCTGGATCTTAAAAGCTGTTTTAACGGTAGAACATAAAGGATTCATTTAGGAACTCCTGTTTTCAAGACAGAAAGAGAAAGAGTATAGCATTCTAAGAATTCTGGCACAAACAGCTTATGTGAATGGCAGTTATATTTATTAAAACAAGTACGAACAGGAAGGTCACTGTCTGCCTGTTTGTTTTACGCAGGGGGACAGCAATCCAGTTTAGTTTTGGACATTTCTCTCTCTGTCTCTCTCCCTGTCACCCCTCTCTCTGTATATGTATGTACTGTTTATGTACATGCCATAGCATATTTGTGGAGGTCAAATGTCAACGTTGGGTGTTGGTCCTCACCTTCCACATTGTTCAAGACAGGGCCTCTTGCTGCTTGCAGCTGCATATGGCAGACCAGCTTGTCGCAAGGTGCCAATGATATTTCTGTCTCTGCCCTCCATTTCTATATTCCAGTGCTGAGATTACAGATGTGTACTACCTGGTGTGGGTTTTAGATAAATTCTGAGGATTCAAACATACCATGCTTCTATGGCAAGTGCTTTACCCACTAAGCCATCTCCCTACCCCAATTTTAAACATTTCAAACTTGATATACACACTATATACCTAAAGGTGTATGAGGTTTCACATAGTGAAACCATTTTTGTGACTTGGAATAAAGTGATGGTTTTAAGATGTGTTAAGGAGCCAGTCACAAGGCAGCCAGGCTTAAGGCAGGCTCTGATAAGTTAATGAACAGGCCCTAAGCTGTGAGCCCTGAGAGTGCAAAGCTAATGCCCCCTGGAACAAGAAAAAAACTGAAACTACAGAGGCAGCCTGGTTCTGCAGGGTTGGCACTGTCCTGTTCCCAAGACATAGCATCTCAAGTCACTGCACTGATCTCCATGGGCAACAGGGCTTTGATATGTGTGACTCTGATTCCACCAAAAAAAAAAAAAAAAAAAAAGAGTTTCTGACCCCATTGCTGAGTTCAGACATGCCTGCTTGTCAGTACCAGAAGCTGGCCAGTGTCCTTGAGGATCTTCTGTAGTTTCCAATAGTGCCATCCTCCTGGCCTGCCCCAGCTGAAAACCTCCCAAAGCGCCCTCATCAGAGAGGATCCCTCAGTAGAAGCCTGCAGCATTTCTTGATGGACCACAACTTCTGGGTGAGATGTCTGTTTACATAAGACTACCGTAAAGTTTATAATAGCATGTTACTGTGAGGGATGTTTGTATGAAAAAATGTAGAATATTGGAAAGGCAAATCTCATGTGTACATCTTAATTGGCAAGTGCCTTAGAGCCCACCAGCTCTGCTCATTACAGAGTGGTTATCAGTTGAATCCCTGGATATATGGGTGTAGGTGTGAAAACTAAGGCTAGAATTAAAAATCTGTAAATCATTACATAAAAGAATTTTTAAATACCAAAACAGTACATGTGGCCAAAGAGGTAAGACAAGATGGTGTCTCAGAAACCAAAAGGAGGAAGTTTTTTGTTCTAGCAGAGCTAGAAGTGTCACAAGTGACAGAGACTGAGACAAAGGCTAAATCATGATAGTAGGATTGCCACTGTGTAAGTAACTGGTGACAGCTGTAAGGTTTCAGTGGAGTGAAAGGTAAAAAATCCTGAGGAGGCATCAGGAAAGATGGCAGCTGAGAAAGCAACAGAGGTGAATATAGTCAGAAATTTTAGTATGGAATATATACAGCTACCCAAATAAAAATACTTTTATTTACTATGACAATGATTCCCATGATTACTGGTAATAATTTGGAGTCCATATAACATACCACTGGTAGAGATGGTGGATGGGATTCAAGTACTTTGATCTTGTGCTCTATACACACCTTTATCAGCCACCTTCTGGGCTTGTCTTTCAGGATCAGTCAGAGCAAGGCTCTAGCCTTTAATATAGAAGATGGTCTTACCAAGATTCAATCCATCTGTCCTTCCCACTCTACCCATATTTGATTGCCACAGCACTACACTTTAACCCTTTCTTGTTATCCAGGTGCTATTAAACTTCTGGTAGAGGAGACTAGTAATTAAATCCCAGGTTCTGAAGTTACTACTCAGTCCGAGGAACATACTCAGCTATATTGTTCATTTTCACAACTGTAATGCAGAAAGAATGCAGGTTCAATTCCCAGCATCTACATGGTGGCTCATGGCCATCCGTAGCTTCAGTTCCAAATCCTCTTATGACCACAAGCAACTGGCACATACAAGGAGCCCACAGATATATGCAGGCAATGCAGTAACACATATGAAATAAAACTTAAAAGATATAAACAGCAGACTGCATGAAGCAAAATGATGAACATCGCCTGTAAATACTAATGTGTTAACCAAAAGTGAGGGGACAAATCCACAAAAATGTAGGAAGAAGTGAAATGTTCCATTATAACCTTAAAATTGTACCTTCTTTTAAATTATTTATTCAAGATAATTAAGAAAGTTATACTATAATTACAAGATGAATCTTAAAGCAATCTTATGATGGTGTAATGAAACATAAAATCCTATGAAAAATTACTTGCTCTCTTTTCTATTCCAGCTCAGTAAAGCATTAGCTGGAGTAAAGATCTGCTGCAGGTTAACCTTCCCCAGACAGAAAGTCAAAGATCACCAAAGCTGGACCCTCAGCGTTTGTTAAAGACCAAGAAAGCTGCAGCACACAGACTAGAGTCAGCATTGATGGTCATTCAGAATTTTGTACGTGCTGGGAAAGGGACAAATGCCGGCCTTCTCAATATATGCACTTTAAACACTCCCTCTCTGCACATTTATTTTACTGAATGTGAATAAGGGATTGGGGAAGATGGGCAAACAAAACTCTCTTGGCTGCCCGTTTCTCAGTCTGGACATCTTTGTTTAAGCTTTGACTTGGCTTAAATGAACGAATTAATATTGACAAAAACATCAACTAAGCTAATGAGTTGTTAGTTAAAGCAATAAACATGTCACATTAGAGTCAGCGCAGTAAAGAGGTAATTAGCCCTGGGAAGGCCCTGCTGATTGGAGCTGTTGAAATCCTCTGCTCTTAACCTTTGAGTCCATTATCTAACCCAGAAGTGGTGGCTACATTAATGGGAACGCTCCAGTAAACATCAGCCTCTCTACCCAAGCTCAGTCTACCCTCACCCCTCCAGGATGCAAAGGGTGCCAGTGCGTTTACAGGAGCACCGGGCAAGTCTAAACTAGGCATACATATTAATGTTCAAATAGAAAAAGTCCAATATATTCAAAAATATTCAGGTTTCTCTGTTTTGTTTTGTTTTTTTTAATAAAAGGGCACAGGGTGGGGTTGAGAGGGAATGAGGGAGCGGGATACAGCTGGGATACAAAGTTAATAAAAATGTAACTAATAATAAATAAACAAATAAATAAAAATTAAAAAAATAAAAGGGCACTTGGCAATATACCAAGTAATATAAGCTGTAACAAAGAAAAAGGTCATGTCAATCTCAAACATATTTGAAGCAACCAATATTACAGACTAAAAATCCTAGATGACACTTTACACTCATTTAACAGGAAGGAAAAATACCTCTCTTCCCTGATCCTTCCATGATGTACCTTACTTCTGGAGTCTGTTGCTTACAGAGACTTCCTTAGAGCTGATCCTCTAACACGCTTCTGCTGGAACTTTCACTAACTTTACTGATCCAGCTTCAGGACAACTAAAACTAGTATCCCAGTCTGTGCTGGGAGAAATCAGATGCTTACAGAAGAATCAGAGACAGGATGACATCATTTATACAGCTGGAAATCCAGAGCTTGTCATATGAATAAAACCCTGTTCTCTGGTTTGGTGGCCCTTTCCTGGAATAAAGCAAGACCACGAGGAAAGAACAATTGGAATGTGAATAATATTTATATGGATTTCTAAAAACATTACAGAGTATAGGTGACATTTGCCATGCCTTCTCGCAACACACACAGAAGACTGAGTAGAGACCGCTACATGTGCTGATAAACAGGCTGATAACACACTGTGAGGAGACAGACATTTGCCTTTGCAGTTTTGTTTTATCTTTGGTCATAAAGGCAAACAGGGGCCTCACATGTGGCGCTCAAGCTACCCCCGCCGCTCACCTTCTGTGTTTAACGCCATTTCTCATTACAGAGGGTAAAAAGATTGCATCTTTATTTGTGGTTTGATGAAAGCAAGGGTTTGATGTGCAGTTCCCTGACTTGCATGTAAGTATAGTGTGTGTGTATGTGTGCATGTGTGTGTGTGTGTGTTTCAGAAGAACAGAGACAATACTATACATTTCCTATACAGTAAATCAATATGTGCTATCTTCTCAGGCTGAATAATTTTGGAAGGGACAGAAAGCAATTAGATGCTTCATACTGTATTGGCTAATGTGTAATTTTAACGTTAAAACAACTTTCTTTCAAATATCTCTTTTTCACTAAATTTGCAAAACAGCTCTATACAGATTAATTTCCATCAATTAATTTTTCAACATAACCAAAAAGCACTACAACCCAGTCTTCAATTTTAATAGACATGAAAGAATATGTAAAGCAAACGAAGAAATTTATTTCTCTGTTATTTTAGTGTCATTGACATTTATGTAAAACCTGAAAACAGGCTATAGTACTTGCTTATTATACCAAAAAAGTTCAAGTCCAAATCCTTTAGGATCAGTAATAAAGAATAAGGTCACCTAAATATTGTTAGGGCTTTACATCAGGTATGGATTTAACTTCATACCATCTTATCTTTTTTATTTATTTATTTATTTATTTATTTATTTATTTATTTATTTATTTATTTATTTATTTATTTCTGTATCTAGGAATGTATAGCAGAACAACAGTGCTTAATCCTTTTTGCTATGCTCACATACTTGAGAACAAGACATAGCAGCAAACCACAGCTTAAAACGTCAGGGTGAGGGTACCAGTATTCATGGGAACATCCTTCCACGAGAACCACAATGTCTTTCAGACAGTTCAGGCATTTCCTCTCCCTCCACACTCTGCTCTCAGCTTGCTTCAGGGAAAAGGAAAAGCCTACCTTTGTCTCTGTGGTCAAAATACTATTCGTAACAGTAGAGAACTCTAAGGTAACTAAGGTGAGCACTGGTGTACAAATCTTTTCATCTAATAAGATACAATTATGTGGATGAGACCTGTTTTTTGAGTTGATATATAGCATTCAGTAAGGTAATGTATGCCCTGCAAAGAGAGGGAAGGCTCTTTACAGATCATACTTCTCTCCTTCCATCACTTTCTTTTAATTATTTAAACTACTTTTTCCCTCAAGCCTCTACATATTTAATTGTAAGTTATACTTATGTTTCAAAGTATATTTTTTTAAAGAGTGGAAAACTTATTGGACACTAATGCTTTAAAAACACTACAAGACATTTCCGTAAACAATAAGGAAAAACAACAAAATGGAAGAAGGAATGAAAAATGCACAAAAGGAACCTGCATTTGCTCCCTGACTGGTGGGCAGCAGGCACAGTGCTGTGTGCTGACATGTGCTATTTCATTTATTCTGAAAATAGTTTTGTGAGTAATATAATACTAGCTTCATTTTTTTAGGGTGATAAAAAAAAATCATTCTAGAAACCATAAACAACACACTATTGGTATTGTCAGAATAAATGAAATTTACTGACTTGGAATCCTAGGTTCTATCCAAATTACGTATATTATTTCGACGAAAAAATTATCTAAGTTATATCCTACAATTTTGGATGCTATCTGCAAAGGGAATTTATGTTAGAAATGTCGAATGGAGCACACCACGCTCTGCTCTCCTGACAACTGTACAGTGACATGCTGGTTTAAAGTCAGACAGAGTCATCTCCACATCTCCACATGGAGTGGAAGCCTGGGCGTCAACCCTTCCCGATGCTGGCACTCACCTAAACTCTACTGCATTAGCACTTCCAAACAAGGCAGAAAAAGGCAGAAAAAAAAAAAAATCACAACTGGTTTCCAGCCTGCCCCTTATTCACTCTGGCCTAGTTAAACTGAGCTAGTGATGCCATTTTTCTTCCTTTCAAAATCTGTAGAGGGTGAATCAAATGTGAAAGTGAGATCAATTCTCCTCTGAGACAGTAAAGGAGCTCAACATGCACCCTGTTTCAGTTATGGGAAGAATCTAACTATACCCATCAAGAGCACACTCATAAAACTGTATTACAGAGGCAGGAAAAAGAACAAGCATACCCCAGAAGAAACAAGTAGATTTCATTGTTACTAAAAGGACCAAACCCCTTGCACATGGCACATTGTATAGTGTGTACGTGCTACACAGACAGCACACTGCTTGCCTGTGTAGATGCTGCACAAATAGCACACTATCTACCTGCGTAGATGCTAAGCATTGCGCAGTACCCACTTGCATAGATGTTTCACAAGCACACTGTCCACCTGCATAGCTGCTGCACATAGCATTCTGTCCACCTACATAAATGATTCACATAGCACACTGTCCACCTGTGTAGATGCTGCCCATAGCTCACTGTTCATCTACATAGATGCGATGTCTGCAAGTCTCTATCCTCTAGCATTCCTGTGCTGAAATCTAATCTCCAACGTGAAAGTGTTAAGAGGTGTAACCTTTGGGAGGTGATCAGTCATTGGTGCCCTGTTGGAAGAGGGTCTCATTACTGTTTTCAGATGCTGATTTCAGTGCCCAGAGATCTGGTTACTATCCAGAGGGGCACAGACTCACATATACCTGTCTTTGTTGTGTAAACCTTGCTCTACCTAATTTAAAGTTGATTGGTTAAAAAAAATGCTGAAGCCTATGACTTGGTAGAAGAGAGGCAGGCGGAGTCTTAGGTTCCCAGGTCTGTGGGTGAGGAGACCATAAAGCAGGGAGAGGATGTGGAGAAGGAACATAGATAAGGAGTACATGCCCTGATGGAGCTGATCCAGCCCAGAAAGGACGACTTACTGGGAAGTAACTTGGGCTGTGTAGCTGAGAGATAGAAAATAGCTTTGAGGGTTGATATCTGCCCAGCTCCAGTGCTTTAAGCTTGTGAAAGAAATCATAGTCTCTCTGTCAATTACTTTGGAAGCTAGTGGGGTTAAAGAGAACTGTTGCTTTATTAATTAGTCTTCTACAGGGCCCTTACTAAAATGGTCTCAAATACTTTGTTCATCCTTCCTACCACATGATAACATAGACTAGAAAGAGCCATCTATGAGGTACAAGTCCTCATAATATGCCAAGCTGCCTGCCACTTTGATGGTGGACATCCTAGTTTCCAAAACTATGAGCAATAAACATATGTGGCTTAAAAATTATCTACTCTTGGCTCCTTTCTCTATAGCACCTTGAGGTACTTTGCAACAAATCCACTTATAAATATTTCATCATGTCTGTCTTAAAGATTGAGACATTAAAAAAAAAAACCACAGAACTATTATCACGTCTGGAACAACAATCAATTCTTTAAATTTGTCAAGTAGACTGTCATAGTAACAACGGTATCCATTTTTTCCTTTCCCCTCTACCTACCTTCCTCCATCTTGTTTGCTCCTCCTTTACTTCTTTCTTTCCTTCACTATTTTCAGGGTCTCTTCTAACTATAATATAAACAAATCTCTCTTACATGTTTAAATCTGTAGTTAGATTATCCTCTACCCATTGTCAATACCATAGAGTTTCCTTAAGTCTGGCTCAGATGATGACAAGCCTCCAGCATTATTTCAGATGCTCTGATCTCTCTATGCTACAATGTGGCTGAGCAGATTCTACCTGAAGAATGATGTACTTCAGGCAGAGGTGTAGGACACAGTTTGACCCTATTAGGGTGGGGTTAGGAACTGTAGCCCAGGTCTATTAATTCACTGGGGGAATAACATAACTGCACTTTATCATCCCATCTTTATTCATTGGCTAGAACACTATAATAAAGAATTTCCAGGACAGGAGAGATGGCTCAGCATTTTTTGTTCTGGCACAGAATCAGAGTTCAGGAATTCAGTTTCCAGTACCCACATTTGGTGGGTCACATCTACCTGTAACTCCAACTTCTGGGGACCTGATGCCATACATACATTTCCACCTATATCTGTATGTCTGTGTATATGCATTCCCTTTTCACACATAATTTATAAATTTGAATGAGCTCTATAAGCTATACTATACTATTCACTTTAAAAACCTAAATACCACTCCAATGTATGAACATTATAAACTGTACTATACTATTTACTTTAAGAACACTCCAATAAAGTCAAGCAGATGTTTGACTTTGATCCCAAGTTAAAATGACACTGGGCTTTCTGGGGTCATATGCACTTCAGTGCCATTTTACATAATTCATTTCTTCTAAATTTTGAGTCATTGTGCATGGAGGCATTTTCAATCAGATTATGTTTTATTAGCACCTGTATAAGTTTCTATAACACAGAGACATATTTCTTCACAATAAGTACAAATAAAATTCAAGTAGGTGCCATATATATATGACTTGTCAGTTGCCAGGGCAGCAGTATCATTTACTTTCTAGCTTTACCCAAATAAAAGATTTTAAAAAAATAAATGAAATATAGAACAATGCTTTCTAAAGCTTCCCTACTATAAAAAGAAACTAATATAATGCAGATGTTCCACCCCTGTTTGAGAAAAAAATATACTTCATTTGTCATTAAGTCTTTGCTTCACCAAATCTGCCTTCCACACACTAATGTCCAAGCAGTAGAGAGACTTACAATACCATATGTGTGCTTTATTATTAATATTTTAATAGTTCATGTCTTTTTGTATTCATTTAATATTTAATTCAACTTCCTTAATTCTCCCACTCCTCTCATTGTTTTATAAAACAATTAAAGCTTTACAATGTTCTACTGTTGTATAATTTATCCACAAAGATTCTGGTACTTTTGAGGAAAGAAGCTTTAAAAAAAAGATAATTGAGAGTGAAGTTTTTTTTGTTTGTTTGTTTGTTTTCCCCAGCAAGACAGCATGTTCAAGTACAAGATTATGTAGTCATAATTATGTAGTCAACAAGTCCTCTCAGTAAGAGCAAAAAACTCTTTAGCTACTTCCCTTCTGCAAGGAAAGAATCACATATCTTACCCTAGTCTCACTCTAATTTCCAGGTGGAGAAAGTAAAAATGACTGCCGCTTTGCACTTTCCACAGGACATGAAAAGTTAAAAACTGATAATGTTCATGTAGAATTACCCAGTATATTTTGAATGAAGGCTTAAAAAAAAAAAATCTCACCCTTGCTGAGGCACTATTGGCAACCAACGGCTGCTGGTAGAGGGACAGTCCGTTTTCTTAAGGGATGGAGTCCCTAAAAGACTAGCCAAGCTAGTCTGTTTTTAGTCCCTAAAAGACTAGCCGTATCCTCGTTTATACACATGTACATGCCACTAAGTAGACTCCAGTTGAGAGTGGAGGAGAGGGAGAGGGAGAGGGAGAACATATGAAATATAAAATAGTGGTTGGGGGAATATGGAAGAAATTGGAGGGGAGGGAACAACAGAAAGTGGTGTTAAGTTAAACAGACTGTATACGTGTATGGAATTCTCAATTGACACTGTTTTTAAAAGCAAAGGATACAGAAAACAGCACTGACCCCAAAGTCATACTAATATTGTGACCAAATTTAGAAGTAATTAAATTTAAGTACTAAAACAGTACCAATCCATAAACTTTGGCTTCTCTAAAGGTTGAGGCTTTGAAATACATACTGTAATAGAAACTGAGGATTATTATACATATCACACTAATTACAATTTCATTAAAAGAACTGAAAGACCACAATCAATATCATCTAGAAAATAAAGAGGATAGGGGCCAGGGAGATGGCTCAGTGGCCAAGAGTGCTTTTGGCTCTTCTAGGGGACTACAGCTTGGTTCCAAGCATCCATATCAGATAGTTCACAGCTCTATACAGATGGAAAAACTCACATAGAAATAGACATAGGTATATACACATAAATGAAAATCTTTAAAAATTAATAGGATATAAAGTAGACCAATAAAAGATGCACAATCTTTATGGTGGATGATATACTTTCTGTTACCATTTTAAGCAAGGTTTAAATTTGTCTTTTAAATTTACATTGCAAGCATTCAACCACCACATAAGGCATTAATAAATAGGTAACACAATGATCTTGATGTTTATAAGTCAGGAAAATAACAGAGTTTAAAAGAAAAAAAATTGCTACATGCCATGCCAAGAGGGCAACTACGTAAGAAAATTTGAAGAACTAATATATAAGTATTACCTTACCCATAAGACACTTGATTCACACTGAATAATCTGTTAATCAGTGGTCAAACTCATGCCACTGAGGCACAGACTGAGTTATAAATAACTCATGAGTTTTTACCACCCTGAGAGCTATGTCTGTTTGTCTGCTGCATAGATGTTAATCTGAGTGCAGGCTTTTACATAGCTTGCTTTAATGATCTGGTACACTACCAAATTCTTGCACAGCTGATACTTCATTGTTAGGCTGGGTCATATAAACTGCCAACCACTTCAAGATCTTTTTTTTTTTTTTTTTTTTTTTTGCAGAATTATTTTTTTCATTCTTTATTAATTACACTTTATTCACTTTGTATCCCCCCTGTGGTTCCCTCCCTCCTCCAGTCCCAATCCCTCCCTTCCTCCACCAACTGCATGCATGCCCCTCCCCAAGTCCACTGATAGGGGAGGTTTTCTTTTCCTTCCTTCTGATCCTAGTCAATTAGGTCTCATCAGGAGTAGCTGCATTGTTTTCTGTGGCCTGGTAATGCTGCTTCCCCCTCAGCGGGAGGTAATTAAAGAACAGGCCAATCAGTTCATGTCAGAGACAGTCCCTGTTCCTATTACAATGGAACCCACTTGGACACTGAACTGCCATGGCCTACATCTGTGCAGGGGTCTTAAGTTATCTCCATGCATAGTCCTTGTTTGGAGTATCAGTCTCAGGAAAGACCCCTGTGCTCAGATTTTTTGGTTCTGTTGCTCTCCTTGTGGAGTTCCTATCCTCTCTAGATCTTACTGTTTCCCACTTCTTTCATTCCCTGCACTCTGCCCAAAGGTTGCCCATAAGTCTCAGCATTGATAGTCTGCAGGGCAGAGCCTTTCAGAGGTCCTCTGTGTCAGGCTCCTGACTTGTTCCCTCTTTTCTCCTTCTTCTGTTGTCCATCCTCTTTGCCTTTCTGGATAGGGATTGAACATTTTAGCAAGAGTCTTCCCTCTTGATTAGTTTCTTTAGGTGTACAGATTTTAGTAGGTTTATCCTATATTATATGTCTATATGAGTGAGTAGATACTGTGTGCATCTTTCTGCTGCTGGGACAGCTCACCCAGGATGATCTTTTCAAGGTCCAACCATTTACCTGCAAATTTCATGATTTCCTTGTTTTTTATTGCTGAGTAATATTCCATTGTGTAGATATACCACAATTTGTGCATCCATTCCTCCACTGAGGGGCATCTGGGCTGTTTCCAGCTTCTGGCTATTACAAATAAGGATGCTACAAACATGGTTGAGCAAATGTCCTTTTTGTGTACTTGAGCCTCTTTTGGGTATATGCCTAGGAGTGGTATAGTTGGATCTTGAGGAAGCGCTATTCCTAGTTGTCTGAGAAAGCGCCAGATTGCTTTCCAGAGTGGTTGTACAAGTTTACATTCCCACCAGCAGTGGAGGAGGGCTCCCCTTGCTCCACAACCTCTCTAGCATGTGTTGTCTCTTGAGTTTTTGATTTTAGCCATTCTGATGGGTGTAAGGTGAAGTCTCAGGGTTGTTTTGATTTGCATTTCCCTGATGGCTAATGAGGTTGAGCATTTCTTTAAGTGCTTCTCTGCCATTCGATGTTCCTCTATTGAGAATTCTCTGTTTAGCTCTGTTCCCCATTTTTTAATGGGATTACTTGGTTTGCTGCTGCAGTTCACCATCTTTGTCTTTCAAGCTGGCAATTACATACAGTATACGTTAATACATACCACTTCTCCTAGCTCTAGCCTGTGTTTGGCAAATGAAATAACTGCATGGCTCTTTCATGTGTGTGCGCTTAGATGACAGATGTGAGGAAGGTACAAAATGGAATACTTTCTGTCTTTGCTTGGCATTAAAACTACTACAACTTTTGAGCATGTATATTATGTGCATATGTATGTGTGTGTGTGCTAGGTAAATATCAAAAAAGCAAACTCTACGGTTACCCAAAATATCTTGATAGACAATCTGTAGGTTCAGCGTTATGACTCTGGCAATGAAAAGAGTTGAAATGACTTTCTGCATAAAAGTATGCAATACTGCTGTACTAGGGGAGCGACCACATCAATATTTGAAGACTTGTGCTATTGCCCAGTACTCTGCTCTTCCCAGAAGCACAGAGGTCTGCTCCAATCAAGCCAACTGCTGCATGAGGCAGAGGGAAGGTCACAGAAGTGGCGCAGGAGACATTGGGAGCAGACTGTTCTCATAATATGATGGTTAGCCAGACAAAGCAGAATTTTAAATGGGTTTGGGTTTAATGCATTACCTTCTCTTGGCCAGAAACTTTTTCAGTGCTTAAGAGTCCAAAGAATTCTCCACCTGCCAATATTATTCCCTCTTTAGCACAAAAACACGAATAAGTCCGCTACTTGCCATTTTTATTCGTTCCTTACTCCCAGAATGCTGTCCCAGTGAACTGACAACCACAGCTAAAATGGATGGCACTGCAACATTTTACAACATATAATGGAACTGTACTGCCTTTTCTATTTGGGAGAAAATACATCGTAATGTCCACTGGGACTAAGGAAAAGAGATTAGAGGAACCATTTCTCCATCCTGATAAAATGCCTCCTAGCAGACCGTGGCAATTAAAGGGCAAATAAAAGTTAAATATAGAATTTGTATATCTATTGTACATTATAATCAAAGATTTAATCTTGTTAACAAATCATTAATCATTCCTTATCACTAACATGCTTCTGTAGTAGTAGGCAAGGGATAGGGCTTTATTAGCCCATTGAGATGCAAACTGGGGAGCAACAGTTACTTACCAACACTCATTCATCAGTAAGTGCAAAACAGCGTTAGCTGTACTTACCACACACAGAGTTTGTTTAGTCACTGGCCTGGTTCTTGTCTGTTTAAATCTACTTCTTTTAGTAGCTAAAAAACTGCATTGTATAGGCATGTATCATATTTGTATAGATGTATGATAAGGAACTTCTGAGGAAGAAGGAGGCAACTTAAGAAACATTAAAATTTTATTAATTTATTAATAACAAATTTATTAATTTATTTATTGTGGTGTGTATACATGTATCTGTGCGTGTGTGCATGCGTGTGTGTGTATGTGTGTGTGTGTGTGTGTGTGTGTGTGTGTGTGTGTGTGTATGTACAAGCACAGGTACCATAGCCTGGATGTGGAGGTCAGAGAGTAACTCTTGGGTGCTGGTTGTCTTCTTTTAGCTTTACATGAGCTATATATTAGAATCTAACCAGGGTTGAAGGGCAAGCACCTTTATCCATGGAACCTTCTCCCTAGCCCTTCCATCCTCAACCATTTTAAACCCAAACCCTGTTTTTGTATGTATTGCTTCATGTTCCTATGGGGAGAGCCATATACATGGTGTATGTGTAGAGAGGACAGAGATCAATGCAAGGGGCCTTCTGTAATTGCTCTCTACTTTAAGTTTTGATACAGGGTCGTTCCCTAACTCTGGAGCTCATCTATTAGGCTAGACTCTTTGGCCAGTAAGCTCCGCCCTAGGATTTGCTTGCCTCATCCCCCTTAGTGCTTGAACACAAACACAAAGCCCTACACTTGGTTTTTACATGGGTTCTGGGGAGCCAAGGTCCTCATGCTTATGTGGCAGGCACTTCATACATTGAGTCATCTCTCCAGCACCAAGAAACATTTTTTGTTTGGTCTCTCATATATAGACAATAAAATAAACCCTTAATTCCAAACACTTTTATGGAGAATATTATTGGCATTATAAGGAATCAAGCAGAGAAAGAAATTGTAGAGATCAGCAACTCCTCAATTTTGTGAATATATTTAGAATTGTAATAGTATATTATTCCTCCTGGACCACTTGACATGGTTCAGCATCTCAGCTCCAAGTCAACTGCACTTCTCTATAGAAATGTCAGGCAGGATATTAGGCACTGACAACAGAGCCCGTGCAATGATTCTACAAAGAGAAAGATAATTCCCTCCCAGGTAGTTGTAGCTCACTCAAGCTTTGTGACCTGGCAGATGACTCCTACAGCAGCTTGCACCAGCATGTGGATTCATCAAAACTTCTCATGTTCCTACTTCTCATGAGTGTCTGGACCAGCTCCAAGTTGTTTGGGCTCAAGGACCACAGTATAACTCCAACTTGTGCTCCCTGGCCAGTTTCTTGATTATTCACAATCTGGGTTCTCCTTGAAGCCACAGATTCTTTGAGGAAGTCTAACCCTAGTTGTGGTAGAGGGCCTATTCATATTTTTTATTATTTATTCTTCCTCAGACCTAGATAGACAAATGAGCAGATGATATTTTGCACATATATTTTTTGAGTATACAAGAGTCTCTTTTAAATTCTAGTCAAGGAATGGGTTGCCTTTTTTTTTTTTTTTTTTTTTTTTTTTTTTCCCCAGTAAACCCCCATAGCCTCAAAAATGACAGGCTATAGCCACTGCTCTTGGGTACCCTGCAGAACTTGATAAGTAAGACCCTATTGATGAAACAATCACATAATTGAGCAATAAAATATGGAGAAATAAAGTTTCTACTAGCTAGTTTTCACAGAGCTGGAAGGTGCAATGCACAGTACTAGAGGAGAAAAGTAATCATCAATCTCACATACCCTGCAAACTGACTGGCGTTACAAGATATACCCAACTAGTACAAAAGTGGTGTAAGTGTTACCATAGTAGCCAACCATTTTCATCCTTGATATGATGGTCACCTCATGAGATGGAACCCATACTTTGTACTGTCAATGAAACCAAAACACTTATGACTAGATAGGCCATAAGCCCAAAGGGAGAATCTACTATAACTAATCTACGAAGTGGACAGATGATTAAAACAATTCCAAATGACATAGTATTATGCCCATATAGCAGTGTGCCTCTCTAGCCTCAAGGGAAAACATTTTCCTTGTAGTAGATAGCAGTTAACACAGAGAGATGCCCCCCAAATGGGGCACCATGTGAAGAATGGCAACACGTGGAGACTATGAAGTATTCAATACGAAATCTGATACGCCTCTCTCCAAGACTCAGATATCATCACCAAGGAGGGGTGGAAAGATTTCAGGAGTCACAGGTTATAGATAACATCAAGAAAACAGTACATTTAGGCTATAACAGGGCAGCTGCACATATGACCTCACAGTGATTGTGACGGCATGCACAAAACCTGTGGTGTTCAAGCCAGATTTAAAAAGAAAAATCTCAGTATAAAGGAGGAAATGTGGGCATGAAATTCTTTCAAATAGCTAAGGAGCTATTGGCATTTGATAGCTGCTAGAAGACAGAGTTTTTTTTGTTGTTGTTGTTTTGTTTTTTAACTGGTGTAATACCTAGTAGATTGACCACATTCCACAGCAGGCCTCACAGGCAAGAGTAGTTGTAAAAATACAAATTGAATAAAATGTTACTTATTTTTTAAAAGAAGAGCACTTGAAGTAGATTTATAGAGAAGTAAGGGTAGATCTGGGAGAAGTTGGAAGAAGAAAGTAAATTTGATCAAAATACATTGTAGGAAATACTCAAAGAATTAATGAACATATAACAAGGCATCTCTTTAACATCTAGCAGTGTTAAGCACCTTCTACTATGAAATTCTATTGATTTCTCTGTACCCATAACTGATGAAGTCTGTGTCTCTGGGGAGGAAGAGCACACCTTAATTTCCTACGTCCCTTCCAGAATTTCAAGGATCCAACATCAGTTTATCTCAAAGTAATTTCTTACATGCAATGTGCTACAGATAGCTCCTATAGTCTTCCAGAAGAGTTGCAAAATGGAGATGTAAGAATACATTTCAGATTCTGAAAGCGTTCTCCAAAGTGTCAGGCCCAAGATAATTAATCTATAGAAGGTATGACGGAATTTCCAATGACAGTGAAGATTTACCAAGATACTTAAACCAAAGTCATGATCTATAGTTTTTTTGTGTGTCTCAGAAGGCCTCTTTGAGACTGCTCATGATAGTCATGCCACACGAGGACTATTTGTGTCTCTGTGATACTCAGGAAGTACCTGCAGAAGTCCAACCTGGACCTCCTTGTACTGGAGCCCTTACAATGAACCACTGCTATCAAATGTAGACTGGCTTCCTACCTTTTATCTTCTTACCGTAGGTTTATACATTCATAAGCACAAATTCATTCTATGTGCTTTTAAATTTCATAAAAACAAACAAACTCTGATCACTCAAAATCCTCATCAATGTGTGACCCCCCTGGAGCTTTAAGTTTTCACTGTGTCAGGTAAGAAATAACAGCGCATTGTGCTTCCAATTTCCAAACTGATGACAAGGCTCAATGGATCCTCATGATTTTATTAGCAGTTTTATTAGCAGTCTTGTTTCCTTTCTGAGAATCTTTTCACCCATTTTTTTTCTGATACATAACTTCTGTTTACTTTATAAGCTTTTTATACACAAGCAATTAATCAACTCTCCTCACTTACATTATAAACCCTTTCCCTCTCTGTGGTTTACTTTTTACTTCCTGATAAAAGTTTGGAATTCTAATATAGTTGAACTTATCCATCTTCATTATGGTTTGGCTGAGCTTTCTAGTGTTTATTTATGGAACTGTCCTTATTCCAAAGTCACACTCTCCTGAATCATTTGTAAAAAGTTTTGAAATGTTTTCTATAAAAATTGTTAAACCCAGCTAAGGGCGGTGACACATGTCTGTAATCCCAGGCACTCAGGGAGGTAAAGGAAGGCAGATCTCTGTGAGTTCAAGGACAGCCTGATCTACAAAGTGAGTTTAGGACAGCCAAGGCTACACAGAGAAACCCTGTCTCAAAAAAAAAAAAAACAAAAAACAAAAAACAAAAAACAAATTAACTTTGGATGACAATTAACATTAGCGATTTGGTTTTACTATGTTTTATGTCAACCCAACAACCACTAACATGGTTTGAATCTAAAGTGTCCCTTGTGGGCTCTTGTCCCCAATGCTGCACACCAGCACAGGTGCTATTCTGAAAGCTATGCAGTCTTTAGTGGGTAGGCGTGATGAGCAGAAGTAGGTCACTAGAGACTGGCCTTTAGAAATCGAGCCTGTTTGCTGTTAATGCCACGGGTGAGGAGTCTCCGCACAGGCTCTCCTCACCAGGCCTTCCCTGCAGCAATGGACTGAGACTCGTAGTCATTAACTGGTAGTGTTCCTGTCAGGTATTTTGTCACAACAGTGAGAAAAATATAAAATAAACTATAGCACTATTAAACTTACTTGCATTATTAATTTATTTTGGGATACTTTCCTAGCATGCACAAAGCTATGAATATATGATTCCCAGCATATATACATGCAGAGACACACTGAATTTTATCATTCACACCACTCATCTACAATCAAACTTCTTTGTATTTATAAAATTATTGTGTTACGTTGTTTTATGAGACTGATGATCTCTACACTAATTACTGTAAGTCTGTAATACTCTGATGTATGGATATAGAAATCCCTGCTTCCACTTCCTTTTCTTAGTGGTGCCATGGCTTGTCTTACCCGATTCTGATTGCTTTAGTGTGGTCTAAAAGACCACCGTGCCATAGCCAAACCAACAGTGACAAAGATCCTATTGGTAGTTTGCCTTGGAAAAGCTGTATGTGTTTAAAAAAAGGGGGGGGGGGGATGATGCCCTTACAATACCGTACTCACGCCTTCCTATTTATTTAGATCTTTTAAAATCTCTTTCAACATAATTTCCAATTTTAAAAATATAATTCTGGCATATGTGTATTAGAATCATGCCTATGTTTTCTATATTTTCTAGTAGAGCATTATTTACCTTCTAGGGCTATAATGAGCAATTAATGAGTTATCATCTGTTGTTGATTGTGCTCTTACCCTGGCGTCTAGGCATCTGGGTTTGAGTGTAAGTCTAGGGGCCGATTTCTGAGATTGTTTTTGTTCCTTGTTTTCTGTTTCCTCTTTGGTCTTTCTGGTCTGTATTTCTGGCAGCTGGTATGACCACTGGTCTAGCCAGAAGTCTCTCAGAGCTGGGGACTGGATTTCTGGTAGCTAGCATGGCCTTTGGGCCAGCAGGAGAGCTCTGTTCTTTGGGTGGGTGTAGTCTGTCCTTGAGCAGTAGGTGTCTACCCACATAGGGGCAGGGACACGGCAATATAGGCCATAACTTAACATCTGTAAGGTGCCTAAAATCATAACTGACATACTGTCAGCACTATACGTATTTATTAAGTAAAACAAAATAAATCACAAATTCCATTTATCTGTATTATGTTAATTTTGTAATTTTGTCTACTTAAACTATGATAATGAGACTTGGGTGGTATTTATACAAGATCTATATATTAACTGAGAACAGGTATTTGCCCTATAGAATTGTTTTACTCACATATGATCTGCATGCTTTCTTTTCAACTCAAACATCACATCAGATTGGAAAAATATTATGATTTTTGTGTGTCTCTTAATTTTGCTGATACACCTGTAATTATGTATTTGCGGTAATTATGCTTCTTCCCGGTTTCTGGGGACTGAGCCCACGGCCCGGTGAGTGGTAGGATAGTGATCTACCACTGGCCAGTCCCAACCTGGGTATATCATTCAGCATGCTGTTCCTTTAATTTGAAGAACTATCACTTATACTTGAAAATCCATTAACTTTAAAAAAAAATTGTTATGAATAATGCATAATTGTATGTAATGAATACTTTCTACCTCCTAACAGTTTGACTATTCACTAAATTGAAACTGTCTACCGTCTGCAGCTCTTTTATAGTCTCTGGCAAAAAAAAAAAAATGTAATTTTCTTTCTGCTATTCTAGTTCTTGTTAGATGTATTCCAAAGTGATACCGTGTATGACTTTCTATCATGTTTACTAGTGTTTGCCATCTGGGTACTCTTGAGTTTCCAAATACACAGCATAAAGTTTCAATATTTGTGATTTTATTTTTATTTTGCTAAATTTTGCTGCAACTTTCATCTAAATAATAGTATTTGGACCAGTGAGATGGCTTACCAGTGAGTGGGTAAAGATACTTGTCTTTAAGTGTGACAACCCAGATTTATTCCCTGGGACCCACATGATGGAAGAACACAAGCTCTCTAAAGGTGTCCCATGATTTATATATAAATGTCATGCCATCTGCCTATGAACACATATATGTACACATAAACAAGTATATATGATAAATTTAAAAATAGCTGGGCACTGTGGTGTAAGCCTTTAATCCTAGGCCAGAGATCCAAAGGCAAGTGGATCTCTATAGCCAGCCTGGTCAACATTGTGAATTTTAGGTTAGCTCAACTATGTACTAAGACTCTGACACAAACATAGATAGATAGATGACATAGGAAAATGATATATCTAAATAAATAAATAAATAAATAAGTGAATAAATAAATGGCACTTATGAGATAGTATATACTGTGGCACAATTAAGAATAATGTGGCTTTTAGGTCTACTTTAAATTCCTTCATAAGAAGTTTAGTCAATTACGAGTTTTTATGAAGAAAAGATTCTAGACACAATGTCATGTTTTTCTTTTGTTGAAATTAATAGTACGTTTTTTCCCCTTTAGTCACATGGATACTTTTTAAATTGGATATAACAAACTACAACTACTTAGATTAATAGGTTATAAAGCTTCAAAACACATCAGCAAAGTTATCTCAAATGTCACATAAAAGTGAAAATATAGGTTAAGATAAAAAATATCATAAAGCTACTTTACCACTCACTACTTAGTTGTCAAAAGAGACAGTGATTACTTTCTTACTAGAGCTTCATTATTATAAGCAGGCAACTTATATATTATGGTCAGACAGCATCTAGGACTTTGAAAAACATGAACTAACAGGGATTAGATATGAAACAGGGAAGGTTAGAGGCTTACAAGATCAAACAACATGATAGAGACAATGAGGAGGATCTACCTCATCCCGAAAGGCAAAGAGGATGGACATCAGAAGAAGAAGAAAACAGGAAACAAGTTAGGAACCTGCCACAGAGGGCCTCTGAAAGGCTCTGCCCTGCAGACCACCAAAGCGGATACTGAGACTTATGGCAACTGTTGGGCAGAGTGCACGGAATCTTAAGAAAGAAGTGGGAAATAGTAAGATCTGGAGAGGACAGGAGCTCCACAAGGAGAGCAACAGAACCAAAAAATCTGAGCACAGGGGTCTTTCCTGAGAATCATACTCCAAACAAGTACCTTGCATGAAGATAACCTGCACAGATGTAGGCCATGGCAGTTCAGTGTCCAAGTGGGTTCCATTGTAATAGGAACAGGTACTGTCTCTGACATGAACTGATTGTCCTGCTCTTTAATTACCTCCCCCTGAGGGGGAAGCAGCATTACCAGGCCACAGAAGACAATGCAGCCACTCCTGCTGAGACCTAATTAACTAGGATCAGAAGGAAGGAAAGGAAGACCTCCCCTATCAGTGGCCTTGGGGAGGGGCATGCATATAGAAGGGAGAGGGAAGGTGGGATTGGGAGGGGAGGAGGGAGGAGTTTATGGGGGAATACAAAGTGAATAAAGCGTAATTAATAAAAATTAAAATAAAAAAATATTAAAAAAGAGGGGGATCTAAGCCAAGGCATAAATGAAGTGAAGGGGTGAAGCATGCAGCAATGAGACAGGGAGAGCTCCAGTAGGAGGAAACGCCAGTTACAATGGAAACACAGGAAACAATACTTAAATGGTAGGTGTCAATTCTAATGGAATGTTGAGTTTTCAAATTGGACTGAACACTGCCGAACTTTTAGATGAGAAGAAACACTGTCAAGGATGCTAAGCTAAAACACCCTACAACACCAATAAGAGCAAAGTAGGATGGCTTGCCAAAAACATGAATGAGAAAACAAAGCAGCCAATCACATGCAGTAAGAAAGAAACGGATAGATTCTGGATATATTTCTAATATGCAGCCTGTAAGGGTTTCCTAATGTAATACATGGGTTTATAAGAAAAATGAGGATTGCCTACGAATTGAAGATAACAGAGAAACAAACAAATAGAAATGGCCATCTGTTATACAGCTGTTTACTCTGGATTAAAATTTTCTCTTCTGGAGGGAAAAGGAAGCTCAAGGATGCTGCAGGAGTACCCCATAAGGGATTACAGTGGTGCATATCTCGAGAATCATTGTCATCCATGCTGAGGAGAAAGGTGACGAAGCTGTCATTGAGTCCTTCATGCTCTGGTAAGTAACCCCTCACTCAATGTTTTAGAAGAACCCCAGGCCTCTGTCAAACATAATTTTCAAACTAAAGGTACAAAAAAGAACTCCAAGAATTAGAGGTTCTGGCCAGCTGAGGGTGAAGAATCTGCAGTATTTATCAACAGTCCAGTGCCACTGAAGTGAAACATCTGCTTTACAGGGACAATTGATGCTGGTTACCTGTGGCTGAGAAATCAGTTGTGAGTAGGAACTCAGCATTAAAGTGTTTCTTCGGTATCAGTACAGGGAAACAGTGGTCCAGAGGGGCCAAGGTTGCATTGCATGCCATCAGGCAAACTTCGAAAATGTGTAAGAATCTCCCACATGTTACTGCTTTGGGCAGTAACAGAATTAGCGGGGTCATAAGGAGCAGCTGAGGGTTGGTGCAATGAGAGACTATTGATGAAGATGCAGTTTGTTACGATGAAAACCCCATGACTGAAGGCATCATGGAGAACATCTGAGGCTTGGTGACTTGTGGCATGGTTAGAGTCCATGAAGAGAAACCAGAAGGCTCTCTTTAAAGGTAAAGCCTGAGAGATTCTAGCATACTAGATTGGCAAGACTATTAGACAACTGTCAAGAACAGGTAGCTTGGAGGGGAGATGGTCTAAGCCCAAAAGACAAGCAGTGTGTGCTAAGGGTGCAGAGTCTGAGAATCTAAGCCCTTTGGATCCCAGAAGATTGTGAGTAAATCCAAGGAGGAAGACACTGAGCTCCAGGATTTAACTTATATTGTTGGAGCTTGGTTTTACCTTGTTTAGAATGTGACTATGTCCTGGGCCTTAATATAAGAAGTTATAACTTATTTTTTAGTTTAAAGAAGCTCAACATTAAGCAGCTTTGAATTTTTAGAGTGATTTAACAGGAAAGGAAGGTTTATAATGGTAATGTACTGGTGTGTTAAATTGACAAGGGGTCAATATTTCTAGATATTTTTTTGTGAACTTGACAAGAGCTAGAGGTGTTTGGGAAGAGAAACTTCAGTGGGGAAAATGCCTATACCACAATATCTCTAGACAAATCTCTAGCACATTTTCTTTACTGATGATTGATGTGAGAGGGCCCAGCTCAGCGGGAATAGTGCCACCCCTGGGCAGGGCTCTGGGCTGTGTAAGAAAGCAGACTGTACAAATCATAGAAAACAAGCCAGGAAGCAGCATTCCTTTGTGGTCTCCGCTTAAGTTCCTGACTCTTCTTCCTGCCTTGATTTTCTGTTCTGACTGCCCATAATAATGAACTGTTATCTAAAAGCTAAACAAACTTTTTCCTCCCTAAGCGCTTTTTAGTTTATAAGAGCAATAGAAACCCTTATTCATGTACAATGTGTTTATAATAAAAATCTACTCATAAATTTCTAGAAAGAGTTTTAAAAGATATATATATGTGTGTGTGTGTGTGTGTGTGTGTGTGTGTGTGTGTGTGTGTGTGTATACATATATTAACTAGAGATAGAGTTTCAATCTCAGGCTTGGCCTTGAACTCCTCATACAACAAAGGATGATTTTGAACTTCTGATCCTTTCACTTCTCCTCTGCAACACTGGTATCAAAGGCTTGTGACACATACCTAATCTACATGGTTCTGGGGATTGAACCTAGGGCTTCATGCATGGTAGCAAGCACTTTACTGACTGAGACACTTCCTCAACCAATGTGAACACATTCCAAATGAAGCTATCCTTGTTCTACAAATATCTCTAGAAACAATTATAACACCTAAAATTTTAAAAGAACTTTGTCTCAAGCGTTTTTGTAAATACTTTACATACACTATGTTATCCTTGCATTAATTCTGAAAAATAGGTGCATTATATTCCCTACTTAAAGAAACTAACTCAGAAAGAACTGAAGATCATACAGCTACTCAGTGATAAGGCCAAGGTTCAACCAAAGCAATTTGGATTCAGAATAATTAAATTGTAATAAAAATGACTGAATTATCTAACTAATTAGCTCAGAGGGTAGTATAAGTGTCATTTATTCATCCTGATTAGTTTCCATTATCTCTTCTCTTTGAAAATTTAACAAAAACGTATAATCTGTGCATTAAGATAATTTAATGGTAAGAAAAACTACCATAAAACACTCAATTTAAAATAACTACAAAAGATTCCATATTGAATTGAATTTTCTACTGTGGCTATACATCAAAATTACCTGTGAAAAGTTAAAACTAGCACAGATAGACAGATGTGGGGTGCTCTCCTAGAATCCCCAAATGCAGAAGTTTAACACAAATAGATAATGTGAATTTGAAGCTAGTCTAAGCTCCATGATGGGAACCTATATTAAAACAGCAAAAAGAAAAATAAGAGATCCCAAGAACCTTACTCTTAACTTTGTGAACAGGAACCACATTGTTAAAGCACCCTAGGAGTGATCTGAGAGCAGTGTAGACTGGAAAATCATTGCTTATGTTCAGGAGATCCAAAGGCAATGTAGTGCCATCCAATGTTAGAGAACAGAAGGAGGTGTTCAAAATAATAACAGAAGAGAAGAGCTGGCAAGAAACATGGAATGATGAGATACTGTACTAAGTAGAAGAAAGAACAAATTGCGGAGTGCATTAAAACCCAGAGTCAAGCGTAAAAGGTAAATATGTGATCTCTATGGCCACAGCAGTAGCTCAATAACAGGTTAATGACTGAAGAGTGAGAATATAAACTTTTTTGGCACTGTCTATCTTCAGAAACTGCATCTGTGCTTTTTTTGTGTGTGGCTATTGCTAATTTTTTAGAACTTGCCAATATCATTACATTTTTGTTTGTTTGTTTGTATTTTTGTAACTATAATTCAAAGGTTTTGGCTTATTCTTACTGACAAGTATTTGAGATGGAGGACTGCATGTGTAGCAGTGCTAGAATGCTTGTGTAATCCCCAGGAAAGCTCCCCCCAACACACACAGAAGTAGGGGATTTATCTGAGATCTAGCTTAGCTTTTTCTCATTTAAATATGTAATAAAATTTACGAAAGAGATTCATTATAAAATCAATCTCAATCTGTATTAATATATTCATTTAATATACTCTTCAAGATTAGAAAGCACAAGAAGTATCTGGAGGATTACTTTCACAAAGGAGACTATAACAAAACAAAATTAAACATATGCAGTGCCACAGCAATATAAAAAACCCTGGATACAGATTCATAAAATTAAAACATTTCTTTGGTAGCATCTAGGAGATGCTTTCATTTGGTGGAACTCTAGTTCATCAAGAAGGATATGGCTCCATCCCCTATTGAGAAACAACTATTTTAACCTCTATACCCAGCAGATTCTGTATATCCTTCTCCAGGGTCTAGCTAGGTAAGTCTGCATGACTCTCCTCTCTACAAACCCTCTCTAACTCAACAGTTCTAGCTCATGTCCGACATCTAGTGTTACAGTCTATTGTGGTCACCCTACTTGCTCCACAACTAATCTCCAGGCTCCCCATGAGTACCATCCCTGCAGGTCCACAACTGGCCCTTGGCCCACCACATCCAACCTCTCCACCTAGCAAGATCTACTCCCGTACCCACGCTTGATGCATACTCTGCACAATAGCCCAAGCCCCTGTGTCCACCCAACTTCCTTCTACCTAAGCCATTTGCACACTCCAGGCCCACCCTCCAGTATATTCTTTCTTCCTCCTCAACCTGCATTATTCATTATCAGACACAGAACTAACAAAAATAGTACACCCGTCCAACTCTTATGATAAAAATGCAAATCATTTAAAATATCAAGCGTCTCTATTCCAAAACCTACCAGCCATGTGGAAATGCTAGCCAGTGAAAATTACAGAGATGAGCACCAGGACAATACACTTAAAAGAACAATCATAAACTTCATCAAAGAATTCAAGAAGTTTAAAAAAGATACAAAGGAGTAGCTCAATAAAGCTAAGATAAAGGAATTTAAGGAAAATAAATGAATGAGTGATGCCCAAGAAAACACAAACATGAAGCTGATGGAAATGATAAAGACCACCCCGAACTTGAAAATAGAATCCAAAAAGAGCTAGAAACACTGGAGAGGGCTCAAAATGAAATGATGACAGAATTAAAAAACCCAACAATTCAACTGAAATACTCAAAGGAAAGCCCCACAGGCAAAATGAACCAGGCAGAAGACAAATCAGGTCTAGAAGATAAAGTAGAGGACCTAGATAAAATAAACAAAGAGTATATAAAAAAAAAATAGGAAAGGAACCTACAGAAAATATATACCATGAAAATTACAGGCATAGAAGAGAGAGAAGAATCCCAAGTCAATTAAGTAGATCAGATCTTCAACAAGATTATGAAAGGAAGCTTCCACATCCCAAGGAAAGATACACCCATACAGATACAAAAATCACAGAACACCAAAAAGACAAGACGAAAACCAAAAATCTTCACAATGTATTATAGTTAAAACACCAAGTATAAAAATCAACAACAATAACCCCCAAACCACATGCCACATACAAAGGGAACCCATCAGACTAACAGCTCACTTCTCAAATGAAACTTTGAAAATCAAAGGATCCTGGAGCAATGCATTCAAATCCTAAAAGACCATGATGGCCTCTACGGACCAATATATCCCACAAAACTATCTGCCATACTTGAAGAGTGTTTTTAATCAATGTTTTATTGTTGTGAAGAGATACCATGACCAAGGCATCTTATGAAATGAAGCATTTAATTAGGGGCTTGCTTACAGTTTCGGAGGTTTAGTCCATTATCATCATAGCAGGGAGCATGGCAGCATGCAGGCAGATGCTGGAGCAGTAGCTGAGCCCTACATCTGATCCATAGGTGTGTGTGGGGGGGGGGGTGTGTGACTGGGCCTGGCATCGGCTTTTGATACCCCAAAGCCCATCCCTAGTGACACACTTAATCCAACAGGGCCACACTTACTCCAATAAGACCACACTTTCTAATCCTCTTAATCATTTTAAACAGTTCTACTCCCTGGTGACAAAGCATTCAAATATATAAGCCAATGGGGGCCATTCTTATTCAAACCACCACAAAGGACAAAGAAAATATTTTCATGGTATAGATATACATAAACAGCCTGAAAAATTTCTAGACAATAAGAAAAACCTAAAGAAAACTGAGGGAGCAATCTTTAGATTGAAGGGTAGAATGAGCATAGCCAAGATGCTCTGGAATAAAAACAAAGGTGTAATTACTAAATATAAAATGCCATGAGAGCAGGAAGAAGACCATCAAAAAGTCAACAACACAATGACCATCATTAACACACACAGGACTAGGGTAGGAAAGTAACAGAATGGAAAATAGCAGGGTATAAGTGATTTGAAGAGAAAATGGAAAAAATGTGGGGCCTTCAATTAGAAGGGGAGAAGGAGATAAACACAGAAAGAGAGAGAAGAGCAAAGTTAAAGTAAAGATGTTTGAAAAATCATGACTTCAGAAAGGCAAACAGGATGAACATCGGAAGAGGGAGAAAACAGGGAACAGGACAGGAACCTTCCACAGAGGGCCTCTGAAAGATTCTACCCAGCAAAGTATCAAAGCAGATGCTCAGACTCATAACCAAACTTTGGGCAGAGTGTAGGGAATCTTATGAAAGAAGGGAGAGATAGTAAGATCAAGAGAGGAGCAGAGCTCCACAAGAAGAGCAACAAAACCAAGAAATCTGGGCAAAGGGGTCTGATACTCCGAACAAGGACCATGCATGGAGATAACCTAGAACCTCTGCTCAGGTGTAGCCCATGGCAGCTCACTGTCCAAGTGGATTCCCTAGTAAGGGGAACAGGGGTGGTCTCTGACAAGAACTCAGTGGCTAGCTCTTTGATCACTTTCCACAGAGGAGGACAATGCAGCCAGTCCTGATGAGACCCAATAGGCTGGGTCAAATGGAAGGGGAGGAGGACCTCCCCTATCAGTGGACTGAGGGAGGGGCAGAGGATAGAAGAGGGAGGGTGGGATTGAGAGGGGATGAGGGAGGGGGCTACAGCTGGACTACAAAGTGAATAAATTATAATTAATAAAAAATAAATTAATAAAAAAACCTGAAAAAAAATTTTAAAAACAGAAAATGTCATGAGAAATCACACTAATAGCTATTTACTTAATAAGACCAAATGATGCATTTAAATTTGTTTATAAATATGGTAAATAGTTAAAGTAAAGCTTTCCCATCTGGACTGACAATGTTCTCTCTCCTTGGATTCAAAGCCATCTAACAAAATTCCTGGCGGGCATCAAAAGCCCTCTTTTGAGTTGTTGGTCAAGGTTTTCCAAAATACTCCCAAAACATTACAGGCTATTGCTATTTTATTTGGTTGCCCCCCAGAGGTAAAAGGGAAGTTTCTATTACAAAAGACACTGTACTGTACTCCAGACAAATAGCCTAGAGGCCCCTGAGCTGAAACTGACCTCAAATCCTCTTCCCTGAGGACTAGCTTTCATCATACTAGAAAACTCTATTATGGGTTCCAAAGGAGAAAAGCAACAAAGAGTCCTACCCAGCTATGATAAATATGAACCACAACAAAGGCCAGTATGGCGTGATAACCCTAAGGTTATAGTAGTGGCACAATACCTTGGTGGCAACCAATAGCTCTCTAATTGGACATAAGACCAGTTCCACAAGAGGGAAATCATACCTGGTACTGAAAACCTAGCCTACTAACTGGGGCTAGTGAAGTCATGGATCTTGGAAGAAAACATACAACAATCACTTTACTAATGAAGCATAATCACTAACTATAGTGTAAATATTTGTATTTATCAAAAATCAAGTACCCATAGGTTTATTTCTGGGTATTTCTATTGGGTTCCATTGATCCACATAGATAAGTATAGTCCTAGCCCTTCAAAACAACAAAAACCTTTTCTTTGCAATTGTCAGAGACCATTACAGAAAATCTCAACCAGCTAAATTACAGAATTGTGGCCACAGTTCCAAAGGATACATCTATAATAAAACTCCTGAACCTAAGACTCAGCGATCATTGTGGAAGAGGGGGCAGAAAGATTGTGAGTGCCAGAGGAATACGCTGTAAGACTGTGTCTCCTAGAAATGTCAGAACTACACCCATTATATCTCCAACATGACTACCTAAACACAAGCTGAAAAAGGTCAACAACAATAGACATGCTAATGTGGACTGGAAAAACCCCATGAGGGCTCAACCCTATACAAGGAACTATGCAACTATAGGCAACTAAGGAATGCTGAGAGAACTGTTTTCACAGGGAAGGGCACACCAACTGATTATTCAAAAGCAAATGGTCAGCCCTGAAAACATACATACAAGTAACGCTATGCAGTCTAAACAGGTTATAGTTACGAATATATTTGTATATACATATGCATATAGCAACAGTTAATGGAAATGAAAGGAATGAATTTGAAAGAGCCAGGAGGGTTATATGGAAGGATTTGAGAAGAGGAAGGAGGAAATGATTTATATTATAATTTCAAACAATCCAAGATAATAAAAAAAACAATTATTTGACAAACTTTTACAGTAGTTCTTGTCCATTATTTTAATGACATTCTTTCAAAAAATAAATGAAATCTGGGTAGTTTTTCTAAGACAAAGGCACAAACGCACACCATTAAGGAGTTCTCCATGCACTATCTAGAGATCATACACCGTAGCCAGCTGGAGAGCTTGGCATTGCCATATCTGTAATGACCAACTGTAGAGGAAACAAAACAAAACACTTTCCTAAATCTAGGTTTTCACACCAAAGATGAAAGACATTTTCAAAGTATAGAGATGTATGCAGATTTTATGTGCTTTTGCACCTTGTCAACACCAGCACATGCCTAAGTGAAAAACTCAAGATGTTCACATCTGCAGGCAGTCTGGTACTCCAGAACACCCTCATTTTCTGCACCAGCACATCTAAGTTTTGCTTCTTTATAACTGTGAAATGGCGAATACACTCTCCATTACAGTTTGAGGCTGTAATGGACAGGTGTTCTAGTCCTTGCTTGGCATTTTAGTGTTAAAAGATTAAACTTGAGTTACCCTATGGGAGTGTGGAAGGAATAACTCCTCTCTCAGATGTTATATGTGACCAAACAAAAGCCCAGTGCCAGGTGTGGGCTATCTCCCTGCAAGGCCAGTGTTGTCCTAAAAACAACCCCCAATAGGATATTGACATTTTCTAGATTATCTTCCATAATTGATAGTAAGACTATTTTTGAGAACATGTACTTGAATCATAAAATCTGGAGAAATCAAGTGGGTATTCACCTGAAAGCTTCATCCCTACTAGCTAGCTTTCATGGTAGCTGGGCATGTTATTGGGAAGAGAAGTCAACAGTGTTGCCCAGCTGTGAGTCCTGCAAGCTATAATAACAACTTGTCTGGACAGATGCCTATTAATGAAATAGTGGCATGAACATTATGTGGGTAATTAATTACTTTCTGCTTGGATTTAGGACTACTTCATACCTGGTACTGTTAAGTGGAACAAGAACCTGTGGCTGGGTGAGCCATAAACCCTAGGGGAGAACCTGTTACTATTTTTTGTTGTTGTTAAATAGACGTAATCTTAAACTGTTCCCTAAAAGCTGTCTCGTACTCATTCATTAGTATGTAAATCAATCCTCATAAGAGAAGCTTCTTTTCACAGTGAATGATGGTTAGTACAGAGATATACAACTGGTCAACATGCAGAGACTAAGAGATAACTATGCAATGCTTAGCACTGAATGGGAGAGCTATCTCATACCCTCTCCTTGGAAGGTTCAGGGATAACAGTGAAGGAAGGCCAGAATGATTATGAATAAGGGGGAGAAGTGGACTACTGTGAAACTGTTTTGTTTTTGTTTTTGTTTTTGTTTTTTTTTGTACATGACATGGCTATTGCACAAATGAGTTCATGGCAGCTGCATGTATAAGACCTGTACAAAATCAAGTCTGCCCAACGGCAACACAGATGGGGGAAGGGCTCACCCCTAGCCTTTATTGGCAACTGAAGGCTATAGAGGGAGAAGAAGTCAGTTTTCTTTAGGGAGGCATCCTTGATAGGCCGCCCATGCTTCATGGGTGTCCCTACGTCCATGCACATAATAGAACATTAAAATAGCATATTTTCAATGTGGAGCAAGACACCTGACAAAGAGAAAATATTCACTCATAACACATCAGTAGTATGCTTCTTACTATGTCAGGTGAAAAAAAAGATATTTTACCTTTAAGTGTAACAAGAAATATGTATAAAGTTGGAATTAAAAGACTCTTCCTTTAATCATTTCTGTTATGATAAAAGGGAAACTAGAGCACATGCAAGACCATCACATAGCACAGTGGAAGGTGCGGAAGCTGTCTACCCTACTCCAAAGTCTTGAGGATCACTTCTGCAATGTGTTGGGGATGTTAGTAGGAGACACATCTTAGTTCAGCCCCTCTGCAGATTCTACATCAGGGGTCACAGCCTCTTCTTGGGGCCCCTCCAGTTCAATAACTAAGTGACATAAGTTACTAAAGTTGAGGCCTGTGCCCAGTAGAGGAAAGCCTAAGGGATCACCCAGCCTCAGGGTTCCCTGAGATCAGCAAAGGTTTTCTTTGCAGCTGAAAGCTCAATGTCTCCCATAGCCAATTCTCCTTCTTTCCCTCTCTTCAAGCTATTGATCCCAGGAATAGTCCTGGAAACAAATCAGCTTTTGAGTCTGCTGCCTAGAGAAATGACTTATGACAGCTGCCCAAAGTAAAGAATCCAATGAGAGATCTAAGCAGATTTACTACAGATGTGCCAGCATAATTCTACAATTACAAAACGAGCACAGGAGACCATAGAACAAATGGAGCAAAAGATCTACAAGGTAATATCATAAATAATATTCTCAAATAGTCTAAGGCCTAATTTGTATATTGGAAAGAAGAAGAAGAAAGATCTCCACTGAATTAATTAACTACACAACAAGAGGGAACCCACCTTTATATGGAAAGGAGAGGAGAGGATGGAGGTGAGCTTTCTAGGATGCTAGATGTCTGGAAGCAGACTTGTTGGGCCAATGGGGGCATTAAAGTAAAAACAGGTCCCCTCACTTATTCTATAGAGTATACTGCAATGAAAAAGGAACCAAATTTCTCAAAGACATAAGGAAACAGTGGAACCTGATCGAGGCCTCTCATTAATTTCAGAGTTTTTCCAGCTTTTCTTCGATGTTATTTCAATAAATATATAAGGTGTAAGTTCAAGACAGGATTTTTAACTTTCTTGTTCTTGCCACCATGCTGTCCCTGCCTACTCTAACCCTCTGGAAAGCTAAACCAAAAAGAAAATATTTTTTTCTATAAGTTACTTTAGTCATGGTGTTTTATTACAGCCACAAAAGAGTAATGAATATAATTAGTAATTAAAGTTAATCAAATATTGTATCTCAATGGCCTATCTCAATATGATAATAATTATTACTCATTCAATAAGAGACCAAATAGAATAAATATTTAATGGTAATAATGCATTCTAAATACCATATTAAAAACAGTAACATTCATAAGAGGAAGATACCATGATGGTCGATTAATATTATACTGACTGACTGAAAGGAGCTAAGCAAGGTACCAGGCAATTAGACATCTGTTTCCAAACAGCAGGTTTCAATTTAACCAAGATACTTCAATTTGATAAATAAAGGTCTCAAAAGTCTCTTGTTATTGTAGGCATGTCCATCACAAAGAACATGAGACCTTTGGATAAAACACAGGGTTATAGAAGTTAAGAGCAAATCCACAATTACATTTAAAATATTTCGTATCTGGGTTGGGAAGATATCTCTGCTTGGAAAGTGCTTGCTTTGGAAGCCTGGGGACCTGGTGAAATTCCCAGAATCTGAATTTTAAAAAGCTAGAAATGGAAATATGTGCTTATAAGGCCAGTTCTGGGGAGGTACGGAAGCTCAGCTCTCTGGGGCTCACTAGCACCAGTCCAGCCTACTTGGTGAGTTCCAAGCCAGTAAAAGTCTTGTCTCAAAAAAATTTTTAAAAAGTCAGATGGACTGTGAGAAATGGTACCCAACCTTGTCCTCTAGCTTTCTTATGTATGTATTCACAAATGTACATGGATCCACATATGTATGTATATATATATATATATATATATATATATATATATATATATATACTCACAATGTACACACAAATATTTTATGATTATTAAAATGATATAAGGTAATTCTAATTTTAAAAAAATAGGAAATGCATTTTAGAACCGGGTCTATGCAGTACTACATAATTTAATTTGACATAGGACCTCTTGCCAGAAACCTCTGAAAATCAATAATTTTCTATCAATAAAATATTCCTAATTTGCTAAAGAAACAGATTCTTCATATCTTCCTATATCCAGTCAAAGATCTAAAGTTCTCAAAGAGTACACCTGGTCCTAAACACTTGGACTGTTAAAATGTCTGATTAGCTTTTTATTTGCCATCCACGGGGGAGTGAAGGTTGGACAAGGCAAAAGTCCCTATTACAGCATACTTAAGTCCATGGTTTCCTTCAAGCCAGAAACATATACATTACAACACTTTTACAAGTAGGTCCACTCCTGCTTTCCAGCAAAATAAGATTTCAGTAGTAGCATTGTAATGGCTAATCTTGAATGTCAACTTGACTACATTTTAAATCAACTAAAACCCAAGCAGGTGGGACACCTTTGAGGGAGTTTCTTGGCTCGTTTGAAGTAAGAAGGCCTATTCTAGATTCGGATCGCTTGAGGTCACAAGACCCACCCCTCAAGTCAGAACCATAGCTTTTGGTGGCAGCCACATAAAAGAGTATAGAAGAAGAAAGCTTTTGCTTTTGGCGCACCTGCCTTCACGTTCACTGGCAAGGTTGTCCTGCTGCTGCTTAAGCAGTATTTCTCTGGCATTGGAACCTAACTTCTTCAGGATTTCACCAATGACTGAAGACCTACTGAGACACCTAGCCTCATAAACATCTACTGGACTCTTAGCCTTTCCACTGGAGACAGCCATTGTTCGCATAGCAAGACCACAGCCTGTAAGTTGCTGTAATAAATTCCATATATGCATATATGTGTGTGTACGTGTGTATGTATGTATGTATTCATCCTATAAATTTTGTTCCTCTAGCACAGTGGTTTTCAACCTGCCTAATGTATTAATCCTTTAAGACAGTTCTTCATGTTGTGATGATCCCAAGCCATAAAATTATTTCTTAATTGTAATTTTGCTACTGTTATGAATTTTAATATAAATATCTGATATTCAGTATATCTGATCTATGACCCCCAGAGAGGTCACAACCCACATGTTGAGAACCCTAACACAGTTGATAGTACTAGAGAAACAGAAGTATAAAGATGCTTTTTTTTTTAAGTATATGGAACAGACCCCCAGTTTGCTGACATCTGTAGTTACCAAGGGCTCTCCTAGAAGCTCACAGAGCACTAAAAATTCACACTGTGACCTATTGAAAGAACTTATCAAGATAAATGTATCTGATTATCCTAATTTACCTACTATGAAGAACAAGGAATTTTGTGACTCTATATAAAAAACTTTGGACAATTTGTGGAAAATGAATGAAATGATGATGCTGGCTGGTCGCTTCTAGCATCCCTGCAAAGAATGAGCTCCACAACGAAAACTGATCAACTTCTAGCATCACAGGACACAGTGACAAAGGAAAAGAATGAATTCAGGGATGCAAATGATAGGCTCCAGACATGCAGAGTAAAGGTTTCTGAGTATACCCTGGAAGAGAATCTTTCGTTCAGTAGCCACAGAGCTCAGCTGACCCAGGAGAAAACTAAGGTCTGGTTTGCAGGTGGTTCTGCCTGCTAAGGAGACACCACTTGGAGTGGAAAACTGCAGTGTTAAATCTGTCTGGAGCAACCCTTTGAAGGCACTGGTACAACACCAGATTTGGGCCAGCAGGACTGCAGCCCGTAGGCCATTCTAATAAGTTTCTCTTTAATATATATTTTAACATCTTCCTTCCTTCCTTCCTTCCTTCCTTCCTTCCTTCCTTCCTTCCTT
>NW_026596040.1:24775543-24800432 GCF_907164565.1 Psammomys obesus | reverse complement strand
CTTCCTTCCTTCCTTCCTTCCTTCCTTCCTTCCTTCCTTCCTTCCTTCCTTCCTTCCTTCCTCTCTCTCTCTTTCTTCTTTCACTCTGTTCCTTTAAAGAACCCTCACTAATACAAACATCCTTTAAAATTCCTTATTAAATCTCCAAAACGTCTTTGGAAAAAGAAAATCTCTATTTCTATTTTGCCACAAGTTTCTGAGATCTCTTCTTCCCCTAACCTTTTCCTTTTTTTTCTTGTTATGGTTTTATAGTTGCAAATGGATTTATTACATTTAAAATCAGATATATGGAAGCACATGCATGAATTTCAGAATTTTGTATAGACAAGTCATGGGTAAAAAAGTGACACTAGATAGTACTCTAGAAATTCTAATACTGAGATATACATAAATTCATGGAGCAACTAACCAATGGGTTGGCTGAAACCAATCAGCAATCTACTGGTTTGCGGTGTTTCAATATTTAGGTAAACATTTAGGTTGTGGGAAATGGTCAATACAAAAGATTATAAGAAATTATAAATTATTTTATAGGAAATTATAAATTATCTTATAGGAAATTATAAATTATTTTATAGGAAATTATAAAATATGTTGGACAGAATTAGTCTCTTCAAAGAATGTAGCCAATCTCAAATGACAGAATATTAAGAAATACCAAGCAAAAGTTATACAAGTTATACAAGGGATATCTATATCTATATATATATCTTGTATATATCCCATATATATATATTTTTTTTTTTTTGGTGTTTTGAGAGAGGTTGTCTGTGCACAGCCAAGGCTATATACAAATGTCTATATAGTGAAGATGGCCTTGAACTCAAGAACTTCTTGTCTCAGCCAGCCCACTATAAATACTTTTGTTAAATAATTTAATTTTATTATATATTTATTTATCACAATTTATTCACTTTGTATCCCTACTGCAGCCTCCTCCCTCATCTCCTCCCAGTCCCACCTACCCTCCCTCTTCTCTCCTTATGCCCTTTCCCTAGTCCCCTGATAGGGGAGGTCCTCCTCCCCTTCAATCTGACTCTAGCTTATCAGGTCTCATGTAGGCTGGTTGCATCACCTTCCTCTCTGGTCAGGCAAGGCTGCACCCCCCAGGGGGAGGTGATCAGAGAACCTGCCACTGGAGTTCATGTCAGAGATAGCCCCTGTACCCCTTTAGAAACTGAGCCCACTTAGAAACTGAGCAGTCAATGGGCTTCCTTTGGACAGGGGGTCTAGGTCCTCTCCATGCATGGTCCTTAGTTGGAGTATAGGTCTCTGCAGGAACCCCTGGGCCCAGGTATTTTGGCTCTGTTGTTCTCCTTGTAGAACTACTGTCCTCTCCAGGTCTTTCTATTTCCCTCTTCTTCCATAAGGATTCCAGCACTCTGCCCAAGTTTGGCGATGAGTCTCAGTATATATTTTTTAAACAGTTTAAAAAATAATCATCATCATTTATAGACACTAAATTTACCAATGATCTCCTTCTTTAAAATCTCTGAGTGTAAAAATTTTTACCATTCAGGAAAAATAATAAAATATAACTGACTTTTAAGAGAAAGGTTTTTTTACATTAAATATATATATATATATATATTTACATTAAAAATATATATATATATCTGCTTGTTTGTGTGTCTGTGTGTTGCACGCACATACATGAATGTGCCCTTAGAAACCAGAAGATAGGCACATGGGTATCCTGGAGCTGGAGTTACAAGTGGTTGTAAGGTGCCTGACGCAGGTCTCAGGAGCTGAAATCTATTCCTCTTGGAAGTGAAGAAGTGACCTTACTGCTGAGCCATCTTTCCAGCCTGTGTTCATGTACTTTTAAACATTGTACTCAATATACTGAAATAACATAGTGTTTAAATTCAGAAATACTCAAGATGATAACTTTTGAAAAAGTTTAAATGTATACTAGTAACAAAAAATATGGAAAGGCTAAAACATGTTTTACTTGGTGAGGAGATTAAGAGTAAACTGTTTTGTAAACCAATTGATCAGTCCATGTAAAACTCCTAACCTCTAATATCCAAACTACAAAATTTCAAGTTAGGAAGCATGTATCTAAATCCTGGGCCATCTGGAGTGGCACAGACAGGAGACACCAGGTCTTCTCAGGGATTTAAGAATGGAAAGCAGGGCCCTTTAGGAACACAGGAAAGGTAAGTGGGCTGTAACTGAGAAGCGGGGAGTATGGAGTACACTGTAGAGAGGTAACACAGTTCTCCACACAATATCTAGGAGGAGAGCAGAAGAGGCATGATTTTTAGTTAACAAGAAGTTTAAATCAGGCACAATTCTCGCTACTTTCTGCCTGAGCCACTATGGAGAAGTCTTAAATCTATTTCGAAGATCTAAGGAGGGAAACAGAAAAGAAAAAAAGAGCATTTCTTTTTCTTAAATGATACAATTTATGGTGCATATTCATCATTCAGCCCTCTTTTACTGAGACCACAGAATGGCCAAAACATGAGCTCCAGAAATAATAAACAATGTTGAAATAACAAATACTATTTGTTGAAGGTATGATTTTACAAGGCTAACAAAGCCTGCCTGCATGCCCAAGCTTTGTGAAATATAGACAGAAAACTAAGTTACAAGATTTATTATAACAAATTAACATAAAAAACTTAGAAAGAAAGTGCCATTAATTGTTTTAGTGGTGGTGGTATGAGCTCTCTCTAACCTCAGTGTCAGTAGGAATCAAGAGATGATCAGCAAGAAGTCTTTGTTGAGTTAGAAATCTTGAAGAAAAGGTATCAAGGACAGATAATCTGCAGACCAGTCTTTAAACAAAATAAATGTGGTTCTTCAGTTGTACACAAAAGTATGAAACAAAGGCCCATGAAGTTCTCAACTGATGACTAACAGAGCACCATACATCTTCTTCCTCTGCATGAAGGTCAAATCGCACAGTGTTTTATTCCACAGGAGCATCTTTTGGCGGCTGGGGAGATGGTTCAGTAGTTAAGAGCACTTGTTGCACCATCAGAGGAACTGAGTTTGGTTTCAGGCATCTACATCAGGACCTCCACACTGCTCCTGAGTATCCAACACCCTTTCAGGTTTCCCCAGAATTCCTCACACACATGTATATACACACTTGCACACACATGCATACACACATGAATTAAAAAATAAATATAGGGCTGGAGAGATGGCTCAGTGTGAAGAATGCTTGCTGCTCTACCAGAGAAACTAAGTTTGGTCCCAGTATGGACACCAAGTGACTCACAACCATATGCAATTTCAGCTCCAGCCCTATCTGATGCCTCTGGCCTCCACAGGCACTCGCTCCCCTGTATACACAGGTGCACATTCTCTGCCCAGAACACACACACACACTTGAAATAAAAATCGACATTTTAAAATAAATCTTTTTAAAGGAGAACATCTCCTGATTTGATCAGTAGGATTCTACATTGCCCTTAATGATGTCACAATTCAGGAGGAGCTGGTATGGAAGGAACCCTTTAGTCCCAGCACTCCAAGGGAGTAAGCAGGCAGATCCTTTTAAGTTCCGGGCCAACCAGAATTACATAGCTCCAAAAATAAAATTAATAAAAAAAAATGCCCCAACTCATCAGAAATGCTTTTTTGACATGGTAAGAATATTCTGGTCTCACCTGAAGGAGTTTAAACACCAAAAGGCCCCATTACAAAACACCTGAGACCCATTGCACCTGAGACACACAGCACTCACAGAATTACAGGCAACTGTACAGGCAAGACCTGTGAGAGTAATTGCAATAGTTGAATCATTTTAAAACTGTTACTGGAAATTTATTTTTAAATTAAAGAGGTCATTCAATGCTTTTTCTATTCTATGTTCCATCCTATCTCCAACTTTTCAAGTCCTATTCAATGCATACTATGAAGTGACATAGTGTTTTAGAAATTTTTAATTGAAACTAGCCTTTGTAAGTGAGGATGCCTGGGGAAAAAAAGTTAGGTCTGAAAATACTGACTGACTAATTAGAACTTCCCTGGCATCTAGAGGTTAGAATGTTGCAAATCCAGAGGCTAATTATCTTATTCTGGACTAGTTTTAGCTCCCTAAACAGCCATTCCTTGCCAGTGTCAGAACTAACACATGTGACTAAGAGATAAAAACCTTTGCAATCTATAAGTCGGCAGACCTCTAGCTTCCATCAACTCAAACGCTAAGAATTTCATCAGCTAGCTTCTGAAGACTGTAACTGCATTGCTGATGTGGCTACCAAAGTATTTTTAAATTGCCTTGATTTATGGCCTTCTTCTTTCTGATACTAACAGAACATGAGACCCAAGGTAACCTCGCTCCACATTCTCTGGGCCACGTTCTTTGGCTCCAGAAAATCTGTCTCTTAACTATTCCCTTTGAAGTGAGTGCTGCGTGCGGTATGTGTGCATGCGCAGGTGGGTAGGAGAGCACGCACATACGTGCGTGCACTTTCATAAACTGAGGAGAAGAGTCTTGATCAAAAATTCAAGAACACAAATCTCAGGGATGTGTTCTTGTAGAGAAGCGCTGAAAGCACGAAGCTTTAACTTTAAAATGAAATTTGAGCAATATAACTAAAGAGCAATAGGCCCAAAAGGTGGTACTGTTTCCTAACTTCATTTAGTAAACAGATAAGCTAAAACTTCAGGATACATGTATAGTCGATGCTCTGACATCCTGTTGACAAAGAATATGTCTTAAAAATCAAGCTGATCAGGATCAGAAATCTGAGCACTTACAAGTATGTCTGGCCAGTGAGTAGTTGGAGCCTCCACTTGTCAATCCAAATCCTTCAGGAATTTGACTAGAGCTTCGAGGTCTACTCAACAGTTTTGGTGGTTCAATTTCAGCTCCAAATTCTGCTCCTATCACTCCCAGGAGAACAATGGCCGTGGCCTGCTTCCTTCTTTCTTCATAGGACGTGGACATTTTTTTCATTTGTGGTACACTGGATAAGCAACCTGAAAACCAAAAAATGGGTGTCCAAATTAAAAGACTATCAGTACAAAAAGTATGTGCACTTGGAAGAACCTTCTAGTTGATGTACTTCAGAAAGAATAGTTATTTTCAGCAAACAGCACTGGGACACCAGGGTGGGGCAAGAGTATGCCACTGAATCAAAGAGACTGAAACACCTTGTTAATAGCTCTCAAGTTCAGCACAGAAAGCCCCAAATCTTCACTGGTTTATTCCTTAAAATATACTAATTCCCTATAAAATGTTAACTATACCCCCCTTTAAATACCATGTGCAATCTTATGTTTTCATTTCGGATCATGTTGGCTATTTTTATCATGAGGCTCCCCTGAAGTTACAAAAACTTAGTAACTTCTAAGGCCATGAAAAACCACATCTCATTTCTTATATCTCATATAAAACTGTAGTCTTGGATGTTTAAAAAATATTTTATACTAAAAAAAAAAATCTAATCTGTACTATAACATACATTTTTTCACTTTACAGAAAAATTTGAAGACAAAAGAAATATTTATTAAAAAGATTAACAAGTACTAACATAGGAAGAAAGAATATAAACGTTTTGGGACACTAAGGAGAAAAAAACATCAATAGTCACTTCCTCTGTGTTTAAAAGGGCCTTGATTTTAGACAAAGTCATATTTAACAGCTTAATAACACAGATCTTTGTGCATTCATTGAAAACTAACCTTATTTACGTACTTAACAGACACAGGGAGTAGAGCACAGTGCAACTACATGGAGAATCATCTTCTATAGCACTGTATGTTTCACTCTTTACACAGGGTTCTGGAAATAGGAAGCAACCCGCTCCCCTCCCCCACGTCTCAGCAGGAGCATGCTCCACAACAATAGTTCAAAGGAAAGCTCTATTCTGCAGTTGCACTGATTGTTCTGTCAGCTGACCTCTGCAGAAGGGAATTGCTAACTGCTGCCTTGCTCCTTAGCTGACAAATGAATGATCGCAGCTCCATCTATTTTCACTATGGCTGCCTCTAGCCCAGGTGCTCAGACAGAGAGCCCGGTGTGACATCTTAGATCAAGATGAATTGGCACAAACTCCTGATCCAAGATTGTTTTATACCATTTAATTTAGTTTCTTCCCCTGCTTGGATGAGCACAGCTCTGGTTATGGATTTCTATTCTAATGTACTGAAGCAGGCCCTGAAAGAAGCCGATGAAGCAGCTGCTAGAGCAAGGGACTGCAGGGATACTGATCAATAGGCAAGGCATTGACCCCAGCAGCTCAGCCTCTGCAATGCCAGCTAGAGGGGGAGGGGCACAGCAGTACACATGGTCAGCTTCCAGTAGGAAATTAAACAAGAGGCACTTGGAGAGTTCCTCTCTCACCCTGCCCCACCCCCCACCTTCTCTATGTTCCTTCGTTAATTACCTCAATCTTGTCTTAACTCCCACTCGGAGGGAAAAAATTAAGACTTTACACTAGTTTAATTTGGTAACTTCTATCAGCCATTTATACATTTTATCCCTAAACTAATAGTAAGTATTGTAACAGGTGCCCTCTGCTAAGTGCCAAAATATGAAATCCTAATTACATCACTTGGTGTAATTTAAAGTTTGGCATGTGCCTGGATTCATAGTAATACTGCCGAATGAGCTATTAATACTACTGGTGCTGAAATTCAGTATTTAATTTTTATAATCACTCATATGGAAAGAGACAGCTCTTTGTGAACAAGGAAATAGGAAAGGAAGAGCTACTAACAGACATTAACTGAGCAGTGATGGCACAAGGTGCCAGATGCAGCCCAGGTACTGGGCTAACAATAACAGTAAGCCGTCATTCACTTTCTCAGGTTTGGAAGTGTCTTTTCTTTATTGGTCTGGCCTGCATTTAAAAAGAAATAATATGTTAATTAGCTGCAGTGGTTCCTATAAATGAAACTGCCAAGCAAAAGAGAGAGTTGGAGTTGTTAAAAATAAAATAATTCTTTAGAAGTAAACCTTCCTACAGTTTCATGAAAATCTGTATTTTTTTTTTTTCTTTTCACGAGACATGGCTCCATTTAATCATGCTAAAGGGTGACATAGAGATCCATTTTCTTGACAGGACGGTTGATCACCCTATCACAGTAAGAAAATTAATACCTTCAACTAGCCTGTGCAGAAAAATAGAAGGACCTGGATGGTGAGGGACATAAATGTCTTATACTGAAGTTGTAAACAGAAAACAAATTCTGTGTGAACATGATGCTGCCTGACAATTGGGCTACTTTTAACACAACATGAGGTTTTGATTTTATTAAAACAAACATTTAATTTGTAGGGTTTCTCAAAAGTGCATAGCTGTCTTTAGATTTAGCATAATTGACTCCAGATTTACAGGAACAGGAATAAACACTTTGCTTACAGCTTAACTGGAGCACAGGTAAAATATTTGAGAAGTTTAAGCTATTAAAAGGGCTGTGCGATATTGATTGCTTCATTTAAAAAGCAGTCAGAGAGTGCAACCGAGAGGTCAAGATAAATTTAACAATTTGAAGCACTTTACTAAATAACTCTAAAGATCATGTTAATTGGCTTTGTGCAGTTCTAGGGTAAAATTAATTTTATCCTAGCTTACAATAAAAGGATTAAAAGACATATTAAGTTCTTCAGCTTTAACTGGAATAGGAATCAATGGATTTGAATTAAAGCTAAAGGCAGTTTTATGAGAGATGGACTACCAGTAGATACTTTATATTAGCAATTAGCCATATATTGATAGAAGGTTGTTATTGTATTAGGTATTAAAACCGTAGATAAGTAGATACTACCAATTTACTACCCTGATAAAATACTTTAAGAACTCTGTGGTTTGATTTGGGGAAACCATTTTTTAAAAATTGATTCTTTGTTTAGGACTGAATAACACACTTTTATCTGAGGAAATTTTAGTTAAAATTAATGAACACTGTAGTTGAATTCAATTGGTATTCCCTTTGAATTGTAACAATCTGTAAAACACGTCTCACTTCACAAACATACAACTAGAATTTTTAAAGCTAATATATTAACAATTTTTGTCTGAAACTTCTGGTACACAATAGAGTCCAAGTATCACTCATAAGAATATGAATATTTTATAAAACTGATATGAATTAAAATGTACTCAAAAATTCATTTTTGAAATTCAGAAGTATCTATTTCTTTTTGGTAGATAGAGATATATATTAAATGTTTTTCTTTAGGCTTAAAAATGTTTGATAATCACATATGTTAGAGAATATGTGATACCTAACAAGGTAAAAATAATTTGCACTTAATAAGACATATTATATATAGTTTATTTTTTAAAAGGTGTTTTATAAAAAGAAAAGAAAACATGAATTACATGATCCATCCATGGCAGATGATGAAATTATTTTAATCAATTTGGATTAAGCTAGGAAATAGTTTGATTCTGGTTTCTACAAGCTTGTTTTACTTGCAATAAATTTTTTTGGGTTTTTTGTTTGTTTGTTTGTTTGTTTGTTTGTTTTGCTAATACTGGTCTTTCACAGCTAAAGATGAATAATATATTTTTACAATGCCTTTGTGGCATTAACGCAGCCTGGCCTGGCACAGTGCTTAAGGCTCTATGAATTCCCCAGAGCCATAACAGATTTCTATTTTCTCACTAGGAAAATATTCTTCTAAATTTTTCAACTTATCTACTTCTAGCTTTTCAAGCCTGAAGACATTTAAAATGTCATGTGACGATATTAGCAAATAAAGACCATAAAAAGGGTATAAAATGGCATATCAGGTGAACTTGAACTGAAAATGATGCATGACAGTGAAACCTGCTATCTAGAAGCTTTCAAATCAGATTTCAAGAAGTTGGTCAAATGTTTCTTAGATGTATTTTAACCAAAATCAGCTTCCTCTTGAATGACTCATATCTTAAACGATGGACCTGGTGCTTAATGGAATATTTACTATTCATTTTTAAGCTATGCTGTTTCATCATCATATGTTGCTAATTAAGTTAACTCTCTATTTGTAGCTACTCAACAAATGTGATTATATCCCCAGACATAGAGGTTTCCAAGACATTATACCTGAGTGAGCTACATATATATTTTTTGAGATTTTAAAAATGTATTGACCACATTTTAGAATTACATGTCAAAACACTGAAACCGAGAAATCTTCACCATCTAAATGTTTTTACGTAAGATTAACTAAATATTACTGTATGCATTTGCTATTATTAGGGTTCTTTATGACAGACAAAATACAATGCCATAAAAAATGTGAAACTTCACAGATATAAATTAGAAATCTTCCAAATACACCTTCAAAAAGCTTTTTTAATAATAGATTTTAAAATCTTTAAAAGAAGAAAATTATTTTAATATTAACTCAGTTTTAAAACAATCTAGTTTTAAAGAAATTTAAAATGACATTCTGCTGATTAAATTTCAACTTCTTTACCGCTTCTTTCTTGACTATTTCAGAGTTGAATGTAGAGAATGAAGAAGGCACAGATCTGTGGCAATCAGTGTAATTTAGTAATATGGTTCCTTGTCTGAACCACTCGATTCAGTGGGAGTGTTACAAGTTATCTGCATTTGTTGGAATAACTTAGAGTGCTCCAGCTTATACTAACCATCACAAGTAAACTGCAGCAGGTAATATATATAATTGTGAGTGAATTAAACTACACACTTCAGAAGTGTTCTGCATCTTCTCAGCCTCTTCAGAAAAGGAAGAGCAGCTAATTTAAAGGACTGTCACGGAGCACCTGCATGCATTTTCGATTTCACGCTATTTTTAAGGAGGTCCATGCGCAGTAAGGAGCCTAGCAGTTCCTCCCATTGTGGTAAAAACACAGTCGAGTTGCTTAGCTTTGTGCTTCGTCCGCCAGCATGTTCCTCACATACTGGTGGGGTGGAGGGAATGTGCCCCCGCCCCATACACACCTAGTGCGGCTTCTGCTTTTGTTGTAGGTGCTGCACCACTCCCCACTCAAAACAGCAGAGTAAACAAACGTGCTGTTAATTTGTATGCATGCATGATGGCCCCCTGCTGGAACACACTGGTTCCTGCAAATGCCAGGGTCTCAGGCCATTCACTGATTAAGCTATTTTGAAGTAATGTCTCTGCAAAAATGAGTATTATGTGTGTGCTTTTAAAAATGCATGAAGGCAGTTCCTGCCAAATCAGATCAAAGCAAAATATCTGACCATGTTAAAATTACTTTGTAAAACAATTAGTGTTATCGGTGTCCAGTATAATTATTTTGATAATTAAAACCTTAAACCATTGCTGCCTGCTGTGGTGGTGCCTGCCAGTAGGCTATCCTGAAGAACGCTTAACCACTGACAGCAATGTGCATGCTTTTAGTAATTCATGTAAATATTTCTTTTTCTCTACACAGTACTAGTACAGTGGTTTCTATGATCTGTATTATTCTACTTTCCCTTTGTTAAAAAAGCAAATTGGTTTTCTTGTCTTTACTTTTATGGCAAACAGTCTCACTATGTGAAAAAACAAACCCCACAGGGATTTAAAAACATCTTAAGTAATTATGATATCTAGATAATTAGTTAAAAACATGTAGGCTATTTTCCCATAGAAAGTTCAATTTCTGATTCCACTTACTTTTCAAAGTTAAATTTAAATATATAACCAAGTTTTTCTGAAAGCTGTACACACTGTAACAAATTTTCTTGAAAAAAAGAAAACTTCCAGAAACATGCTTATGTCAGTTGTACAGATTTGAAAGCAGCAAATCATTTGCATAGATTATATTTTCTTGTACTTGTTGCTCTAAAGAACCCAACTCCTATGATGATACTTCCTTAACATATATTGGCATAGAAAGTTGTGTTTCTGTAACAGACTGAAGAGACTTTAAAACACAAATTTCCTGGATGGTCAGAAGGTGTCCACAGGGATTTTATACCTATTCATTACAGCTCAGTAAAATAAACTGTTACACCTGGATCATTTTTATTCATAAAATGACAAACCACTTATTGGATTCACATAAAAATTACGTCAGTGGCATGAAACTGAGACCAAAAAAGACAACTGCTTTAAACCACATAGGAGGTGTTAACAAGGACATCTGTTTATATATGGAACATTTGTAGTATTCTTTTTAATTACTACACTTCTATTCCCAATAATGAAATAGTGATACGTGACTAAAAGTTCCTACTTGTTAAAGCTCTTGTGGAGAAAGCTATAGCTTCCAAGGGATTTCTTGCTGGCTCCACTTTTGAAAACTCATCATACCTGCACTTCCCTTCTGCTGCCCTGTAAGAAGGAGGGATGGAAACAGAAGTGAGAATACGGTGCCTTGGGCAAACTTGTGATGGCTCAGCCTAGAGCCAACTTTTCTGGTGAAGAGTCCATCCAGCGCACAAACAGCAAAGACAGACAGGATTTCTTGGGATGCTGAGCATTCTGGGAATTATTAAAATGAGATAAACTTTAGCATCCACTATAATTTTTTAGAACTGAATAAGAAATATAAAAATTTAAAAAAGTTAGGAGAGGTTAAATATAGAAAAAAAACTTTAAAAATGCAAACTCAAAATGGCAACTTAAGAATTTTTTAAAGAACAATGTTAATAAATAAACAGGAATATAAATATTTGAGTTTACAGAAAATGGCAAGCCAAAGTAAACAGTCTATGCTCAAAGTCTAAAGAGCCACTCACAAAGTACTATCTGCTCATCATTTTCACAGAATTATTATTCTGTCTCAAGCCAAAAGAATACACATGTTGGTAAATGGCCAATTTTTATTTTTACCACAGACTTCTAAGGAGCTTCAGACATTATGAAGAACTGGAAAGTTTGAATCTAATAGACAACTACATAAAATTTTCATTTTTATTTTTTTCATGTGTGTAGGATTTTGCCATTTTTAACCGCATGCAGAAGAATTGTGTGCTTTTAAGATTATTACATGTGGCTTTAATTTAAATTAACTTATTAAATTGTTTTAAGCATCCTCATTTAATACATTGCTAATTAGATTGTCAAATTAATTTCAGTTGTTAATTTGGCATTTTTCTTCCTGTACTTTCTGTCCATAAATATTTCCTTTACCACAAACCTATACTATTAACTGAAAGCATGTCCAGATGTTAAAACTGATTCTTTTCTATGCAGCTGTTGAACATGATTTCTTATTAGTTGGATTTTAGTTGCCATCTTGCACATGTCAGAATATAGCAGCCTCTGGGCCTTGAAACTTTTCCTGGCCCACATGAGTTCATCTTACCATGATACTGAGAGGCACAGGAATAGCTTATTCCTTGAAATACTATGACTATAGATTGGGAAATCTGTCATTTATAGAATGAGTACTAACAGAAAAGTTTAATGCTTCAACCAGTATATGTGAATAGTGAAATACTCAGGTTGACAGAGGTGATGCTAGTTTAAAAGCAATCTATTTCTATTATAGACTAAAACAACAATTTACTCAAAGTTCTTCTTGACTAGTTCAAATCATTAGGCAACTTAGGAGTTAAAAGAGAGAGCTCCCTGACCAACTCTTATCTTGATTCTATTTACATTATAAAACATATTCCCAAATACAAAAATCATAAAATATGTGTGTATTAATATTTGTAAACACACATACCAAAGATGGCTAAACTATCATTTTACTGAACTAGGAAACTGTGTGAAGAGGAAAAAAAAAAAAAAAGACTATCAAGTCACAAGAAGATAAAACGTACTGAGAATTCTTACCACCACCCCATAAGTCCATCAATGTTAGTGTCATAAGTTCCCATACAAAGACTCACCACAGAAGATACAACCCACAGCAAGAAGGAAATGTGTAATTAAAACATCTCTTAGATATCACTTGCTTTTCCATTAGCAAGAGAAAAGGCCATTTCTCTAATACTTTACCCAATGTTTTTGATTTCTGCAAAATAAATAATAAAAAAATTCTTATGAAAGGAAAGTCCATCAAAATACATTGAAGAAATAAATTCCTCATTTAAAAACCACCATCAAAAACTTTCAAGTCTATTTTTAATTTTTTTTAATAATGGAGGTAAACAAATCCCACCTGTGTATTTTAGGTGAATCAAACACCCAGTAGCTTTGTATTTGTTGTGATGCTTTAATCATAAGGACGTCACACTTACTTTCCAAATTTAATACAAAGCCAAATAATATTAAAGCTTGTAAAGGAAAAGAAAGCAAGTCCAGGCCTGGATGAGAACATCTCATGGGTACAAGATATAGCGGGGGTAAACATGTAGAGGAAATGGAGGTTCAGCAGCTGCTGTATATGTATTTTTAAGACATGGAAGATTAGGAGGTTCAGTGTCTTAGTGACCGGGTGAAGGGGCCAAAGAGTGGGCATAATTTAGGCCGATATCTAGAATCTTAACCGGACTGGAAGTCGGTATTTGTGCATAGAACCTTACTAATATTTAACACCTTATCCAATGCGAATTACTACTGGGAACTTTCAACACTGTACAATTTTAAATGATCCTTAAGCAACAGGTAAACAAAAATAATTAGAGAAAACTTAAGTATTCATCTATGGTACTATATAACATAATAATACAAGAATTTGGGAAGGATACACGCTCAGACATCTGAAGTAAATATAAAAAGTCTTACATGGGAATTCAAAGGGAATATTAAAATACTAAAAGTAATGTACTTAGCATGAACCTCATTACCATCCATAAACTGAAGACTTATGTGCTTTCACAGAAAGAGAAACTCAGAGTGTCATATATAGAATCATCAACTGCCACAAGCAACTGTCTTCAAATACAACAGACAGTAAAAGTTACTAACTTAAAATATGAATGTAAGTCTTAAGTACTTCTACATAAATCTTCCTGTCGGTAATGTCTGCTTGCTGTGAGAATATATGTACAAATATTTCCCAAAGTCATAAACTAAACTCCAAATGTTGGGAATAATTCATAATCACTTCCGAAGTTCACATGGTAATGTGAAAGAATTGCTGTGAGTCACCATAAGTGTTAGGACAATCATTTTCTACTATATAGTGGTGCTATTCTAAGCCGATAGTGTGTTTAAATCCACACCAATGAAATCAATATGGCACTGTTCTATTCAAGGTGAGACCAAATAAACCTGTCTGGAGCTTTGAGAAATAGGCTTTGCAGTATACTTTGAGTGCTAAATGCCTCTCAGTCCAGAGATCCGTCATTAAATAATCATTAACCATCATTCACTCTTCCTAAAAAGCTTAACATCTAAACTTGTCCGGCACCCTCTAGAGCATTAGTGCAGACTAGCAAGTGAGTGCTCCTCAGTATGTAGGCGTGTCAGTCACCGTCTCACACTGTACATCCCATCAAAACACTCCCAAATATTAACACACACTTGCCAGGGAGTAGCATGCAAAGATGACAAGCGATTAGTACAAAGGACTTCAGTGTAATAATCAGTCTCGGTTAGAAACAAGACACAACTTCACAGAGCTATAATCAAGTCGTTCCAGACTGTTCTATACATATAAAACCTTTCAGCATCAAACGTTATTTAGTCCCACAAAGAAATAAAGCAGGATTAGACTCATCTCAATTGAGAATCCACTGGTAGGTGGGTGATCTTTGACCCTGAGTGTATTTTTAAACACTGCTTGCTTTATCAATATAAATATTATCTCAATTTCAACAGATATTCATCACAGTTCCTGCATAACTACTCTACCATGCCCATTATCATTTTAAATAGTATAAAATTGAAAGGGAAAATCAAAGTATACTTATCTTCTATTACCTAGAAGGTTAAATATATAACACAGAACACTCTTAATTTAGTAATGCTATTAGATCACTTTATGGTAAAGGTATTTTTCTCATGGTATAGCATAAAACTCACTTTCAAGCTGATATCCATGAAAATCTTGTTTCAATATGACATTAATTTGTCCTTCATTTATAAAGCTGAAAGAAAAATATATGACCAGATACTTATGATCCTACCAAAGTTTCAGAACTTAGTATTTTCATTTATTTAATATAGATTCCAATGTAAATGAGAGTCATGGCATTATTTGAATATTTAAGTGACTAAGATGTAATCTTTTCCTAGGTGTGTTTTAGGCTATAAATACAAATAAAACAGTTCATTTAGTTGTTAGATGGTTTAAAACTCCAAGTATGTACTATAGACACATAAAATACTAGTATTTGAAATTTTTCTAGTATGCCAATTATTAGTTTTTGATCTATTATTTTCATTTTCTCTGAATAATACTAATAATTAATAATACAAAATCAAAATAAAGCTCAGAAATTTTTGCTAAGAAATAAGTACAAAATTACATACTTTGGCATTTATACCACATTGTAATTAGCAAAATATTTCATGATTCAAAACATTAAGAAAGAAAACCCATTGTCAACCTAGATTATCTTTAAAGTTCCCTTGTCCCAGAGTAGCACTGTGGCAGCACTGAGGTTTTCAGAGTTCCATCAATACCCTCTGGAGTTTAGAATGGCCACACTTTTCCTTAGCTGATATATTAAAACTGATCAAGGAATGAAGTTACAGTAGGTATTGGAGTAGTCATTATGAAATGGAGAAACATTCGGGACATGTGAAGAAACATTAAAACTGACTGCTGCCCCGTCAGAGAGAACAGAGAGCCAGAGCCAGCGAGAAGGTTATGAACATGAACCTCCACCTTTCCAACTTGGAAATCTCAAAAGCTTCAAAAATATTCCTGTGCTGCAAATACAATATAAAGAAGTTTGCAATTATAATGACCTGTTAAAAATACGTTTTTAAAAACATAATTTATAAAAATTGGTGCTTCTATGAGTTGCTGGGAGTTTAACACCAACATTGCGACACTCTGAGCTTCAAGGCAGGTTGGCTGACAATACAAGACCATGCCTCTAAATTCAAAATCAAAATCCATTAAATAATTGGCACTGCTAAAGCTGACTTCAGATCTTCCAGCACCTCAGTAGGTTTGAACTTTTATGATTGCCAGCAGTGCTGAGAATGTCTATAAGGCCTAGCCATACAATTTGTATACCTTTCAAATTCTGTACAGAAAATTTTTTATTTACCATAAACTCAAAACTTATGCCACCTGCCCTGTGTTCATCAGAATAATTATTTTAAGGTATATTTAAGGGATAATGATTTTTATCCCTATATTAAATTTTAGCCTCTTCTTTAAAATACTAAAAACAGAGAAGGGAATTTTATTTATTCTCCTTAACAATGTAACTGTTTTTTTTAAATATACATTATAAAAAATTTTCAAAAGAATTCATGCCTTTAAGGATTCATTAGATTAACTGAAATTCAAATATTTATTTACTGTAGACAATATATATAAACGAGAAGTCAGAAATATATAGTGAATCTTCATTGATTTTAGAAGGTGATTCTGTAAAATTAAGCTGACCTAAGAAATAGAAGGAAGAGTTTACCACAGTCATATTTAAATATCAACATGCATAGAGTGTTAAAAAAAATAACCCTCAAAACTTGCACTGCAAATATGTTTATAAAACATCTTCAACATGTGTTATATGAAAAGTTTACATTTTAAACTATTAAATCAGTATCTGATAAATTAAAAAAAGAAATACACATGTAAGATTCAAAATCAGTGAAATATGTTTTATGTAAAAAGTTTGTAAAGTATACCCCAGTCTAATTATTATTAGAATATAATAGTTATACTTGAGGTTACTAAGCATCCATTATTATTACAATTAAATGTCCAAAATAATGAAATTTAACTTTTGTAAGAGATATCAATATTATGATACTCATTTTTCTTAAAATATTTTCAAAACTCTTCAAGCAAAAGACTTGGCTATTTCCTAAAGTGACCAATACAAAAAAAAAAAAAATCCCACAAGGTTCCTGAAAAATGCCACCAGAAGTCTCATTCAGAGATGAGAGGAGGCCAGTATTGTATATTTTTACATGAAACCACAAAATAAGAAACAGAATTACGGCAGGCTCACAGTCTCGCGGAAGCTCAATACTTGACTGCTCTGTTGCTGGGGCAGCTCCAGAGAGAGTTAACCTGGTGTGATAAAAGACTCGACAAAGCAATTCTGACTGTGCAGCAATGCTAAGTTGTGGACTAATACATGAACAGGAGGCCCAATCACTGTCTTTCACCATGCACAATTTACACATGGCTTTATCAATAGCCTTAGTGCTGAATGCAGAACACACTCTATTTGGCTTTCAGTCAATTAAGCTTTAAGCTGTCAGCAAACAAGACTTTTAAGTTAATTTTGAATCACCACGAATCAAGTTGAAGGTTGTAAAAGGGCGGCTCGCATGCTGGCATGAAAAAAGGCAGTTTAATTGCCTCTGAATAGCTATTACATGCTGCAATTGGCCTATTGAATCTTAGATGATCTATTTATTTATCAAAGTACAACTATCAAAGATTAGTAAAACGGTGAATAATATACTCTGATCTTTTACTATTTTGCATAAGAATTTGATATGTTTGCAACAGTACAAAGAATGAGTATTTTAAAGAACATTTAATTTTTTGTGTACAATTGAGAAATGAGAAATCAGCAAAACAAAAGCTGGTAAGACAAATGAAGGTAATATGTTTCTAGGAAAATTGATACAGACTTTTAAAAGATATTTTGTGTCATACAATACTTCAATATGTGATGCAAAATGTAATGATTCAAAATGCATGTATTCCTTTAAAAATGTTCAAGTTAAAATGTGTGTAGAATTAAAAGGGTAAAAAAAAAAGGAAATTCTAAATTTGAATCAGGTTGGAGATTTTTAAATATCTTGGCTTAGAATTTCTTATACTAAATTCATGATTGTGAGAATACAAAGAACATCAAATACATTATTTTAATACCTTTAGGTGAAGATTAAGGGTTTCTTAGAAAAACTAAGTTAAAGGAATTTTTATATTTTATATACTGACATCATCTGTTTTTAAGACTGTGGTTGGTTATAAAGGTAATCCGTTTTTGTTTTTGTTTTTTTTCCTGGAATTATTTATTTCAATTTCATGTACTCTGGTTTATTATTACAGGGCTGCTCGTGAGTGTTTGGTGCATATATTGATTTTTTTTATTTGAGGAGAGCAGTGAAGCATTAGGTTACTGGGGGAGGAGGGGACTGGTTAGCTTTTTTAAGCCAACGTAAATATAGATCAAATTTAAGAATGGGAAAACTACGGAATTTTTGTGTTGGTGGAAATAAACTATGGCTTTTGTATATTCTGGATGATTTTTACATGTTAAAATCATGTTCAACAGTTGAACTCATTAAACTGTGCACTTGTGATTACATATGGAAGTCATATGGAGATTAATTTCTAAAAAGTACTAATGATTTTAAGAATTTGAGCAAACATAAGGTTCATTTTATGTTTTGTTTTTCTCAAAGAAAGAAAGAAAAGAAAAAACAAACAGTTGTATATCTGGCAGCAGGACCCACCCTGTATCTCTAGTCAGTGGAGTGACTGACAGGCTTGGGAAGGAGCACTCTCCTCATTCCAGGAACTACCACACACTTAGGGGCTGAAACTCAGAGTGATGGAAAAACCCTTTCTCACCCTCTCTTCTTCCAGCCATTATAAAACATTTTACTTGCATTTACATTTGCAAATATAATTATTTACCAGTTGCTTCACACAGAAAGCCAAGCTGCTAAAACCATAAATATAAAGACTTTAAAGTAGACAATGCCTATCTGATTTCTAAAGGAAACACAGAGGGAGATGAATTAAAAGAGTCAGTGTGATCAGGGTCAGGTAAAAAATGACATTGAGAAGAGGTAGTCTTTTCATCACTAAAAAATGTTAATGAAGACTTCTTTGTATTCAGTGGTCATAAACATTCATTGCACATCCCCTCCTGTATGTGTGCATTTATATATTCAGGGAAGACACAAAGTACTACCAACACCCCCACTCTACTCACATGAACACATCTAACCCAAGAGGAATGGAGGCACACATACAGGAGGGGTGCACGGACTCAGAGGAATAATGTACGCATGGAGATGAAGACAAACTACACAAACATAGAAGACAAATAAGAAAGTAAAACTAGAAAACAAGGGAGTACACAGTATAAGAAAGAGGGGCAAGATAAAAATCCTGAAGCATAATGGCTGAGTAAGTTTCTTACTCTTACTGCTGGTATGAACCTGACATTCTTATTTACTGATACTTTAAGCTAATATGTTAAAGAAATAACAATCAGATAAAAAGTTTTTGCAAAGCTTTTGGAACTTAACAGTAATCCACGCTGTTTCCCTTTCTATCAGTGTGACATATAACTAGGAAATTAACTTAAAAAAGAAAGCACTGATTGGGGAATCACTGTGCCCACCCATGGCCATCTGGCCCTATTGCCTTGGGTCTGTGGGGAGGCACACAATCAAGACAGTGTGATGGCATCATGAAGGACAGCTGCTCGCCTCAAGCAGTCAGGAAGCAGGAGAAAGACCAAGCCTGCCCTACAGGGTCTCCTCTTCCTTCCACGTTTGTTTCACGCAGACTCTCAGCCTTTTAGATATGCCACCATATTTAAGCAGATCTTCTTCAGTCATTGTCCTCATAGCAATCATTTCTGGAAACACCTTCATAGATACACCCAAAAATGTACTCTAATAATCTACATTAATCTACATACTAAGCTAATTTGATAAGGATAACTATCAGAAAAAGCAAGAATGGATGAACAAATAAATTGAATCCAAAAAGTAAAGCAATACTTGTTATGACACAACTACAAAAATAAGAAACTCATGGATATTCAGAGATGTGGTCTCAAAAGGCAAAAGTGGCATTCAAGGGAGGTCCCTAAATCCACTTGGATTAGACAGGAAGAAAGGGTTGCGTATAAAAAATTAAAAAAACAGGAGCAGAAGTAGAGTCCTATCTGACCACCCTCTAGCTCCTATACCTCCACATAGTTTTCCTTTTATTCCTCCTTAACCTGCTCTCTCTGTTCCCCATTTTCAACTATATACTAAAAATATATTCAAGGGTTGGTGAGATAGCTCACCATGGAAAGACAGTTGCCACTTAGCCTCATTACATGAGTTCAGTTCCCATAACCTACATGATGGAAGAAGAATGCCAACTGTCCCAAGTTGTCTTCTGACTTCTCTTACATATCCTGGATATGCACACACACACAATAAATCAATGACGAAAATTTTAATACAAGCATTTATTATGCCATCACCCTCCCCAAAATCACTTTTACTACCTGGTAGGATGTAGTTACATGAAGACAGTGATAGAAATTCCCATCTCTGTGTTTATAGATGTTGTCCAAGGGCCTAGTACAATGCCTAGGCGTGGACACTGAAGGACTATTTGCTGAATGAATAAATAAAGGACAGAAGCAGAATAGCTCTAGCTTATACTAACCAAAGACAGAGATGAAGAAGCATTAAGTGAAGCTTTGTGAATACCAGTCTGAGGAAACTAGCTTATAAAAGCAATGAAAAACAGAAGACTTCAAAACCATACAGTGATTATTGGAAAAAATAAACCCAACAACTCTCCATTGAAGAGAATTGAAATATAAAATGCAATAGCTTGAGGCTAGGGTTACAAAGGCAAAAATGGAGACAAGAGATTTTGTCTAAATCTCTTTAGACAAAATAAATTTTGTTTATTACTTTATTTTTATTTATTGGTGTATGCATGTGTACACACCCAGGCACACAGGAGAGGCAAGAGAAGGAAAGCTGGTACCATCCTCTATTCTCCAACTTAGTTTTTGAAACAGGGTCTTTCACTGGACCTGAAGTCTGATGTTTTAGCTTTGCAGGCTGACCAGCAAGCTCTCAGAATCTGTAGGTTTCTATCCCCCAGTGTTAGGCTTACAGGTACTTGTGGTCATGCCTGCTTTTGTTTTGTTTGGGTTAGTTTTTGTTTGTTTTTGATTGGGTGCTAGAGAATAGAGCTCAGGTTTTCTTGGTTGCATAGCAAGTGCTCTGACTCACTGGCCCATCTCCTTAGCTGTATCTCTGTCTTTGTGTAAAGCAAAAGACATCAAGAAGGAAGAAGGGCCAAGCAGCTCAAGAGTCAAGGTTCAGAGCTGGGAAAATGGGTCACTGATAAAATGAAGTTTAAATATAGCCAAGTTTAAGCACCTTTGAGACATAGAAGTGGAAAAAAAATAAAGAAAGAATGGCAGAGAAAGAAGAGGACTGCAAAGAGAGACTGTGAAAGCTTCCTTGCATACCAATCATTAAGAAACAAAATGGAGGAAAAGGAAGGACCCCATGATGCTTCTTTCATCTGGCAAACCCTGACACAGGTCACAACTCAAATGCCAGCTTGATAAAGTGCTGGCTGGCCTAGCATGATGACCAGAGTTTGATTCCCAGAACCCATGAAAAAGCCAAGCATGGTAGTGCATGAATGTAATCCCACTGCTGGGGAAAAAAAAGAGATCAGCTGTTCTAGCCTAATCACTAAGCATCATGTTCCAGTAAGAAACCCTGTCCCCAAAACCAACACAAGTTCAAGGAACATGTGAGGTTGATCTATAGTCATGCCTGCACACATGGACATGCATCTTCATGAACATAAATTTGGGTGCACACACATACTACAAAGAGAATTGTCAAGTTTGTTCAATGGTTAACCTTGTTCCTACACTGCTTAATGTCAAGTCCTCCAGAGGTAGGAGGCAAAGTCTTCCACAAGTCATTTTTGTGATTTGCTACTGCATACCTTTCTCGCAATAACAGAATCTTAGAATATAAGCCAGAGTACTGCATGGTAAGTGTGGACACACACACGTGCATATACAGGGAGGAGTATATATGAGATTTCACATGGGCTAAATGTGTTCATGCATGCATGCATACATATGTGTGTGGTGTTTGTCAGATTGTGTGAGTAGAGTTTAACGCTGCCATATGTTCCATGCTGTAAGGAAGAAATACTAAAGCAGAAACCACTTTCTTCCCTCAGTAGTACAAAAACAACAACAAAAAAGAGGCCTTACGTCATGCCTCACAGTACACTAATTACTCTGAAATGATTTATAATAGCCAATGGAGAACTTAGCATTACGGGCCATATTACCCATCCAATTTACATGTCACTCTTCTTGGTGCATTCTCCCAGGCCCCTCGGTGCTGCCTTCTATGAGGAGAAACAAAACGAGAAGTCTCCCACATGCGAAAGCACACCTGCTGCCCTCCTGGCTGTACAATCAGTCATAAAAGGAAAGCACATGTTAATGAGCCGTGTTCTCAGATAATAAGCCCTTCTTCCTACAAATACAGAGATGGGAGATGGGGGGTGAGGGAGGAAGCAGCACTAAGATCATGCACCAAAGTCTTGTTTGCCTCAAAAAAAATTTTTTTATAAAGTTCTGAAAGCAATTCAAAGTTCACATCCTATATCAGGACAGGTATCAGGAAGAAGTTTAAATAACTCTAGGTAAGTAATCAAGACTTCTACATTATAACAAGTCTTTTACTGGAAAGGTATCTCACTTACTTGAATCTACAATGACTGGAGGAGTTATGGGTTCTTTAAAATAACAAAAGTGGACTTTGCCCATAGAAGACAGTCTACCTGTGAGTCAGAGAGCTCAGAACGCTGGACATGCTAAGGGCGCAGAGTCAGTCTTGCAAATTTTAATAACTGTTAGAAATTAATAAGGCCTTGTCTTTCCCACCTATACTTTCCTGCGAAAGGATTTTCCTGGGGGTCCCTGACTTCATGACTCACTCTGTCCCCAGTGTTCCGTATAGTGGCTTTTCTGACAAAGAAGGAAGGATAAGACAAGAGATTTGTCACAGCAATTCACCCCCTCCCTGACCTCCATGCTCCACTCAAGATGCATTTACTTGCAAAAAACAGCACTGCTCCCAAAGTCATATGTTTCCAGAAGCAGGTGCGCAGGGAAAGACAGTGGTTTCCAGCAAAGCTTGTGATGAATTATTAATTTGACTGTACACTGTATTATTGGAAGAACAAAGCTCCAAGAATAAGCAAGACATCTCTAAAGAGGAAAACAAAAACACAGAAAAGAGAACATGCTCTATAGAGTATAAACACTGATTATAAAGCTACAGTAATAAAAACAGCAAGGTCCTGCAAAAGGAATGAATAGGTGTGTGTGTGTGTGTGCATGTGTGTGTGTGTGTGTATGTATGTATACACACATACAATAAAATGAGAAAAGAAAGAACAGCAATAAAACAACAGTTCATGCACATACACACTCAAAATAGTGGTTTTTGTTTTCTTTTCCTTTTTTGCTGTATGAATAAAAGAAAATTAAACTCTATGCTTCCATCACACACAAAATCAACTATTATCAAACTACTAATCACTATGACTGTGGTAAAACATTAGTTCTTGAAGGAAAGCATAAATGATGGTATAAAGTCTTTCTTAAGATCAAAAAAATCACTAACCATAAAAGGAGACATAGATAAAACCACAACATAAAAATTAAGAACATTTAAAAAAAGCATCCTTTCGAAGTACACACACATACACAGAGAGAGAGAGAGAGAGAGAGAGAGAGAGAGTGAGTGAAAGAGAAAGAGAGAGAAAGAGAGAGAGAGAGAGAGAGAGAGAGAGAAAGAAAATCTTGAAAAACATTTTTGCACATGCCTTTCACAAAAGTGGAAAGACACAAACACATTCAAACTCTGATGTGGCTAAAAGCAAATGGGTATCACTCCCTCCCTGTGAATTAATCTAATCTCTTCCATCTAAAAGAACTATTTTGTTTTGTTTTGAGACAGAGTGTGGCTATGTTGCTCATGAGCTCATAAAATTTTCCTTCCTCTACAAACAATGGAACTATGGTGCACACAAGTACGTGAACTTCAATTGACAAAACTTAAAACCACACAATCTCATATGCTATTGTTATAAGCTGAGCAACTCCAGTCCTAAGTACACATTATAGTTAAGTAGACAGATCACATGTTCATAGCACCAAGATTTTTAATGGGGAAAACCAAAAAGTAAAACAAAAACAAAAACAACCAAACAAAAACCTAACAAAAATGTCTATTGCCAAAATAATGGATAAACTGTAACTAAACTGTGATGAGACACAATAACATATATAAATTTTTGTACTACTTAGTTAAGTATAGAAGTAAGCTCTCATAGATTCTATATATACTATAACACCTAGTTTATATGTTAAATAGCTGTTTCAGTTTAAAAAACTAATTCAGTGGGCAATGATGGCACATGCCTTAATCCTAGCACTGTGGAAGTATAGGCAGGTAGATTTCTGTGGGTTTGAGGCCAGCCTGGTCTACATAGAGAGAGAGAGAGTTCCAGGACAGCTCGGGATACATGGAGAAACTCTGTCTCAGAAACAAACAAACAAACAGAGTTAAAAAAAAAACAAACAAACCTAAAACAAGACTAAATGATACATTTTTTAAGCATACTTACAAATAACTACTAGAGGCAAAAAAGGCATTTGTGATCTGATTAAAATAAATATTATCAGCTCAATAATAGGAACCAAATCTATATCCTAGACCCCTTCAATATCTATGAAAATGAGTCTTCTTGTTCAAATTTCCTCAAATAAGCCAGGGATGTGTCTGTAATCCCAGGAAGCTGAAACAGATAGATCACTGAGCACAGGCATTCAAGGTGAACCAGGGTAATATTTCCAGATACATTGTATTGCAAAGGGCAGAGGAGAGAGAAGAGAGCACAGTAAGAAGTTCCCTAAGCAAGAAGAAAAAAGCATTATCTAATTAGTTATTTGTGTGAATAACAGACGGGAAAAAAATACCTATGTAGGATTATGTTATGGCTAAGATATATTAAACTTCAAAGTTGTGTCAAGGGACCCCTATGGCTGACTATGAAAGTTGTTGGAAAATAACTCGAAAGAGTCATCATTAAGGACTATCTCTCCAGAAAACTGAGCAGTTGCACATCCAGACGATGTGCATACCATCACAATGGTTCAGACATTT
>NW_026596040.1:24642958-24775533 GCF_907164565.1 Psammomys obesus | reverse complement strand
CAACTGTCTGTATTCCAGCTCCAAGGAATTGGATGCATCTAGATTTGTAGTTGCCTTCTGTATTTGGAGTTCTCTGGTTAAGGTACTTTATCTCTGGCCTTGCTTTGTTGCTCAGTTATTGAAACCTCTGGCCTCCAAGGGCATTAGTATTAATGTACACATACCCATGTGTAGACATACACAAATATATTATTAAAACTAATAAATCCCTAAAAACAAAAATAGAAGTTTAAATTCAAAAAATGGACAAATAAATAGATAATTGGGGATATCTATCTATCTATCTATCTATCTATCTATCTATCTATCTATCTACAATCAAATAGTAGTGAGGCCTGCCTAGGAGGGTGCTGCTGGATCAGACTGGAAATTCTTTACAGAAAACACTTCAGAGTTGAGTGTTAAGATATGAGTAGAAAATTGTATTGGTATTTTGATAGGAATTGCACTATATCTGTAGAGGGGACAGGAACTCCTCAAGGAGACCAACAAAGCCAAAAATTAACTGGGCCCAGTGGGGCCTGCTAGAATACAAAGTGAATAAATTAAAATAAATAAATAAACAAATAAATAAATAAAACTTATCTAAACACAGAAACAAACAAACAAAAAAGATATGAGAAGACTGCTGGATGGAAGCCTGAGTAGGGGGGAATTCCAAAAAGAAAATTATGAAAACAGGTAAAAAGAATGTTAAGACAATTAAAAAGAAAAAAAAAGAAAAAGAAAGAGGTTGAGAGATGAAGCCAAGTAGTGGAAGAGTAATATACTGATGGTTACAGATTTATGTCAAAGGCATAAAAGACTAAATGAAGCACCAGAGTAAGGACCATGACTTCTGTTTTATTTGTAAAGGTGATTCTAGTAGTACAGGGGACTGTGTCCACCATAAACAGTAAGTGCCAAAGTACTCAACAGTGGTCAAAGTGAATGGGCTGCAAGAACGGACAGAAGGATTTAGAAGAGGTGACTGACTCAGCTGTCAACTAGACTTGGGAACAGTGAGGAATCAGCAGCAGGCCATTTTAACTCGAACAGATATGGTGAATAGAAGTAAGTACTGGAGGCCAAGAACATACGTCAAGGAAGTTGTTTGGATATTAGAAAAATTGGTTCAATTTTGAAACTACTGCATATCATGATAATCTGTTTATATGTGGCCAATAAGCAACTGAAATGCTACTTAAACTATGGCTCAAATATTTACTGAACATCTTCCAATGTTTCAGGCATGTAACAGGATCCACTGCCAAAGCTAACAAATAACCATGGTCCTTTTAATATGCCTTTTGTATAAGAAAATAAGCAAGTAAGCACATAAATAACCAGATGATTATAGACACTGCAAAAAAGTAAAAATGTGGTACAGAAAGTGGCTAAAATAGAGTTCACATGTGTTTGGGCCACATGGGAGAAAGAAGCATCATGGGGAAGGCCTCGGGTACCACCAGACTTGTGAAGTTTGGAGAAAGACAAAACTATATGCCAATTTTCAAAATGTAGAAGAAGCCTGACATGTTCATAAACAAAACAAACACTAATGTAGCTGGAGGAAGAGAATGAACAAGAGCAGATGGCAATAAGCATAGACTGAGCAGACCTTGTGAGCAAAGTAAGGAATTCAAATCTAAGTTTCCGGGATCATCTTTGGAATTTAAGCAACAGTGGCATTATTTGACAGACATTTAAAAAAAAAATCACTCAATATAGAAGATGCTTCACTGGGAGACAGGAGGAGAGATAACACCAGAAAACTGAAGTCACTAGAAATGACACTGAGGTCAGCTAGTACAGTAACTATGGCTTTGAAGAGAAATGGAAAAGTACACTTAGGCAATTATTCTGAAAGCAGGGAAAAAGAAAAGGAGTTGATAACCCAGAGCTATGCTGAATATTTATCAGTAAGTGGTTCAATATAAGGAAGCTTAAAAAGCACAATAGACCAAATCCTCTAAAATGCTGACTTTTAAGAAATAAGGACCTGGGAGCTGGAAAGATGCTTGGTGGTTAAAAGCTTATTCTATTCTTTCATAAGATCCACAACCACCTGTAACTTCAGCTCTTGGGGACTGGGTGCCTTCTTCTTGCCTCTGATGGCACGTGTGCTCAACTGTACATATTTACCCCCCACACAAATACATAATTTTTAAAAATAAAGATCAATTAAAAATAAGAAATAGTATAAGGAGAGAAGGATATGAAAGAAATAGAGAAAGACAAGAAAATCAGAATAATCACGCCCTGGGACTGAAGAGAGTTTTTCTCAGAAAGCAGTCAGCAGGGCCCAGAATAAGGAGCCCCTGTCTGTTCCCTAACCTGAGTAATACTGAACTCAGTATTCCCAGTGATCAGAGGAAGGATATGCTTGGTTGGATAAGAAAAAAAAATATATTTGTAAAGAAGACATTGGACTTAGAGACAACACTGCAATTTTAAGAGTTGGAAAAAAGATGTGAGACTGAAGTTCAGAAACATGAAAGATGGGATACTTAATTATCTAGCAAACAACAGGAAACATGAATATAGCTTCTTTAGGAAAGTTACTGTATACAAATTATTTTTCAGGTCAATATCAATTGCTTCATATCTGTGTATTATACTATCCTCAGTTTCCAGATAGTCCCTGGGACAAACTGGACTCCAATAAAGAGTACAGAGAAAGAACAATAAACACCCAGAGATTACCAGCATTTATTAACGTGAGCTCTTACATAGTCAATTGGCTAAGTCTATGAAAGGTAAAACGGGAAGATGACAGAGAAAGTTCTATCCCGTATGCACCAGAAGCTACTTACATTGCATATTGTGTTTAGAAACTATTTAACAATTATTCCTTCAATACAAGTATTTGCATTTAATATCAAGGAAATATTTCTTCATTAATGTGTTAATCAGAGTTTGAGAGCATTGCAGGGTACCTGACATAAACAACTCAAGAGAGGAAGGATTCATTTTTGGCTCATGGTTGGATCCACTGATCTACATCTGAGAGAAGAAGGAATAAATACCCTAAATGCAGAATCAGATAGTAAAGCTGCTCAAAAAGGTTGCCCAAAGGCAGAAAAGAGGAAAGGGTAGAAAAAAAATATACACACCAGTGACCTACTACCTCCAACAAGGTGTCCTCTCCAATTTTTTTTAACAACTCCCCTTAATGGCATCAGATTATAAACCTATAACCACAGTCCTCAGGATCCAAAAATTTACTAAAAAACTCACAACCTGACAGAAAGGCCACCAGTACATAAACCAGTGTACACGGACATTTCACAGCCAACTTCTTAAATACTAAATGAGTTTTCTTAAATGCTGAATGACTTTTCAAATATCTCTTTAAAAAAAATCCTTATATAAAACCTTAAAAGAAAAAAAATTCCTACTTCCCATTTCTTACATAGTAAGAGCTGGAGGGGACGGGAACTCCACAAGGAGAGCAATAGAACAAGATAATTTGAACACAGAGAACTTCCCAGAAAATCATACTCCAACCAAGGACTATTCGTGGAGATGACCTGGAACCCCTGCACAGGTGTAGCCCATGGCAGTTCAGTGTCCAAGTGGGTTATATAGTAATGGGAAGAGGGACTGCCTCTGATATAATCTGATTGGCCTGCTCGTTGATCACTTACCCCTGAGGGGGGAGCAGCCTTACCAGGCCACAGTAGAGGACAATGGAGCCACTTTTGATGAGAACTGATAGACTAAGATCAGAAAGAAGAGGAGAACCTCCCATATCAGTGGACTTGGGGAGTGGCATGCATGCAGAAAGGGGAGGGAGGGTGGGATCGGGAGGGGAGGAGGGAGGGGCTTATGGGGGGATACAAAATGAATAAAGTGTAATTAATAAAATAAAGAAAAAAATTTCCAAAGACTAAATTAGGCTGTGTACCACAATTTTGTGCAATCCCCAAATTTTAAATTCTTTCCTTAATGAAAGCAATTTCATAATATTAATGTTCTGGGGTTTGTTTTTGTTTGTTCTTTTTTTGTTGTTTTTTTTTTGGTGGGGGGAAGAGGAGAGTGTTGGTTTTGTTTTCTTTTTTTCGAGACTGGGTTTCTCTGTGTAGTCTTGGTTGTCCTGGCCTCGCTATGTAGATCAGGCTGGCCTCAAACTCACAGTGATCCACCCTCCTCTCACTCCCTGCATGCTGAGATTACAGGCATGTGCCACCATGCCAGGCAATATTAATGTTTTAAAAGTCTTTTGTATTTTATCAAACTCAATGTTAACTAAAAATTAACTAGTGTTGAAACAAAACTACTAAGCAATCTTGTATTAACTATTTACATTTACTGATAACATTAATATGCATAAATAAAAATATGATTCCAAATAAATGTGAGTTTTAGTGGACTCTACTAAATTAGTATTTAGGTTCTCTTGATAAAAATGAGTTTGCCATTACAAATCAGAAATTACAACTATAAAAATGAACCATGATTTCAGTATATCTACAAGACACAACAGTCATAGAATAGCAATAAAATTCAGTGAAAATTCATGTCTACTCCTTGTAAACTGTACTGTTGATAAAAAGAAAAAAAATGATCAAAGTGCTAAGAAGAAAGACCCATGCCAAGAAACTCTGCAGAATTTTGTAATTGTTCATAGAAAACCGACATAAGTATTATCGAAAGAGGAAATCTTTTGGTTGGCAGAAATCTCTTCTCATAAATACCTAGTAAAACTGCACAGACTGAGGCATATCTGATCAATTCTCACCATGCCCAAATCATATCCAGAAACAAAGAAAATATATAAATAAAAATGGAAAAAGTCAACACTGCCACTGCTAGTAGGACAATTTCAACCCTTGTGTATCCTCAATTCTCAGTCTCTCTACAAACCTACATGTCTATGTTTTCCTCTCATGAACCTCCCATTCCCATGGAACAGTGGTTAGCCTGTCTAAACTTTCGTAGGGTCCTACAGTGACTCAAAGAGCTGTAGTTTCTTTTCCCAAGATAATGCAAAAATTTACAAGTTTAAAGACCTAAAATTACATCTCTATACTACATGCAACAAGAACAAAATAATTTCATTTCAATTTCTATTTTAATTTTTATTGGGACTATTCTTGTTAAGTTGTAATCTAGTACACATCATAGATCATTAAAACAGATAATTATAAACTGGAAAGGAGGCCACAAGAGAGAAAAGATGTTAAGGAAGTTAAGGAAGGCCAATGAGGATACGTGGCATGAGAGTAGAGATAAAAGGGAGCAGAGAAGGGTGCAAGGAGGGATCAGGGAAATAGAGCAGGGAAAGGAGAACCACAAAAGCAATTTTTGTTTCAAAATACCATAATGAAACTCAATAATACTGTGTGCTAAGTTAAAAAATTTAAAAATAGCCACTTATAGATGAAGAGAAAAAAGTTAAACACTAAGGGGAAAAGGATTCTTTTAACACTGAATACAAAGGTCAGGAATGATGGATCTATTTTTCACAAAGTTAAAGTACTAAGAAATAATGTCAGAATTTTTCTCAGAATTAATAATCATTAGAAAAATCAAAGAAAGAACTACAATGAGATACAACGATTTGCAAATAAGACTGATAGTAGATGTGCAAAATGGAACCATCACAGTAGAAAACAATATGGCAGGTCCAATAACTGTATGCTCCAATAACTCTAGCCTGAGTATAAAACTAAAAGAACAGGAAAGAATATAAAAGTTCCAAATAGAAGAATTTAGCCAGTATCTATATACCAAGATTCATAGCAACATTATTCAAAACAGTCTAAAGGAACCAAGTATCTAGCATCAATAATGGTAGAGCCATACATTAGAGTATTATTCTACCTTAAACAGAAAAGAAATTTTGACACAAACTACAATATGGATCAATCTGAAAAATGCTTTACTTACTGAAATAAGACAACAATCATTTGATTCTATTTATATGAACAACATATATTAGATTTAGAGACAGCATACAGATGATTTTTCTTCTAGTTCCAATTCATGAGAACCAGGTTATCTGACTTTATAACTGACTTTATACATTCTCTGCCTAACCGTTAAATAATTAATATTTTATTACATTTATTAACTTTATATATGTGTGTACATATTATACAAATGTGGAGATCAGAGGACATCATCCTGTGGAGAACAGGTTTCTCCTTCTGCCATGTTAACCCTAGAAACTGAACTAGGTTGGTCTTTACCCACTGAGTTGTCGTAACCTTTTTCTAATTTTTGAGTGTGTGCAGAAAAAGAAAAGGTTTCTTACATATGGAACAATTTTAATAAGCATATTTCTGGGTTTTTCACAATCAAATAAAAATAAATGTAATATAGACATATCTGCAGTAGGCAGAAATGTAATATTAATGGTATTATATTCATATTCTATCTGCAGACATGCAAAAACACTAAGGAAAACTATGCCCAACTTGATCCTGTTTGGTTTTTCACAAGTGGTGATTTGAATATATTTGGTACAGCTGGTCCAGTCAGTGCATACAGTACAGACACTTAAGAGCCCCTGAGTTACATACCCTGCTTTTGCTTAAAGCAGGCCAAAGCATCTGAATGAAAAGCTAAGCAAATCCTTTCAGGAGTGAAGAGGTAAAAATCAAGTTAAATAGAGATTTAACAACTTCGTCCTAGGTTGACTTCTTTATTCCTTTAGAATGAAGTCATATAAACCCGGAGTTTTCTTCTTATGTAACTATCATAACACAGCTTTTATTTTTTTTTAATTTTATTTTTTTCTTATCAGTTACATTTTATTAATTCTGTATCCCAGCTGTGTCCCGCTCCTTCATTCCCTCCCAATCCCACCCTCCCTCTCTCATCTCCACCATGCCCCTTTCCAAGTCCACTGATTGGGGGGGGGGGGTCCTCCCCATTCATCTGATCCTGTTTTATCAGGTATCTTCAGGACTGACTGCGAAGCCCTCCTCTGTGGCCTAACAGGACTGCTCCTCCCTTGGGGGGTGGGGAGGTCAAAGAGCCAGTCATTGAGTTCCTGTTAGAAATAGTCCTTGTTCCCCTCACTATGGGAAACCAATTGATAACACGGCTTTTAAAATGCTCTTATGTCTATACATAATGCTGTGTTATAAGATGGAAATACTTAAATATCTCAGCATCTTGTCTGAATAGAAACAACCTTTTTCTACCTTGGTATAAGGCAATCTTACTCCTAGACTAGTCACACACACAACTTTTAATGTCCTGTGATTTTTAATAACACCAAACTGTTCACTTTAAAATCATTACCTTTGTTATATGAATTTCATTTCAATGAAAAATCAAAATCCTTTAATATGTAAGTAGTTCTCTAGCTACTTTTTTTTTTTACTATGTTTCTTTTAAGTCCACTCAAAATGATTTGATCACATGGCATTTTAATACTCATCAGATTTAGAGGTTATATAGCTTGTTTTAAGTTTTATAATAGCAAACTGTTTAAACAGATTCGGCTTGTGACATTTTTACTTAAATCTGTTGGTGACTGCAGCTGATGAGAAACATTAATAAATCCAATAACATTTTCTACACAGCGATTTTGAAATGTCAGTTATTGCTAATCAATAGACTTCCTTTCTGACTGATCAAATGCTCACAACATGGTCACAATGGCTGATTTTTAGATCTCCTCACAGGTCATAGCCGCAGAAAGCTTGATCCAAATAGTGACTAAGTCTTTGTGTTCACATTTTTTTTTTCAACAAGGATGGGCAACTGTGCTAGTAGCAATACTTCCATTTATATTTCAAAAGCAAATGGTTAAATGATATCCTGTTTAGTTAACACCCTCAAATTAATTTGTTTCTTAATGGCACTAACATCTGTCATTTAACCATGTCATCATTTGCTCAAATGGTATCAACTCAAAGAGAAGTTGTTTGTTTTATGACAGATGTCAATTTGTCACTGGACCACAACTTTATCTTTATATATTTAAAATTCTCAGAGATTGGTGATGGCTGTAGTTAAACTATAATAATTTACAAAAGGCTTAACACAATAGTAAGATTTACAACACTGTTAAAATTCTACTAAAAATAGTCCCAATAAAAATGGTATAATTTTAATTGGAAATTATATGCCAATAAAAGAATTTACACTGACAAATGTGCTAAACAAATCCTCCAGAAGTGTTAGTTGAAAGGCTCCTTTCAAAAAAATGGAAATTGTTACAAAGCATCAATTGCTTAAAATACAATGAGCCTTTCTGCTCAGACTGCTGCTCATATTATCCTCTTCACTCATGATTTTATGGGGAAAACATGACAAGAGTTACAGAAAGAGTATTTTTCTTTTAGCATTTGAAGGGGCTTCAGATTTCAAAAGACCACATACGTATGTGGTTGTTTTCATACAATAGCTCCTGCTGGATATGGTGGACGGTTGTTCAAGGAGTAATTAGACGCAAATTAAAAGGTTCTTTGATCTCCATATGACTGGCTGGTGAGAGACTCACATCTCAAAATGTGTACTGACAGGGTCTGCCCTCACTCTCTGAAATGAGACCCTGCAGGAGCCCTGTCCAGTGGCTGACTCATGGGGCCCAGCACTTCCCAACAGTGGGCAAGGCTGGTTGGGAGTGGCAGATGGTTTCATTTGTTGTATATCTTCACTCTTCACTTAAATTTAGGTGAATCCTGCCCACAGATGAGAGGAAAGTACTATTTCTGCACCTGCCACTTCTACTTCAAAAAGAATCAACCTAGTTCACAAAGACTGTGGAGAAAAAAAAAAAATCTGTTAAGTTGGCTTTAGCCACCGAACAGAATGCTCTAAGTAGGCCGAGGCCACTTTGTCTTTGAGTATCAATGCTTTCCAACTACTCTTCACATTTCCTACTCTTTTTTTTTTTTAAATTAAGCTCATAAATCCTTGAAAGCATCTTATTTTAAAAAGTCTTAACAGTAAAAAGCATACCTATAAGAGTGCAAAGTCCTTCACTGGCTTAATGAATTTGGATGAATAGTCAAATGCAAATATTTGAAAATCTAACAGAATTGAAACAATAATACCACATTAATGATTTCTTGGTTTTCTATCTCAAACCAAATTTTCTTAAACTGATATTTAAAACTAACACTGTTCAGAGCTCTAACGTGACCTGTTTCACTTGACTTTTGTGAAACCTTCAAAAACAGAGAAACTCAAGTTTTAAGTTAAGGCAAACATGTCTATTTTCTTATAAGTAGATAACCACTAAGTATTCACCATGATAATCAAAGCAGATACAGTGATCAGCATTAGTTTCATACACAGTTGAGATGTGGATAATCTCCCATAGACAGATACTGCACATCAACTGACAATTTAGACAAACTCTCAGTGACTCCTGAAGTCCTGAAGATGATTGATTACTGCTATAGGTTGCTGGTTAAAATCATTTCTACCAGAACCCAAAATACTTTAGTGCTAATTTTTAAATGTAGTTTAGGCACAGGAGCATAAATGTAAAATCCACTATCTCCCACCTACACTGTTCATAAAAATACAGCACAGTCTGATTTCAGTAAAATATCTGGAGCATTTTCTGGGAATATTGTTATGAACAAAATGGATATTTGACATTACAAAGAAGTGGCTTTATATGGAATTGAAAGTCATAACTGAGAGAGATTTGGGAACAGATGACTGAGTAGAATAGCTTTCTACCTATGGAGACCAGGTTTCCAGTAACTAGTCACCAAAGATATCAACATAGGTTGGTGATCATATTCTTAGACCATACAATGGTAATAGGAATAACTTATATACTGAACAAGAAGAAAGATTTCCAATCCGAATAATCAACAAAAACCGGTAAGGTACAAACCAAAAGGGATAAACATGAGGTTCCTTTTTTAATTGAAGAAGACAGGAATTAACAGCAACTCATATAAAAACTTGCAGTTACACAATTGCTATAGAATTGGCTTCTTTAGGAAAGCAATTTAATATCAAAATTATAGTATCCAGATAAAATAAGCAACAGTTTTCTAATACTTCAGTGATTATTGAGTGGTCACCTGGTTGGTTCTGGACTGTGTTCTATAGAGCATCACTGACAAGTAGGAGTAATTACAAATGGAAGAGAAAGAGGTCTAGAAACCAGTCATATTGGTTTCATTTCTTCCCAATCCCACCCTCACTCCCTCATCTCCTCCCTGCCTCTTTCCAAGTCCACTTATACGGGAGGTCTTCCTCCCCTTTCATTTGACCCTAGCTTATCAGGTATCTTCAGGACTGGCTGCAAAGTCCTCCTCTATGGCCTAGCAGGGCTGCTCATCCCTCAGGGGATGGGGGAGGGAGGTCAAAGAGCCAGCAATTGAGTTCATGTCAGAAATAGTCCCTGTTCCCCTTACTAGGGTACCCACTTGGGCTACATCTGAACAGGGGTTCTAGGTTATATCCATGTATGGTCCTTGACTGGAGATACAGTCTCATAAAAGACCCCTGTGTCCAGATATATTCGATCCTTGTGGAGCTTCTGTCATTTTTATTTAGGACTATCACTATTTAAAAAAAAAAAAAAAAACAGTGATTTTCCTCCTATATCAGAGTTAGGAACTGTCCTTTCCACAGCAGTCCATAAGAAGAAACCATGTTTGGGTTTATGATTATTCTCACTTCGATTAACTGTTACCTTTCGTTTGTGATTGAAAATTCAAAGTAGTAAAAACCTTTATGTCTGACAACTGATTTGCATCCAAAAAAATCATGGTTCAACAGGGCTGACATTCATGATCTGCCTGTGTATTCAGCATGACTCCCAGGGATCAGGGAAGACTCTTCAAAACCACTATACATTTGAAAAGCGGCTTCTCCCCTTTAGCATGGCTTGCACACTCAAGTATTACTCATGTGTGTGACATGAGCCCTGTGAGTTATGAGACATTGTTGTCATTCCCTTTGTGAATTATGACTTTTGGTCATATGGGTTTGGTATCAATTACAGGGGTACTTCACCTACATAATAGTGTGCCTTGATGCAGGGCAATTCATTCTTATCTTTGAGGCAGTATCACACAGCCCACAAAGGAACAAACTTACGTTCATCTTGAAGGTTAAACACTCACAGGGAAAGATTCTTTTTCCCTTTAAATACTGCTCCTACATTTTTATCCAGTTAAGAGTTCTGTGGTTTCCCAAACTCAACTAGAGGAAGATAAGCAATTAAACGTACCAGTCAATCTTGTTTACACTTGGTGCACATGCTTGTGTAATTTCATATTTACACAAAATTATTTCCTATATTGACTATCTGTGTTTATTACACAAGAAGGCTTTTCTTTAGATTTAAAATATTTCCTATGCTATATAAAAAGGAAGATTGGATTACATTAAAATGAAAATTAAAGTTTCTGTATCACACAGAAAGAATATATATACCAGAATAAATGTGTTTTTTCTTTTCTCTTTTGTAAACTTGATAATATAGTTTCAAGTAAATTCCTTTCAATCAAAAGCCTACACCGTACATTCAAATTCTCATTTCACCATTTCCTAGCAGTGATCCACTATTCAGTCTCTTCTTCTGTGAAATGAAGTAATAATGAAGATGTGTTGCATGAGTTGTTACAGTTTTTTTTTTTTAAAGCCTAGACTACAGTCTGGTACATGTTTAGGTATTAAGTGAGTCTAGCGCGCCGTGGTATTATTAGGTCCCTGTTTTTGAACGTGTCCATATATGTGAGTTTGCTAAGATTACATTAATTACATATGTACTAGCCTAAGACCTTTTAGAAGTATTAACTGCAAACATCCTATACATGTACACTTAAACAATAACAGTGCTCTGTTTAGCAAATATCATTAAGAAAGATCTGGTGCCAAGGCAACCGTTGGTTAAAATAATTCATGTTACAGCACCTCTGATGCTTTATGATATTTAATTCACTTAAATGTACAAAAACATTCTTGGGAAAAAACATCAATATTAAGTTGATTATTCATTTATAACAGCCTAAGATTTATTCACTGAGAAACTGAACATTTAAATGGCATTTAATAGTCTTTTCTCCTGACTTGCCTTTGTCTTTACACTTTTTCTCAAACAAGCATTCTCAGGCCAGTCTTTCAGACAAGTAAACCCAAATATCGCACATGTCGAGTTACAGTCTTCAGCCGACAACAGAAAGCACGTTTTCTTAGTGGTTCAAAAGTAGCTGCACCCCGTCAGGTGTGCCTCTTGAAGTCATATACTTATCAGGCTTCCACCCCTCCTACACAGACTACCTCCTTCTCCTGCAGTGGGCCTCTAACCCCCAGATTAGATGTGGCTACCCTGCTAGCCTCTGGCTTTAAGACAGCAACAAGAGATGTCATTTCCTTAACAGGGCCATGTCCAATGCTCATGTGGCAGTTACCATTGTAAAGGTCGGGAATGCAGAACAGAGGAGAAGAGACAGCAGCCAAGCAAAGACTCACTGCCTGTCATGGAAGTAGAACTGTCATCTCCACTGTCTATAGACTGAAAGGTTACTGGAGACCATTTGGCAGGAGGGTATTTGGAAAAAGGTGTCCACCTGAGAACCTACAATAACCACTTTACCTTCCAACCACATATCAGTATCTAAGTCACAATGCACAGAGACCCCAGGTAAAGTTTCCTGTCTTTTTGTTGTTGTTGTCAAGGAAATCCTGCATATAATATGCTATTCCTCAGTTTGAAAACATACTTTAATGAAAATCAACTGTGGCTAGTTCAATAGAGCTAGCCATATTCTTATATCTGTTTCCAGTCCCTTTCTTCACAATAGAGAGAGGTTGTCAGGATATAGCCCATAATCTCACACTAGTTTGTTACAAATACTTTTTGAGTCATTAAATAACAATTAAGATGAAGGGGGTTAGTTAGAAGAGAAATATACCATGTAAGTAAAGGAAGAATACAGTAAATATGATATGGAAAGGATAGGAGCTCTACAAGGACCAAATATATCCGGGCACAGGGTCTTTTCTGAGACTGACACTCAACCAAGGACCATCTATGGATATAACCTAGAACTTCTGCTCGGATGTGGCCCGTGGTAGCTCAGTAACCAAGTAGTTTTCCAAAGTAAGGGGAACATGGACTATTTCTAACAGGATCTCAAGGGCAGGCTGTTTGACACCCCCCCCCCCAGGGGAGGAGCAGTCTGTTAGGCCACAGAGGAGGACTTTGCAGCCAGCCCTGAAGATACCTGATAAAACAGGGTCAAATGAAAGGGGAGGAGGTCCTCCCCTATCAGTGGACTTGGAAAGGGGCAGGGAGGAGACCAGGGAGGGAGTGTGGGGTTGGGGAGGGAATGAGGGAGCGGGATACAGCTGGGACACAGAGTTAACAAAATGTAACTAAAAAGAAAAATAAAATTAAAAAAAAAAGAATACAGTAAATATATATGACTTTATAAATTTATAAAATATATGGTAAATGGCAAGTGCTTCTTGAAATGAAGAAATCTAAGAAGCTCATTAATTCAGTAATAATTATTTAGTTATTAAATAATTTATTAGGGAGATGGCACATATCTAGGCAGTGACTCATGTGAGAAATACAGAAAGGGTAAAAATCATGTACCTACAAATGACTCTCAAAGGCAAGTGAAATGCTTAAACATAAAAAGTGCATGACATTATCCTTCAGGAGTGCAGAAAACATAGTGGAAAGCCTATGGAACAGAGATTCAGACGGACTCACAAAGATGACTATGACTTAAATAGAATTTGAAGGGACTCTTAGAACATCACCCCCATATGAGAGAGCTGAAGCAAAGGGACTCATGCAAAGAATAAACTGTGCTGACTCTTGGGAAAATAGTAAAGTATTGCAGTAGCTGATGACTCTGGAGAAAATGGGAATCCTTGAGGGGCTCTACATACCTCAGGAAAGTCTTTGGAATCTCTGCTTTGCTCAGGGGCAGCTAGTTATTAGCAGCTAACAAAAGGATAGGAGCCCCACAGGGACCAAATATATCTGGGCACAGGGGTTTTTTCTGAAACTGTTTCTCCAACCAAGGACCATGTATGGATATAACCTAGAACCTTTGCTCCGACGAAGCTCGTGGTAGCTCGATAACCAATTGGTTTCCCATAGTAAGGGGAACAAGGACTATTTCTGACAAGAACTCAATGGCAGGCTCTTTGACCTCCCCACCCCCCAAGGAAGGAGCAGTCCTGCTAGGCCATAGAGGAGGACTTGCAACCAGTCCTGAAGATACCGATAAAACAGGACCAGATGAAAGGGGAGGAGGTCCTCCCCAATCCGTGGACTTGGAAAGGGGCAGGGAGGAGCTGAGGGGAGGAGGATGGGATTGGGAGGGAATAAGGGAGTGGGATACAGCTGGGATACAGAGTTAATAAAATGTAACTAATAATAATAAAATAAAATAAAATTATTAACAGGGAAAAATAAAACAAACAAACAAAAAAGAGTGAAAAGTGATACGCAGGTTACTGAAATTCTCAGAGTGACAGAAGACATAAAATGGACAAGTAAGAGATGGCGTCAGGAACACAGCTATAGAACAATACAAATAATTATAAAGTGAGGGAGTCTAGGCATAGGATGTTTCTAGAGAATAAGATAATTAGGAGAAACAACTTATAAAAATTTGTATCAGATACAGTAGGGCACTGCTGGAGCTGATGAGTTATGCCATTGTGATGCCTTCAACTGCATGTACATAGAAAGAAGAAAAGCTTTGGGAAGAGATAGCAAGCAGCTTGTTGTGTACTAGGCTTTAGGTCCTGGGCTTGGCTTTAGAGAGCTATAGGACATGCAGGCAAATGAGAACATATGGACCTGGTGCTTAGACTAGGCATCTCAGAGGTTGTAGATGTAGATTTGAGCAAAATTACCATACAAGTAGTACTTGAAACAAAAATTAAACCAATCTCAAAAAAAGGAATATTTGAGAAAAGTAATGTTAGCTCCACATAACAGCACACTTAATGCGCTTTTGCCAAAAAATTGTTAGATACCTTGGTTTAGAAATAGTGTTTACCCATTAATATACAACCAAAGCTGAACATTAAACATTAGAAAATAAATATTCTAATTTACATTGTCTTCCTCAGATTAAAAGGTAAAGCATGGAAACAAAAATGATTTGGAATCAGATATTCTATTCAGAAAAAAATGACATCCCTACTTTGCTTAGTATATTTTTTCTCATCACTTCATGGTGAATAATCAAGAGCTTTAGTAATCTGCACAGGAGCCTGAACGTGATATACTTCATAGTATTAACAATCTACAGTTAAAACAATGGGTAATGGCAGTTTACAATGATTTATGACTTATTCCTCCTCAAAGAAATTTGTCTTTGCAACAGAAAGAGACCATTACAGAAAACTACAACCAACTAAAACACAGAGCTGGGGAACCAGGGCTCAACAGAAACATCTCCAAAACATTCCCTGACACAAGGCTTAGGAAACATTGTGGAAGAGGGGGTGGAAAAATTGTAAGATTGACAGGAATGTGGAGTTTGCTGTGAGATTGTGTTTCCTAGTAATGGCAGAAACTATACCCATAAAGCTTCACCAACATGATCCCCTAAACATGAACTGAACAAGGACAATAAAAATAGACATGCCAAAATGGGTGAAGGTAGGGCTGTGGGTAGACCATGAGTCCTCAACACTACACAAAGTACTACAGGCAACTAAGGAATGCTTGGAGTGGGAGAAATAGTTTTCTATAGAGAAGAGCTCACCAACTGGTAATCCAACACTGAATGGTCAGCCCTGAAAACATACATACAAGTAAGCTTATACATATTAGTAGGTCATATTTAGGAATTTATATGTATAGACATACATATATCTGTTTGTATACACTACAAATACTGCTAATAATTAATGAAAAAAGGAGGCTCTAAATTTAAAAAAGAGAATAGAAGGGCATATGAAAGGATTTAGAGGGAAGAAAGGAAAATATTATATATTTTAATTATAATCTCTAAAGCAAAAGAAAAAATCACCGTACAAAATAAATTTAATAAATAAAAGATCAAATGGTGTTTAAAAAGAGTCACATATATCTAGTACTCCTATACTCCTTTCTCCATTGTCAATTATAAGTTTAAAAATGAGAAAGGCAAAGGATACAGGTATAATTTTTACTAATTACAAGGTCTCTTTTTGTGTTAGGAAAGCAATTTTGACCTCTGAATAAATAATGTTCTTTCTTTCCCCCAATGGAGCTTATCTGGACTTTAACATGGCAAATTTCCCATCTTTTAGTCAGAAAAAAATGTAAGCATATGTTATGAATAGGGCCTTTTAGTAAGTAGTAAAATGAACAAATCAATATTTAGTCTCAGACTAGACATTCTTTTCAGCTTTATCTTACAGACATGTTGAGACTTTAATACAAGAATATTTGTTAAGGTGTCTGTTTTATAGTGATGACTTCAGAAAACTTTAGAAAACAATGAGCTTTCTGTTTAACATGTATGTAATAAAAAAAAAAAGGGCTGTAGCAACAAAAAATGTTTCTATTTGCAGTCTTATAACAGTAGTCCTAAGCAATGGTGAAAATTTTAAAGAAGAAATATATGACTTTTTTTCTTTTCGCAAAGGGGATGGTATTCTGGCCTAACTTTGATTTTCCTGTGGTGCTGGAGGCTAAACCTGAAACTTGAGCATGCTGGGCAAGAAGGCTACACTGAGCAACGTCAGCGGCCCTTGCTGGTCTCCGTTAAGCAGTGACACCATGTACCTACCACACTGCTCATCCGATCCCACAAGCGCACAGATAGTCTGTGGTATCATTTCACACCACAAAAAGAAGAAACTCTTTCAAAATCATTCACCAAGAGTGAGAGACTGTATAGCTTAATAATTCTAAATCATATGGGGCTCATGCTGTATTCTAGGTCTATTAGCTGTCAAGCACAAGACCCAGAAAGGCACTCTCTGCAATCTTGTTTCCTCATTTACATACCAAAGACAATACTAGTATCTATTTCAAAATGATTTTATAAGAGTCAGACATGTAATTCTTGATACAAGTCTCAGATGGGATTTAAGACTAGATAGTCACAGTTTCATAGTTAGGCTTAACTTGTTCAGGATTTAAGAAAATGTTTTAAGGTCTAGAAATATGTTTTTTAAGTTAAATACAAGATATGATAGAGACTGATTTAGGTGCAAAACTTTAGACTCACTGAGATAGAATAGATAGTATTTTCCTCAAGGTTGCCAAATACATTTTGAACGTAACTTTTACGTAAGGCTCTCCTGGTTGTTTTACAACTGTTCTCACTGTGTGTGGTTTATTATAAATACGTCCATATACATTTGGGGGAAAACTTTTAGCACCTTCAATATATACTACTCTTCTCTAACTTTTCGTTATTCTGTAGCATATCTCATATTACACACTGTACATTTGATTATTATTTTTATTGTCTATTTTCCCCATGGGAATATTCCATGAGGAAATGTATTGCTGCTTATTTTTTAAATGACATAGTCTAAAAAAAAATTACATATAGCATGACCCAAATATATACATACTGTTAAAAAGACTGCCATGTACCATTCAAAAGAAAAATGCATATAAATATTACTTTCGCTAAATCCTTCTATGGAATCAAAATAGGAGACTCTTCTGCCCCAGTCACACACAGTGCTGTGTGACAGTGGGCATCAAAGCCGGTCATAAAGAAATGACTGATTATAAAAAAAATAGTAAGATTAAAAATTTCCAATATCATACCTAGAAAAAGTACTTTGATTCTATAATTCAAAAAGAAGTTAATATAAATTTATAGAAATCTACATTAATTTACAAAAAATTGGATTTCCTCCCAGATATACAAACATAAGTAAAACACGAAAAAGTAAATAATTAGGTTTAAAATGCAGCTGAGACAGAGAGGTGGCCCACACAGGTTCTGCCAGCTCTAAATTCACAACAAAACCTTTTATGGCACATCTGTGCATCTGTAATGAGGAGAAATATTTTTTGTCCCTGAGTTGGTAACTAAGATGCAGTTAATTACAATTTTACAAAAAGAAACTAAAAAGTTAAAAAAAAAAAAAAGTAAATAGGCCCATTCAGATCCATATGCCACAGTTCCTTTCATTTCGATTAGCTAACTCTGCCAGCTACCTTCTCACTGATCTAGTCTTACCTGACAACGATGGTGACTTTTTACCCTTTTTACTATATGTTCAGTTGTGTCCTGAACATATAATATTAAATAAAAAGCAAGGCAGTAAAGACAAATACAAATTTATTTCTTAGAGAAATAAATATGGTTATGAATAAAGTCCTTCTAAAATTCTTTATTTTTTTATTTTTATTAATTATAGTTTATTCACTTTGCATCCCCCTATAGCTCCCTCCCTCCACCCCTCCCAATCCCACCTTCTTTCCCCCTTGTCCATTCATTCCCCTCCCCCAGTCCACTGATAAGGGAGATCTTCCTCTCCTTCCCTCTGATCCTAGTCTATCAGGTCTCATCAGAGGTGGCTGCATTGTCTTCCTCTGTGGCCTGGTAAGGCTGCTCCCCCCTCAGGGTGTGGTGATCAAACAGCAGGCCAATCAGTCATGTCAGAGGCAGTCCCTGTTCCCCATTACTATGGAACCCACTTGGATACTGAACTGCCTTGGGCTACATCTGTGCAGGGGTTCTAGGTTATCTCCATGCATGGTACTTGGTTGGAGTATCAGTCTCAGAAAAGACCCCTGTGCTCAGATATTTTAGTTCTGTTGCTGTGCTTCTGGAGCTCCTGTCCTCTCCAGGACTATTTCCCACTTTACTTTGAAAATTTTAAAAGCTGTGTAAAAATTAACGTTAGAAGCACCATCCCTTCATCCTCAGTTAGAATATTATTTTTCACCGTAAAGATATCTATCTAAAGGAAAAGTAAGTCACACAGAAGGCCCACTTAAGAATCAATCCTGCTTCATTTACAATTTTTTTTTCTATGGAGGTCACTTTTTAATGAGCTTTCCCCTATTAGCACAATTATGTCATATAAAATCATAATAATAACTGATCTAAAAAGAGAAAAAATGTAGTGATAAAATGATTCCTAATGATTTTCTGCAACACTCATAGATCAGTGTCTTGCTCAGCCATCATCAGAGAAGCTTCTCTCTGCAGAGGATGGGAACAAATGCAGAGGCCCACAGCCAGACACTACAGAGTGACAGACCTTGGAACACTCAGTCATTAATGGGTGTCTCCATCTCCTCTCAGAGCTCAGGGATCCTCGTGGAAGAAGAGGTGGCAAGAGTGTGTAAGCCAGAAGAGGTGGGGGACACCAAGAAAATGAGGCCCTTGAATCAGCATGAGCAAAGTTCATATGAATAATAAATTCATAAAATAAAATCATAGTGCAAAGAAAACACATCATTTACAATATTGGTTACATAGTATATCTACATGTTATAATGCTAAGGAAAGTATATAGATAAAAGCAAACATACTGTATAGGAAAATATTCATTGGCTCGAGAAGTTGTAATTAATCTGCACATAATTTTTTTTCCTGAGACAGGGTATATCCTTGGCTGTCCTGGACTCATTTTGCAGACTAAGCTTCACAGAGATCAACCTGTTTCAGCTTCCTGGAGTAATGGGATTAAAGGCGTGTACCACCATACCTAGCCCTAGATATAATCTTAACAATATTATATTATTGGTAAAAAAAAAATGTAAATATACAGTATATTAGAAGCCCTGAGGCAATTTTACTGAGGAAGCACATTTTGTATTTATGCTATAGGATATAAGATTCATGTAAATAAGTTTTAATATGTATACACAAAAATGTTGATCCACCAAAATAACTGTGATATATAAATTAAACCACATTAGTTAAGACAGACTGGTAAGTAAATCTTAGTGTGCTCACGAGCACACAGGAATTTCTCTGCAGTGCTGATCAATGGGTGTCAGCTTTAAAAAGAAAGATAGAAATAGCAGCAGCATATTGCTTAAGTGACATGGCAAAGGTTGAAATCATCTCAATCAAGACTCAATATTTTTCTCCCAGTTTTTCCAGCTGTTCTCTTCCAATTAAGTACTCTTCATTTCAAATACAGTTAATTAGTTCCATTGATCATAGCCAACACTAGGAGGCTTTATCCATGCCTCTTCACTTCTTTGAGGCAAACGCTAACAAAAGCCGCTAGGTCAAGCTTTAACTGTTCTAGGACAACATTCATACCTGCTCTTTCTCAGCCAGAATTATGTCAGAAACAATCATCCCGCTTTTAGCAAGAATACGAAATTATATTTTACATTTTACTTAGTAAATGGTCAAATTACTTCTAAGAATAAGTCTTAGGTACAACAAAGACAAAATTAAATAGGTACCCACATTAATCTAAACACACAAAATTGTGTCATGATATAATTTCTAGTTATTTTATGAAGAGGTATTATTAGCAATTCCTTCAAAATAATCTGATTTTATTTCAAAGGTACTGGCTAAACTGGTCAGCCTTTCTTTTTGTGGTGCTGGTATTCGACAGTGGTGCTCATCCCAAAATAAGACTCAAAATGGGTTTTTCTCGTTACATCTACCATATTTTTCATAATGCAATTTATATAGGATTCCAGTCAATAAAAAGAAATATGGTTTTCTTCTAAACTGTCACAAAAATCTATACCACAGCTTAATCAAGTCCCACAGTCTAAAGGCAACCTGAGCGATCAACAGACGGCAGTGTGCTCGCTGCTCTGGCAACATGTTAACGAAGGCTTTTTTGGTTATTTAAAGTCTTTGGATATTGAACAATCTTGCTTCTAGTACCCATAGCATGAAGCGAATAAATCAACTGACAAAGGCCATTCGTCACACACATTTAGCCAAATTAAACAGATTAAAATACATGGTAGGCAGCATGAATTAATTCTCCAAATGAGACTTACATTAAAATGTCATCAAACTTGTAAGAATACAGGCATGAGCTTTAATACAATCTCATGAGTTTATAATTGCATGATCTAAATTTTAACTAGTTTCTTAAAGTTAATTTGAGTGCTCACAATGATCTTTATTCAAGAATTTCACTGCTCTGTTCTCCTGTGGCAAGGGCATTCTCTTTGCAAGAAATTAAATAACTACTTTTTTATATAGAAGGTCTTCAGCTTTCTAGGGATTTAAGAAAAAAACACATCTATAGCAATTGTTTTTAAATATAATAAAAACAGGAGCTAAAAAGTATTTTCTTACTTACAAAGCATCAGCAAACGAAAGATTTTCTTTAGTTGCTTTTAAAATGAACTGCATTAATTGTTAAATGCTAAATTATTTCTGAAATTTTGGATGTACCTAACGATGTTTATATTCAAATCAGATGAATTTTCACCATAATACTTACATGTTAAAAATTGGCAATCCAAGTCCAAGTGTATATGATCCCCAAGATTTTATATATATATATGTATATATATACACACACACACACACACACACACACACACACACACACACACACAGGTAACAGTATATAGACTGAGCAGGTTGTAGTTACATATTTAGGAAATCATGTACATCTATATTCCTACATTTATGTGTATGTATGCATGTATGTAACAATAGGAAAAAAAGCCATGAATTTGAAAGAGAGCAAATGGAAGAAAGAAAACAAAAGGGGAAAATGTTTCAATTATTATTTCAAAAAGTAAAATGAGTATTAAAAAATAACAAGGGAACATCATCATCTCATCTTATCAGAAAATCTGTTGCTCTTCTACTTAGGCAAAATTTATTCAAAGCCACTGCCTAAGGGTACAGTTCTTAAACATAAGCTTTCCAATTATCTAAGGAAATCACTGAGCTCTCTCAACTTCTTCCCAGTGGAAAAAATTAAAGGCATTTATTAGGTGGTAATAGTAACAGACTTGCTACATTTTGCTCTGTAAGAAAGAAAATTCTACTTTCAATTTTTTGTAAAAAAATTTTACTCTTATTTTTTTGCTCATACTTTAAAAAATTATTGGTTAATATTCACATTTAAAAGTAATTAGGTATTATAGTCACATTTTCAACTACTGTTAGCCATCTGTACCCAACTAACCAAAAAAAAAAGAAAACAAAAAACAAGAAACAAAATGAAAAAAAAAACAATAGTTTCAATAAAACTATCAGTCTGTTTATTATCATTAATACACTAAAAGAAATTGAGCACAATGAATGTGGAGATTCAGCAATTAAAATTAGTCAAAATGATTCAAAGATAGGCTAAATTTGTCATACATAAACTTTATAAAATTTGCTATATGCCTGGTTCCATGATGGATAACACATGTAAAAGTCTTTGATATCCACTCAATTTCAATAACTTTAAAAAGCAGCATTCACTTTCTCAGTTTCAGTACAAAAAAAAAAAATGTACATTTCTTACATGACCCATTCTATATACATTGTTATTACTACTATTCTTTAATTCAACCCCGTAATTTGTAATTGCAGAGCCTTTCACAACCTCGTGGACATGTGTATTCCTCTACATGTTCAAGACTTTAGTAATGTTTCTAGTTGCGCAACTAAAAGGCTTCCAGAACATTAAGTACCCAGCTCACAGGTATGTGACATACGCCATCCTGGACCAAACCAACAGTTCCACTTGAATTCAAGTTTCCTGGCTTCCTTCACAAGACACAACCCTAATAAGTGACTGAGAAAACAGTTTGCAACACTGATCAGAGCTCCAACAAATTATGTGATTTTTGCCCATGCCTACCAGTAGTGATGTCATCATCCACAAGGTCATGCTCTTCTTCTTGGACTTTGGCTTCTGGTCCTGATGCATCTGGAGCAGCTGTCATAGTCTGCATTGCTTCCACTGAGACTCCAGCTATAACATATTAGAGTGACAAGATTTCACTTTATAAACTGAAAGAAATGTAGTGAAACTTGTAAAGTTTTTACTACTTGAAAGATAACATTCAATATTGTGCAATATACAAACAAATGAATAAAGTATTTATCTCTACTCTATTTATTTATATGGGTGGACATGCATGGGTCTATCCTATATTTAGTTTTACTCAATATCTGAAACAAGAGGACAAAAATGCTGATATAAATTTTATTTTTACTTGATTTGTTTCACTAACACTTATGCTATCTGTTTTAGATTGAATTATGCTGCAAACAGAAACAAAAATGTACAGTGAAGCACTAATTCAAAGGTTTACTCTCTTCTATGTTAGTGTGTTCACAACTTGGGGTTGGCAGGTAGGTGAGGACAGAGAAGTAGCTGTGTTCTGAGACAAGTATTGATTCCAAAGAAAAACATTTCTTTCTATGAAAGAATTAGGGATGAGGAACAGAATTATCATACCAAAAGGGTTCCATTCTGCTAGTTTACACAAATGCCTTTATCCTGCATAGCCACCTTTTTCTCTGTCTGAATATATATGGAGTGTTACTTTGCATTTACCATATTATTTCAAAGTTGGCAAGAGGAAGTAGATTTTATAGTGTTTTAAAATGATTATCATCAATCTATCATGTGTAATATAGAAGTGGAAATTTCTAACCAAGTCTTTTAAAGAAGTACTTTAATATTTGCTTAGAAAGGAGCAATACAAATGCTTTACAAACTACATGCGATAGATACCGAAGGATTTCTTTTGTTCTAAGGTGTACTGCTTTACACAATTCCCCAGGCTTTCCAAAGGCACCCAGACAGGAAAAATCCTTAGCTAATTCACCACCGTGAAGGATAGTAAGCTGGACTCATCAGTGGGTAACCAGAAGATCTACAGATTGAATATGGAAAACAGAATGCACAAGTGTAGGAGTATCACCTGTTCAGAGCTTCTTTGGAGCACTGGGAGGAGAAGAAGAAGTGAAGAATCAAGGGAAAGAAGGAAGGGAAGGGATAATAACAAAACTGGTCCCCAGTGAGCAGACCATGATGACGCTGCCCCTCTAGGAAGTATATTTGTTACTGGGCTCACAAGGTCAATTTTAACATGAAGGAGGGTTTCATTAGAGAAATACTAATTACTTAATCCACGCCACCCACCTGCAAAATAATCACAAAGAGACGGGGATAGAGAGGGAAACAACACATTCCTAGAAGGACATATATTGTTCAAATAATAAAAAAAAAATTAAAGATAATTTTTGCATACTGAATTAAAACATAACCTTTGAAATCTCATTCTTTGCTAGCACTCAGTAATTCTGAAAACGATGAGAAAAACTGGAATAAAAATATCAAAGAACAATATGAACAGTAATGATCACTAGTATTTTCCTTTCATTAATTCAATGAAAGTGAAAGTTAAGACTTATAAGTAAACCATTTATATTCATCCTATTTAACCAGAGGGACAAAGAAAGTTCTCAATGTGACGCTACTGCTAGGTTCTGAAGCCAGAACTAAAAGACAGGCCTTCTGACCTTAAATCCCAAGGCAAAGTCACCACAGCACAAGGTTTTCTTGGAAGTGAGTCCTTGGGACAGGTGAGTGGTATTACAGAACATCACAGCATAGCCACAAAGACTTAAACTCATACCATACAGTGTGAATGCTGTCAAGCCATCCATGCATAGAGTTTAAAGAGCAAATACATATATCTCAATGGAACTGAGGCCAACGACCAAAAAACCCATACTTATATTTGTTCTTAAATAGATCCATTTCAGAACCGAGTTTAATAAAACTTGGAAGACAAATAAAATACAACCAAGTAAAATCTTGCATGCATAGAGTGTCAAATATCCTTATTGAAATATTAGCAAATAGGAGTTAGGCAGGGTAGTAAATGCCTTTAATCTCAGCTCTCAAGAAACAGGCAGATCAATTTCTGAGTTGGAGGCTAGACTGGTCTACATAGAAAGTTCAATAACAACCAAGCTACATAGTGAGGCCCTGCCTCAAAAAAAAGGGGGGTGGGGATAAAAGAGAGCGTGTGAGGAAGGCGGGGGAGGAAAACTAATTAATTAAACAAGTAGAAGCCTGGAATATATATAAATGTTTATATAATATGGCCAAGAGGACTTTACCACAGGATACAAGTCTGGTTCAGTTTAAAAAAACCAAACAGTTTAATCCAAAGAGTGATCTAAAGAATATCATGAGATCATAGTAATTATTTGACAAAAGTTTGACACATCTTTAAAGATGACTTTTTCAAAACTATAGGAAAATCAGGAACTGAAGGGAATTTCTTCAGCTTATAAAAAGATGTAAAACTTGAAGTTGACATTCATATTTAATGAAGGAAATCCGATCCTTTTCATTCTATAATCAGGAATAAACAAGGATTACACTTAGAACACATTTGCCTATTTAACAACATGGAAAACTCTAACAAATACCAAAACAGAAGGTAAACATAGGCAGTTTAAAAAGAACAATGCAGACTGCTCCTGTGCGATGTTTAATTCTAGGTACCGACTTGACTGAGTTCACATACACAGTCAGCTCTTAAGCCACCTGGACTTTCATACTTAGACTGAGCCCTGACAGAAAGTTTCCCTGAGCTCTACCTTGCACATCATCTATTGTGAAACTTAGCCTATTTGGCTACATGAACCAATTCCCCTTAGTTAATCACCTCTCTTCCAACTACCTACCTATTCATCCATCCATCATCCATCCATCCATCACCCACTATTGATCCTGGTTCTGTCTTTCCAAAGAACACTGACTTAATACTATTCAAGGGTAAAATAATTGCCAATGTAAAAAAATCTAGAGAATTCCAAAAGACAACAGCAAAAATTAGTTACTACAAAATAAAGGATAAATCTTGAATCATCCCTATTACCAACATCCCTACCTTGAAGCTTCTTTTTGCAAGGACTCTACAAACTCTCCCCAGCCTCTTCTCACTGACAGTTTCTAGCTTCATAGCCTATATATATATATGCACTCATGCGTGGAGTGGGGTTGGTTGGGGGGTGTCTATATATGTCTGTGTGTGTGTGTGTGTGTGTGTGTGTGTGTAAATATGTGTCTTTCTGTGTGTGTGTATATGTGAGTCTGTATGTGCATGAATATGTGTGTCTTTCTGTGTTTACATATGGGTCTGTGTATGTGTATTTGTGTGTGTCTGTGTGTATATATGTGTCTGTACAGGTGTGTCTATGAGTTTGTATATCTGTCTGTATGTGTCTGTCTGTGTGCATGCATGCACACATGTAAATTAGATGCTAGGTTTCCCATATGGGAACAAATATGTAATATTTGTCTTTCTGAGTCTAGTCAAATTTATCATTTAATGTAATTTCTAGAATCATCTATTTACTTAAGAATTTCATAATTCCATTTTATTTCTATCTTAATAAAATTTCCCTGTGTCTATCTCCTCTGCAGTAACAAGACCTGATGCTGGCATGTACTATGTGGCTCTGGTGAGGACTTTGTGGTCAGTGGTACAGTAACAGCATGAGTGTGAAAAGAAAGGTTACATAATGATACAAGAAGACAAAGCAAGTATGGAGTTCTTCAATCACTCTCAAAGGACATCAGCAAGAACTGAAACCTCTCACCAGTCTCCTCCATTTCTCAATATTACCACACTGGAGACACAGCTCTTATATATGAATCATTAAGAGGAAAAGTACATCCCAACTAAAGCACACATCATACATAAAACTAATTCCAAATGAATTATGTAAATGTAAAATAAAGCAATTAAACTTTTTAAAATAAAAATATCATTGAGCCCTAAAGTTAGACCTGACATTAAAAGCATAATCCATACAAAGAAATATGGATTAGGTGGCCCTTATCAGGATCAAAATAACTTCAGCTCTGCAAAAACACTATAAAGAGGGGGGAAAAAAAGACAAGACACAGACCAGAGAAAAGAATTTTTTAGGACGGGAACCACACAAGGAGAGCAACAGAACCAGAAAATTTGAACACAGGGAATTTCCCGGAGACTCATACTCCAACTAAGGACTATTCGTAGAGATAACCTAGAACCCCTGCACAGATGTAGCACATGACAGTTCAGTGACCAAGTGGGTTCCATAGCAATGGGGACATAATCTGATTGGCCTGCTCTTTGATCACCTCCCCCTGAGGGGGGGGGGCAGCCTTACCAGGTCACAGAAGATGACAATGCAGCCACTCCTGATGTGATCTGACAGACTAAGATCAGAAGGAAGGAGAAGAGGACCTCCCCTATCAGTGAACTTGGGGAGGGGCATGCGTGAAGAAGGAAGAGGGAGGGTGGGATCGGCAAGGGAGGAGAGAGGGTCTTCTGGGGGATACAAAGTGAATAAAGTGTAATTAATAAAAATGAAAAAATTTAGGATCACGATTGATGATGTGTGACCGGCAACACACAAAATGAAACTAGGGATAACGAGGGATAACTGTATTGTAGATGTTGATGGCACTCACTAAGGGTCACAGTTAAGAAATATCAATGGTAAATATAAGTAAATGGGTAAATATAAGTAAATAAAAAGATGTAAAAAAAAAAAAGAACCATATACCTAACAAGAGACCAGTACCCAGATTGCACAAGAAACTTTCCAAATCTCATTCCAAATCTCACAGTAAACAGGGCTCCAATTCCTCCTAACTATTAACCAAAGTGTATATGATGCAGTAATTACTGTTAGAGAATGAAACCATATGTCCTCATGAAAACTAATCCATAAATATACATGGCACCATTATCTACAAAAGCAAAACTGTGGTGAGACTGTAAATGGCCAAATTGCTACAATATTGTAACACAGTCACATAGTGGAATGCTGTGCAGCAGTTCAAAAAGGGGGAGTTCTGATAGTTGCTGCAATATGCTCACTAGAAACTTAAAGAATCACTTCATCTTATGACCACAAACAGCCAAGATGGTGAAATCTATTGCAACAGAAAGGAGAGCAGCACACTAGTCTAGAATGAGAGGAAGTGGGATATCAGGACAAATACTATTGAGTGGTGGGGCTCACTCTCAGGTGAACATTTTCCAAAACGAACTTTTGGTTGCACAGCTGTATGAATAAGAAAAGAGCTCTCCGAATTGTGTGTGTGTTTGGGGAAAATTTGGAAAATGAGTTATATGTCCATAAATTTACCCATAAAGCAAGTCTGGCTTTCTAACATTTAGTATCAACCAAGCCACCTATGCCACTATGTGTACACTATGGGTACTCCCAAAAAAACAGATTAAAAAAATTACAGGCCAGGCATGGTGGTGACACCTATAATCCCAGCATTCAGGGAGGCAGAGGCAGGTGGATCTCTGTGAATTCAAGGTCAGCCTGTTCTAGAAGGCAAGTCCAAGACAGCCAAAGTTACACAGAGAAACTGTATAACAAAAAAAAAGAAAAAAAAAAAAAAAAAGGACGGAAGGAAGGAAGGGAGGAAGGAAGGAAGGAAGGAAGAAAGGAAGCAAGGAAGGAAGGAAGGAAGAAATAACAGAGAGCATTTATACATTAGGAAAGTGACATTCCTGCAAGAATTTTCTTCTAGCAAAAATACATAACTTTTTCTCACTTTGTTTTTTGTTTTGAGGCAGGGTCTTACATAGCCAGGAATTTGCTATATAGCTGAGGATGACCTTGAACTTTTGATCCACCTGCCACTACCTTCTTAGTGTTAGAATTGATGAAGGGGAAGAGCACTTTTCCAACTAAACAACATCATCATCCCAAAGGTGCACACTTTAAGAAATAGTTAAGCTACGTTCCTGGTTTTGCCTGAATGTGTTAACCTGTTAATGTGTGAATATGTTAATCTTCACAATCTTCAGTGCTACACAGTTACAAGTAAGTAAAAGAAGGAGAGACTGTTTTTCCAATATAAGCTCAACACTGTAACTCCCATACCACTGTGCACTGATGGCAATCAATTCTCTAAGACTCTAAATGTTCTGGAAAATAGTGAAGGCTAGGTACTGAAGACACATAACCAAATCACAACACTCTCATTTCCTCCATCAAAGTCAATTTTAACAGTCTGTTTTCAGGAAATAACTTAAAATTTCGGCTCGTATAAAGATCAATAACATTTTAAAATAATGCCAACCATTTTACTCTCTATCTGCAAAAAGAAGGCATCATAGCATTGTTACAAACCCCAAACCATAATTTGACTACTTCTGATAACCACGTTATTTAGATGCATGCAATCTGCTCTCTCTTTTTTTTTAATCTTTTATTTTTTTTATTAATTACACTTTATTCATTTTGTATCCCCCCATGAGCCCCTCCCTCCTCCCCTGCCGATCCCACCCTCCCTCCCCTTTCTGCATGCATGCCACTCCCCAAGTCCACTGATAGGGGAGGTCCTCCTCTCCTTCCTTCTGATCTTAGTCTAGCAGTTCTCATCAAAAGTGGCTGCATTGTCCTCTACTGTGGCCTGGTAAGGCTGCTCCCCCCTCAGGGGGAAGTGATCAACGAGCAGGCCAATCAGATTATGTCAGAGGCAGTCCCTCTTCGCATTACTATGGAACCCACTTGGACACTGAACTGCCATGGGCTACACCTGTGCAGGGGTTCCAGGTCATCTCCACAAATAGTCCTTGGTTGGAGTAGGAGTCTCTGGGAAGTTCCCTGTGTTCAAATTATCTTGTTCTGTTGCTCTGCTTGTGGAGTTCCCGTTCCCTCCAGCTCTTACTATTTCCCACTTCTTACATAAAATTCCATTGACTCTGCCCATCAGTTGGCCATCAGGCTCAGCATCTGCTTTGACAGTCTATACTGCAGAAGCTTTCAGAGGCCCTCTGTGGCAGGTTTCAAGGTGGTTTCCTGTTTTCTTCTGGCTTTCAGAGGCCCTCTGTAGCGGGTTCCGAGGTTGTTTCCTATTTTCGTTTTCTTCTGATGTACATCCTCTTTGCCTTTCAGGATGGGGATTGAACATTTTAGTTAGGGTCCTCTCTTTTGCTTAGTTTGTTTAGATGTAGCAATCTGCTCTCTTAGAGCAGAAGATATTACAGTATCAGTGGCTCGTGGGGCGCTGTGTATATAACAAAGGACTTGATAAATCAACCTTTAAAGACAAAGCTTATCTATATCCTGCTTGTGGAAGTATGTACATGACCAAACACATTGTTGAAAACTAGGAACCAAAGTGATACATTTTACTATATGTAAATTTAGTTCTTTCAAAAGGATATAATAGACAACACTATAACAGTCATAAAACAGAACTGAAGATTATGTGAAAATACTATTTTCTTTCTTTCTGTGTGTATGCTCTGTGTGCATGTGTGAGAAGATAAACAGGTGTGCCTGTCAATGCATGTACGTGAAGGCCTGAATCTATCTAACATGGCGTTTCTTCCTTTATCTCTCTCCACCCTCCGCCCTCCCAAACCCCCACCCACCTCTGCATCTTATCTTTTGACACAGGCTTATTTTGAGAACTTGGAGCGCACTGATTGGCTGGGATAGGCCAGCAAGCTTCTAAGATGCACATGACTCTGCTTCCACCAACACTGGGGTTATAGGTTTGCATTGCTGTGCCTTGCTTTTACATGGGTACTAGAGATCTGAACTTAGGCTCTTATGCTGTTTAAAGACTTATTTATATATTACATGACTTAAGTGTCTGTATGAATGTATGTGTACCACATGTGTTTTCAGAGCCCAAGGAAGCCAGAAGAGAGCACAGGATCCCGAGAACTTAGAGTTATGTGTAATTTTTGAACTGCCTGGTCTGGATACTGGGATATAAGGCCTGGTCCTCTGCAAGAACAGCATGTGATCTTAACTGCCAAGCTCTATCTCCAGCTGTCAGGGGTCCAGGCTTGTGCAACAAGCATTTTATCTATGAAACCATCTCCCTAACTCCTGTAGTATTATTTCCAATGAAATACAAAGATAGGAGAAAAGTAGTGACTTACTGATATAAAAAGCATAAATTTTCAAAGCATGAAATTATTTCCATGTGATTCATTATGAGAAAAAGATGAAATATTCCTGGAAACTTAAAAAAGGAATCTTTATAAAATCTGTAAATATAAACTTGCTTACTCATAAGCAAAGATTTAAACTATCAACTATGTGGTGATTCTTTGCTTTTGCATTATATAACTCATGTTAGTGAGTTTACTTGTCAAATTACATTAAAAATAAAATGGCTAGGCATGGTGGCACACGGCTGTAATCTCAGCACTAGAGGAGTCAGAGGCAGAGGCAGGTGGATCTCTGAGTTTGAGGCCAGCCTGATCTATAAAGCGAGTCCTGAACCTGAGAAACCCTGTCTCAAAAAAAAAAAAAAAAAAAACCCAAATAATAATAATAATAATAAACTGAGGTATATTACTTTGACGAATAGATTCAAAATATTGGCCATAAAGTTCAATAAACTTGTACTGAACAAAACACAATGCAACAGAAATTACAATAACTAATTACACTAGGAAATAAGAACAATAGTTTTGGGGGAAAAAGAAAACTCTTAGATCAATTCACCCTGGCATGGTGGCCTTACCAGGACACAGTGGAAGAGGATCCAGGTGGTCCTGATGAGATATGATAGAATAGGATCAGACAGTAGGAAAGGAGGACTCCTCCTTTTCAGTGGACCAGAGGAAGGGAATGGGTGGGAGGGAAGCAGGGTGAGACCGGGAAGAGATAAGGGAGGGGGTTACAATTGGGATACAGAGTGAATAAATTGCAAAAAATGATAAAATAAAAATTAAAAATTAAATAAAGAGAGAAAGTGATCTAACGAAAGAGATACAGTAAACGTATGAAAGAGTAAGTTTGCAAACTCAGGTCTTACAAAATGAAAAAAATGTACATTTTACCATCATAGGTTTCATCATATGGATCTATAATGAGACTCAGGAAGGAAATGAAAAAACATGGAGTGAAGCAGAAAACCGATAAGAGGACGTTTTGCTATGACAACATGGAGTGGAGAGCATTGAACAGAGCAGAAGGGAGGAATAGAGAACAGGAAGACTTTCATGAGACCTTACAGATTTCTATATCCGAAGGTCAATTATTATTGTCAAAGACTTATAATAATTAAAATGTTTCCAGTTATATCTATATAGTATATGTTATATACGTGACATTCATATGTGTGTTGTTTTTAATGTGAATATAGAAATATGATCTTCAAAATCAAATACTATACTTCAATACTATACACAAAATTCCAGCAATAAGAGCTGGAGCATGGCACAAGCTGCACTTCCAGAGAACCCAGGTTCAATTGCCAGCACGCACACGGAGGATCCTAACATCTGTACATCCAGTTCAGGAAGATCTGACATGCCTCTGACCTCTGAGATCACCAGGCACCCACGTGGAGCACAGACTTACAGGTGAAACGTCTAGACACATAAAATATTTTTCAATTCAATAGTAAAATATACACATTAGTTAAACATGTATGTTTCATGTCTTACATATTATCTTTATAAACATTTTTCAACTGGTTTACAATATTTGAGTGATGGCAAATAAAATGAGCTCAGAATAATTCTATAGTGTCATTTGACTAACATAAGCAAAGATAAAACACTGATTTTAACTTTGTAAAAAAAATTTTTTTTACTGAATAATATATGCTTAGTCTTTATTTTTTATTATTATTAGTTACATTTTATTAACTCTGTATCCCACTCCCTCATTCCCTTCCATTCCCACCTTCCCTCCCTCAGCTCCTCCCTGCCCCTTTCCAAGTCCACTGATTGGGGAGGACCTCCTCCCCTTTCATCTGACCCTGTTTTATCAGGTATCTTTAGGACTGGCTGCAAAGTCTTCCTCTGTGGCCTAGCAGGACTGCTCCTCCCTTGAGGGGTGGGGAGGTCAAAGAGCCCGCCATTGAGTTCATGTCAGAAATAGTCCCTGTTCCCCTTACTAGGAAAAACCAATTGGTTACTGAGCTACCATGGGCTACATCTGAGCAGAGGTTCTAGGTTATATCCATAAATGGTCCTTGGTGGAGTATCAGTCTCAGAAAAGACCCCTGTACCCAGATATATTAATGCAGCATGTTAACCAATACTGGGATAGTAAACCAGTTCAGATCACTGTAACTTTACTATTAGGTGAAAAGAATAATATTGTTAGAAGAAAAAAATGTTAATAAAAATTATATTTTCTCATTCTCATAAAATATAGATTTCCAGTGAGACTGAAAAATATATCCAAAACAACAGTAAGTATTTTTATTTCATCAGATTCTCACAACTGTGATTTTCCATTGATCTAATTAAAGTACACTTGAGGCAATGGTTTGATATGAACATTTACTTTGAATGAAGTAAAATCCAACAATAAGGGAATGTGTGAATATCTCCAGCTGCCTTTCAGGCAGAAGGCAGGGATTTCTTGGAAGTGGATCCGGGCAGTGACTGACCAGCACCGCTGCACATTCCCCACAATCTCCTGACAGACAGACGGCCTGCCTCACATTAATTCACTTCACACCACACATATCGATCTGCAGCCATTCCCTAGTCTCTCTGCACACACTGCCTGTCTGGCTGCCTACATTCACATCAGCACATACACACAAAGGCCATAGAAGATAACCTTTTGCTTTCCATTAAAGATACAGTATCTACTTTTCCTTCTCTAAGTATCAAAAATAGAAATTATAACACGATAGATGTCATATGAGATTTCACACATAATAATTTAAAGGTAGTTATTCTTTATTTTGAATAAAGACCCTTTCAATTTATCAGAAACAAGCTAGCTTAGTAAAGAAAGGCACAATGCAATTAGAGAAATAAAAATATGATTAAAATAGATTTTTTAAGATTAAATCAGAATATAATAATTATTTGGTAAGAATTGGTAAGAATCAATAAGAATTGATGTTTAACTAAGGAGACATATTTTCCTACTTAATATTTTGAACTATTTATGAAACTGCTCTCATAAAGAATGTAAATATAAACCATCCTGAAAGCAGCAAAACAAGCTGGGAAATGCAAAAGTAATAGAACCCACAGGTGGTGTACTAGCTCAACAGAATATTAATGTGAGAGCATACAGCTTTATTATTTTTTTTCCAAACAGAACTGAAAATTATCTATAGTAAAAATGATACTTTAAATTCACCTTCTCAAAGATTTGATCTGTAGGCTAAAAATAGACTAAAAGCAATTTTTTTATTTGTTTCAGAAGCTACAAATGAAAGAAAGACTAATACGGCTTGACCTTCCAGGTATTGCCAAATCAAAGGCAAAACTGTCCTGAAACACACTAACTCTGAAATCTGTCCTGATGCACACTAACACTGAGATCTGGCTGATTTGGAACCTCTAGTATGAGCAGAATTATCCATCTCAGAACTGCTTAAGAATTTGTTATGAAAACCCTTCAAAGGTCCATATTCTTTCTGTATCTCCTTTTCTGCCTCTCCTCTTCATTTACTAGCAATGGCTGTGAAGATAAAAAACAAAATCAAACAAACAAAAAAAAAAAAAAACCAACCTGCATAAACAGTGTACAATGTACACATGCTAAGCATATATTAACAGTAAGGTTCTTTAAAAATCAATGGAAGTGAAGCTGATGGAAGCAGCAAAAGATAATGGCTTCAGCAAGGAAGCTCCTGAATCCTGGGCTAGATCTAAAGGAAGGGCTACATCTAAATGAATCAGAGGGCAGAGCATTGCTCATACGGTGAGACAGGTAATTGTGCAAAGTGCTCACATTTACATAAAGACTGAGAGCACTCAGTTTCTGTTGAACAAGCCTTCTCAAGGAGCAGCACGGCATGACAGGAGAGCCTCAGCTTCAGTGGCTGGTGTGCGCTGGGGCTAGAGGGAGCGGCTACAGGAATGGAGATGTGAGGAATGCCTTCACCTGTGTTGGGGAAAGACATTTCCTGTATTGAGAAGACAAAGATTTGTGAATGGATACCGTAATGAGCTAATAGTGCTCAAACTATGTTTTCCCAGACAGAGATTCCCACCTTAACTTACTGAGTAGTTGGGTAAATGCATGAAGAAGTGTGCACATGTCTTACAGAAGTTTTCATTTGAAGAATAGACACTTTTAAAATAATAATCACTTTTCTAGATAGTTTTTCCAAAGAGAGGCAATACAAATGGAGAGAAAATTTACCCATTCATTTAATTCGGGAGGGGGAGGTAGGGGCTAACAGGTTTACTAAGCAAAGAGAATAAAACTAGAGTATAAAATACAGAAACTTTTCACTGGGGAACTTGAGAGCCATGCTACTACTGCAGATTTATAAGTGTGTAAGTGAAAATCCTTTATGTAAATAGGGGGGAAATCAAATGACATTTTCAGAGTGATAAAAAGAGAACACCTCAAAATTAATTTCATGAGCTGGAAACATCTGAGTTGGGTCTTGAAGGGTATGTAAAATGCATAATGGAATTATACAGAGTGAAGAAAACTCCAAAATGAAAGAGCAGCACACCAAGAGACCATGAACAGCAGGAATTAAGTGTGACAACAATGGGGAAGGAAGCTAACCAGACACTAGATGCTGGAGCCCAACAGACAGTGAAAAGTAAGTTGCTAACAGAGGATGGGAAGCACTGTCCTGGCTAATGCTTCCTGTCACCTTGACTACATCTGCAGTTGACTAAAATGAAGCAGTTGGCCACACCTGTGAGGGAGTTTTCTTTCTTCTTCTTTTTAAAATTTTTATTAATCACACTTTATTCACTTTGTATCCCCCCTGTAGCTTCCTTCCTCCTCCCCTCCCAATCCCACCCTCTCTCTCCCTTTTCCACTTATGCCCTTCCCCCAGGCAACTGATAGGGGAGGTCTTCCTCCTCTCCTTCTTGATTGAATAATCTTTGGTGGAAAGAAGGCACCCTAACCCTGATCATTGGAAGTCAGAAGACCCACACTAAATCTGGGCCACCCCTTCTGGGTTCAGCCTACAAAAAAGGACATGGAAGAAGGAAGACCGCTTTTCCCTGCTGCCCTCACTGTCATTGGCAAGTTCACCCATCTGCTGCTGCTGTACTCCTTCATCGACATGAGGACCTACGTCTTCTGCCTTCCAACATATACTGAAGGCCAACTGGGAAATCTAGCCTCGTGGACTGGACAACTACCATGTCTGGGCCTTTCTATTGGGAGACAGCCATTATTCGACTAGCCAGACCACAGCCTATAAACCACTGTAGTGTGTGTGTGTGTGTGTGTGTGTGTGTGTGTGTGTGTATTCATTCTAAGTTGTGCTCCTCTAGAGAACCCTAACACAGGTAGGAAAGGAATAAACTTGCTTGTTTTTTTTTTGTTTGTTATTTGTTTTGTTTTTTAGGCAGAGTCTTACAATGTAGCCTTGGCTGGCCTGGAACTCACGATGTAGGCCAAGCTAATCTTGAAGTTATAGAAACCCATCTGACCCTGCTACCCAGGGCTGACTAAAGGCCACTGCCGCCACAAACAGCAAACACATAAGCGTGATTCCTTTAAGGCATCCACCTGGCTCCAGTGTGAGGAAAAAAAAATGTAGACCCATTAATACCCATAACCAAAAAGTGCTAATGTTTACTCTCTATGCACTGAGAACAAGCTCCTAAGACCTAACATCTGAAGTGAAGCATGAGGATCCTATCCATTCTCTTTCTGGTTATCAAATACTCTCCGGAATTCAGTTTGGGTAGAGAGCCAAAAGACTGGGAAAACATGCAGGGAGCTGCGGGGTTTTTACCTAAATCTACATTCTGAGAAACAACCAATAGAAACCAATGGTTTCTAGAAACGTAGCAAGATTGTTTGTGTCTTCATGTATAACGACCTGGAAACACAATGAAATACAGTAATTGTATTGTAAGTTCAAACATGAATGTAGGTGAGTTTGGCACAGTGCTGGAGCTAAGTGCACTACAAAGAAACACACCAGGAAATGTTAAAAGTGGGGATGGTTTCTATAAGACTGTAGTAGTAGACAGTAAACTCTATTAATGTGTCACACCCTAAAGATCTAAATATGACAGAGTAAACTTTATTCAATGCAACTGTTTAAACCAATAAGTTAACCAGAATGCTGGGAAATTTGTAGTGCACATGCCTACAAATCAATATAGTACAAATCTTGTTACATAAGATGACAGAAAAGTGGAAACATAAAGACACTGAACTAAGGACTATAGAAATAGACTAAAAGACTAGATAACATAAAGCTACGGATCAAAAGAGAACTGTACGCAAATACTGCACCCTAGTGTTAACTGGTTTTTACAATGTATGTGTTAGAAAGTCTAAATTACATGAACTCTACTAAGGTTGGGGAAAATAAGCAAATCTACTGCAAATAAGGAGTAGCAGATTAATTTTATTTACAAATACACACAGGGGTGGGCTAGAATGAATCCTTGTGTGAATAAAAATGGGAAACATTCACTTGAGCTCAGGTTTATTTTAAATAGATGAAGACAGGTAGCCAGGAAACCACAGAAAGGAAGGCACAAAAGAGAGACAAGGAAAGGAGAGCAGCAGACAGAGGGATAGGCAGACACATGGAATGAGAATGAGTTACGAGTGTTTCTCTGTTCTGTGCACTGAGAGGCTCTACAATTTGTGAACCCAGAAGCAGCAAGACATGGGGTACCCAGACTGTTGTCTCTAAGAGATCTACTAAAGGCTCCTAACAGACATGATGATCCTAGCAGGAAGGTAGGAAAAAACAAGATGGACGGGAGCATATGCCAGGATTTTAATCACGATGCCACATCAAATGGACACCAGTGACAAATGAAAAGAGAATCTTTGGACAAAGGCTAGAATGATAAAGCAACAAAATGAGTAACAAGGTCAAGTATTTATCAACAGTCTAGTAAGGTGTTAGGTCATTTGGAGAGGAAAAATACAATCATTATGAAACATCACTTTTTATAAACAATATATGCTAAAGAAGCAATTTAAAAATTAAATTTTTTTATTTTATACCCAAGAAGATATTCTCAGTGGAATACTTATGCACATTTATTTTTATGAAGACTGGGTAGATTCAGATCACAAGGAAATAGATTATGTCATAAAATAGAAAACTATCTTCTGAGATGTAATATAAACTAGAAAGTAGTAAGCCTCAGAGAAAACTAAATAAGCAGGTTTGTGAAACACAGTTAAATCAGTGTAGAGAGATGACAGAGTGGAATCACATGACTACAGACATCAAACTCATGCTCTGTCATGAGCATAATGCGTCTATAGGAGCATGTTATTATTCTACTACATTACACTAATTAAATCTCACAATTCATTTTAAAAGCTATTCATATCTAACTCATGATTTAGAGGAAAATGAAAAGTTGAATTAACTAAGGCTGCACTCGTCATTGCCTCTGGCAGAGCTCTTAAAGAATTAACTTGCAGAACAAAGTTATAAAAAGCTCTATAACTGAGCAGACAAGTACTATCATAACCAAGATACTTCAATATCAAAAAAGAATGTATGCTTTACTTTGCAAACCCACTCTACAAACAAAAATAAAATATATTTAAATTAGGTAGCCACACATTTTTATCATTTGTCCTATTTGTATGTGCAGTGTGTCAGGTGTCTCCACTGTGGGCATGCATGCACCTCACACAATGGAGGTCAGAGACAACTCTGCAAAGCTGGCTATTTCCATCCTCATCTGCATGTGTTCCTGGGATCAAACTCTGGTCATCACACCTGTGCAGCAAGACTTACCTGCTGAGCCACTTTCCTGGACAGGCAGCCATTCTTCCCCTCCAACTTATGAGCTCATAAGCAAAAAGAAATATATATATAGGTACATATATATAACTAGATAATATTTTAAACTTATAAATACAGAGGTACTCAAAACTATTACAAAAAGAGTTAGAGATAGGAACTGGTGCTTGAAAACAAATTCATAAGGCTCATATGAAAAAATAATCAGATAGTCCCCAACAAAAGTAAAAGCGAAATATGATGATATTTCATTTTTCATCTCTCATAGATATGAGATTCCAAGAGTTTAAGTGTATGTTCAGCTGTAAAGGGTGCTGGAAGGCAAAGCCTCACATAGATATCTGTCGAAAGTAAAAAAACCATCCAATCCATGTGGGAAGAACCAACAACCTGGAAAGACATACAGGCATTTATCTTTAAACTCAGAAGCTCCTGGGTCTTCAATTCAATTCCATTGATCCACCTGTCTGTTTCTATGCCAGTACCATGCAGTTTTTACTACTGTTGCTCTATAGTACAGCTTGAGATCAGGGATGGAGATACTTCCAGAAGCTCTTTTATTGTACAGTATTGTTTTAGCTATACTGGGTTTTTTGTTTTTCCATATAAAATTGAGAATTGTTCTTTCAAGGTCTGTAAAGAATTGTGTTGGTATTTTAATAGGAATTGCATTGAATCTGTAGATTGCTTTTGGGAGAATAGCCATTTTCACTGTGGCCAGCTCTTTGACCACCTCCCCCTTGGGGGTGCAGCCTTGCCAGGTCACAGAGGAAGATGATGCAGCTAGCCCTGATGAGAGGATGCACTAGGGTCAGTTAGAAGGGGAGAAGGTCCTCCCCTATCAGGGGACTAGGGAAGGGGCATAGGGGGAGAAAAGGGAGGGTAGGTGGAATTGGGAGGAGATGGAGGAGGCTACAGCCAGGAAACAAAATGAATAAATTGTAATAAATAAACAAACAAACAATTTAAAAACTCAGAAGCTTTCCTTCTAGGAATATACTTAAAATACACTATCAAAAAATAAAGACATGAATGGGTTTATTCACTGCCACTCTGTACATAATACCAAACACTAGACAAAACCAGAATACCCATCAACCCAAAAGTTAATTTAGAAAGCCAAACAGAACAAGAAGATGTATCAAACATCTCTTTTAAAAAGATAAGGAAGAATAAGAAATATCAAAATATCCAATTTATGCTTAATGACAAAAGCTCAATGGTTTTGATACTTACACATACACATGCATATATATTAGACCAAATTGAAACAGGTATACAGGACAGAATAGTCACTTCAACAAATATGCTTGGAAAACTGGATATTATCTACAAGCAAGAGTTTAAGTTGAATTCTGAGTTTATATCATATATAAAATTAACTCAAATGATTCAAATATTTAAATGTTATGATGTGAAACTATAAAGTTTCTAGAAGAAAATAAGAGATATACTCCATGGTGTCAAATATGACAATGATTTCTTGAAAATGAAACTAAAAGAATATGCAAGAAAACTACAAATAGGTAAACCACCTGTGCACTGACACAATCATGAGCAAGAAGGGAAACTATAGAGACAGTTTTTTTTTCATAATTTATTCATTATACATCCTGATTGAAGTCCCCACCCTCAACTCTCCCCAGTGCCACCCTCCTTCTCTCTTCCCCCACATTCCCTTCCCCTAGTCCACTGAAAGGGGGAGTTCGCCACCATTGCCATCTGCCCATAGCTTGTTAAGTCTCATCAGGACTGCCTGGATTCTCTTCCTTCCTGACCTGGCAAAGAAATCATGAAATTTGCAAGCAAATGGAAGGAACTTGAAGAGATCATCCTGAGTGAGGTAACCCAGAAACCGAAAGACAGGCATGGTATACACTCACTTATAAGTGGATATTAGACATATAATGAATGATAGCCATCAACAGACCTAAAGAAGCTAAACACTAAGAAGGACCCTAGGGAGTATGCTTAAATCTCATTCAGAATGGCGAATAGGATAGACTCCAGAAACAGTGGAAGAAAGGAAAGCGCATGGGAGCCTACATTAGAGGGTCCTCTGAAAGGTTCCATACAACAGGGAATCGAAGCAGATTCTGAGATTCACAGCCAAACTTTTGGGCAGAGTGCAAGGAGTTTTATGGGAGAAGTGAGGGATGGGAGTAGAGGGACATGGAGGGGACAGGAGCCCCACAAGGAGACCAACAAAGCTAAAGGCTCTGAGCTTAGGGGGTCCTGCAGAGACTGGTGAACCAACAGAGAACCATGCATGGAGAGGACCTAGACCCCTGTTCAGATGTGGCCAATTGGCAGCTCAATCTCCATGTGGATCTTGGAGTGAGGGGAGCATGGCTGCCTCTATCATGAAGTTGGTGATTAATCTATGGTCGCTCACCCCTGGAAAAAGAGACTGTTTTCAAATCATCTGAAAAGACGTTAATAAACAGCAACTATAAATAGTTCTTAGGTTAGGGATTATGATACACGTTTCTGATCCCAGGAAAGGCAAGAGCATTACTGCAACTTCAAGGCCATCCAAGTATACATAGTGTGTTCCAAGCCAGCCAAAGCTGTCTAAAAAAATAGTTACAACACAACAACAATAAAACCCAACCTGATTATGATGGGCACAAAACATATACTTCCAAAGAAATATGTAAGTGGCCAACAAATACAAGAAAAAAGTACTTAACACGAAGTGGAAATAACTAGGGAAGTGGAAATCAAAACCTCCATAGCACTTCATGCCTTTTAGCATTACTGATATTTAAAGGGAGGGGGGTGTCCAGGAAAGTGAAGGAATTCATTTTCTGGTCACTACTGATGAGAATGTAAAATAGTAAGAATGTTAAGGAAAATATAATGATGTTTCTTTAAAAAAAAAAATCAGAATTACCTTTTAATCCTATAAATTCTTCAGTCAACATAATCTTAAAATAATTAAAATCAGGTTGTAAAGAGACAGCGGACACCTAAGTTCATAACAGCAATATATATAGTAGCAAGTATACACACTTCCATTTGCTGGACACAAGCTAAATTTTAATTAAGGAGAAAATGCGATGTTGCATGCATATAATTGTATACACATTCATCCCAAGTTCTGAACCATTCTACAACACAGAAGGACTTTGGATGACATTTCCTAAGTTAAATAAATCACTCATAAAAAGACAATTGCTTTTTGGCTTTGTTGGTCTCCTTGTGGAGTTCCTGTCCCCAACAGGTCTTTCTATCTCCCTCTTCTTCCATAAAGTTTCCTGTACTCTGCCCAAAGTTTGGCTATGAGTCTCAGTATTTCCTTCCATACCCTGATGGGTAGTCTTTCATAGGACCCCTGTGGAAGGCTACTGTCCTGTTCCTTGTCTTCTCCTACTTCCAATATCTATCCTGTTTGGTATTCTGAGTGAGGTTTTAGCCTCTTCTCTAGGGTCCTCCATGTTGATTGGCTTCTTTAGGACTATAGATTTTAGTATATTTATCCTATATTATATGGCTAATATCCACTTATAAGTGAGTATATACCATATGTGTCTTTCTGGGCCTGCAGAGACTGATACTCCAACCAAGGATCATGCAGATAGAGGACCTAGACCCCTGCTCAGAAGAAGCCCATAGGCTGCTCAGTTTCCATCTGAGTTCCCTAGTATGGAAGGGGTAGGACAGGGGCTGTCTTTGACATGAACTCAGTGGCTAGCTCTTTGATCACCATCCCCTGGGGAGTGCAGCCTTGCCAGGCAAGAGAGGAAGATGACACAACCAGCCCTGACGAGACCCGATAGGCTAGGGTCAGATAGAATGAGAGGAGGTCCTCCCCTATCAGTGCACTAGGGAAGGGGCATAGGAGAAGAGGGAGGGTGGGTAGGACTGAGAAGAGATGAGGGAGGAGCCTACAGCCAGGATACAAAGTGAATAAATTGTAATAAATAAATAAATAGAAAGAAAGAGACAGTGGCAGTTTAATTTCTTCTCTTGAGAACTCTGTTTAAAACCAAGTCCATCTTTTAACTGGGTCATTTGTCCCCTTGACTCTGTTGAATTTTTATATATTGTAAATATTAATCGTCTGTCATATGTATAGTTAGCAGATTCCCTCACACTATGTGGACTTCCTCTTCATTCAGTTATTTCCTTTGCTGTATAGATGGTTCTTAGCTTTATTGTGTCCCACTTGTCAACTGTTGGCCATAATTTCTGGGCAAATGTACTCTGTAGAAAGGCCTTTCATACACCTGTTTTCTTCTAGTATTTTAGCATTTCCAGTTTCACATCATCCCTTTGGGCTTAGATTTCAGGTAGTGAAATACAGTGTTCTAATTTTCATTCTTCACCATTTGCTGTCTTTTCTGTGACTTATGTTTTTCACATCTTTGTCAAATATCAGGTGGCTGCAGTTACTGCACTCATGTTTGGGTCTTCTTTTTTCCATTGGTCTACATGTCAGTTTTTATTCCAGTACAATATTGTTTTTATCATTACAGCTCAATAGTCAATCTGGAATAATAATCATCGTTCTTTCTGTGCAGCATTGCTTGGCTACATGGGAATAACAAATTTATTGTGGTTTCAAATTAATTTTAGGATTTTTTTTCTATTTCTGTGAAGAATGAGATGAGGACTTAAACAATGAGACTGCACTGAATCTATAAATAGCTTTGGATAGAATGGTCATTTGCACATTATTAGTTCTACCAATCCATGAACATAGGAAATCTATTTTCTAACGTCTTTCTCAATCTCTTTTCTTCAGAAAAAAAGTTTTCATTTTTGAGCTTTTTCATCTCATTGGTTAAGTTTAATACTGTGAGGAATATATTTTTGAGGCTGTTGGGAATGGAAGTATGTACATGATCTCACTTAGCATGTTTGTTGTTAGTAGTTCAAAAAGTTATTGATTTGTGTGAGCTGATTCTGCATATTGCCACTTTGCTGAAATTGTTGATCATTTCTAGAAGTTTTCGAGTAGAATTTTTGTGATCTATTATATATAATAACATATATTCTGCAACTAGGAATAATTTGACTTACCTTTTCCTCTTTTTTGCTTTAATTTCCTTCTCTTGTCTTAAGGTACTGGCTAGTGTTTCAATCACAATACTAAAAAGGAATGAGGATAGTGGGTAATCTTGTTGCTAATGGGAATTCTCAGAGCTAACCCTTCATGAAGATGATGGCTGGTCATATATAACCTTGATAATGCCGAAGTCTGTTCCCTCCAGTCCAGTCTCTAGGGCTTTTATCATGAAGGCATGTTAGATTTTTTTAAAAGGCTATTTTTTGCATCAAGATGACAGTGTGATGTGTGTCTTTTAATTCATATATGCAATTTATTGCATTTACTGACTAACCAATGTTGAACTGTCACTTATCTCTACATGAAACCTATTTAACAATGGTGGAAGATATTTTTCTGTATGTGCTTGTATTCAATATGCAAGTGTTTTATTAAGAATTTTTGCATCTATTTTCAGCGAAGATATTGACCTGTAGTTTTCTTTTTAATGTTTGTCTTTACCTGATATTGGTATTAGAGTAATGTTGACTTTATAGAAAAGGTTTGGAAGTGTTCTTTCTGCTTCTATTATTATTATTGGGGGGGAGGTATATAATTTAAGAAGAATTGGCTGTGGATCGTCTTCAAAAGTCTGGTAGAATGCTACTGGGAATCCATCTTACCCTGGTCTCTTTTGTTCTTGTTTTGTTTTTAGTTGGAATTCTGCTAATTACTGTTTGATCTCTGCAGGTGCTGTGGGTCTATTAAAGCTGTAATTCTTTTCTTGGTTTAAAATACATGGTTTGGATGAATCTAAAAATTTGTCTTATTTAAGATTACATAATTTAATGGAGTGAAGGCTTTAAAATTATTGCTTCAAAAAATTTTTAATTTCTTTGATGTCCGTTGTTATGTTTCCTTGTCCACTCTGATTCTGTCAATTTGAGTTATCTTTCTTGCTTTTGGTTAGTTAGGCTCAGGGTCTGTGATCTTGTTTATCTTCTCAAAGAGCCAGATTAGTTAGCTCTTAATTATTTTATTTGTTTCTATTTCATTAATCTGTTGTCTGATTTTTACTTCTTGCCTTCTACTAGATTTAGGTTTGATTTATTCTTTCGTCTCCAAATTCGTAAATTGTATAATTAGGTCATTTATTTGTCTCTTTCCAACTTTCTAAAGTAGGATGTTACAGCTATAATATTCCCTCTTTTAATGTGTTCCAGAGGTTTTGTTGTGTTGTGTTTTGATTTTCGTTTTATTCCAGAAATTTCTTTCTTGATTTCTTCTTACCCATTCATCATTCAATTATGTGTTGTCTTATCTACATGGGTTTATGAAATTACTAGAAATTCATTTGCTTTTGACATGAAGTTTCATTACATTGTAGTTAGACAGGCTTTATGGACTTACTTCAATTACTTCTGATAAGATCTGCTTTCTGTCCCAGAGAAGCTTCCATAGGCATCTGAGTAGAATGAATACATTTTGGTGTTTGGGTGGAATATTGTATAGATATTTGTTATATCTATTTGAAGTTAAATGTCCATTAATTCTAATGTTCTTCTGTTTGGTTTTTCTCCAGAGAAAATAAGAAATGGCCAATAAATACTCCAAAAAGTTTTCATCACATTGAGCAATTACAGAAATACAAATAAAACAGAGCCGATATTTCATTTTACTCCAGTGAAAATGGCCAAGACCAAGAAAACAAATGACACCAGATGCTGAAGATGCTCAGCTATTAAGAGTTCATACTGCTCTTTTAGACGACTTGAGCTCAATTCTTAGTACCCACATCAGGTGGCTTGCAATTGTATGAAACTCCAACTCGAAGGTATCTAATGCCCTCTTCTGAACTCTCCAGGCACCTGAATTCACATGTGCACATAAACATACAGACAAACACACACACACAAATTAAAGTTCAAAGTAAAAAGAGAGAAATCCTCAGCCACAAACTTAATCCAAAATAAAATCTATTTTACTTGATTTAAATACTTACTAGGAAAACATAAAACAAAACCAAAGCCCAAGCAGTATGCTTCTTAGAAAGGCATACACATCAATTCCACACAGAAAACATCACAGAAACGTTCCTAAACTTACCATATCTCAGAGAAAGAGAAAGTTACCCAAATCAAAGTCACCCAAATTTATGACTTGCCATCATCCAATCAACTAAGTCATAAAGTGATTATTATAACTGATTGTGTTTATTACAAAATCACTACAGTCAAATTATAAAATCATAGTATTATATATGGGGGGAAGCTTCAAAGCCAGAAATGGCTAACAGATTTGCAAACTTTAAGTCAAAATAATGAACTATACTACAAATATGTAGGGTAATCAGAAATGTTCTGTGCTTCCAGGAAACAGCTCTTTCAGGCTGTATGTCATGCCCGTCATGACTGTTAAGGCTACCCTCAGGCAGCTCTGTGAAGAGCACTCCATGCTGGGTAGGTAGTACGAATGTATTGCCCACAAGATCATACACAACCATAGGGTGACATAGAAACCAAAGTTAATCTGCATAGAAACACATCTGAGTGGACAGCTGTCTGTCTACTCCTCTACTCTGTCAGTATAAGCACATACATGGATGTGTCATGTGTATGATATAGAAAATCACTTGTTAGAGCAAGATAGCATTAGTGAACAAAGCATCAAGAGTTTTAAAAGGTGCTACAAAGGCTACAAAAAGTAATAACAGCAAGCTGATTTCATTACACAAGAAATGTAGCCTTTCTGGGGCTATGAGACAGTTCAGAATGCTATGATGCTTGCCAGCAAACCTAGGGACATGATGTTGATCCCAGAGCTCATATGACCAAAGAACCATCTCCTGAAAGTTGTTCTCTCACCTCCACACTTATCTCCCCAGCCCCCAAAATGAATTTAACCATGTTTTAAAATCATTAGAAATGTTCGTAAATGAAGAACCATCTACCGTCTTAGAATTCTTTCTAAAAGCTAAATGTTCTTTAGTTTAAGAACGTTTCAACTGTAAGTCTCATCATCTTTTCCCAGTAAATTATAAAGTCCTTCCACAGGATTCTAAAAGAGAGCTGTGACTACAGACTTGACATTGACTATGGGTCAAGTTTTTAAAGCAAGCAATAAAAATAGGTGATTGTGGTTGTTTTCGTCTATAAATTAAGCAAAGAAAATCTCTGTAAGTGATGGGTATGTTTTATGGAAGAAACAGAAAACATGTAAAGGAAAATTACAAAAATAGCAAGTACTGTTACAGATGACTGGATTGGCATTTAACAGGCTGAAAGAAACCAGATCAATCTCAATCTTGCTGGGGTCAATTCGGGTGTTCAAACAAAAAGAATTTTTTTTCGTTATGTTTGTGTGCTAGAAGTGCTAAAAATATTAAAGTCTGCAAATGTCATATACAATGAATCATTTAAAATACATATTCATATTCAAATATGCTTAATAGATACAGTAAGTGCAATAAATCAGCACAGCAACATCACTAGAGAACAGTAAAGGATAAATACTATATATAAAAAAGCAGGGAGAGAGAGAGGGAAAGGTATTTAGTATATTTGGAAAACTTTAATCTCACAATAAGTAAACAATATTAGAACCAAAACTACTATTAGCTAAAACAAGGCAGCAGGCAAGGTGCTGGAGAAGTAGCTGACAGTCTTATCCACAAGTAGAAGGCCAACAAGAGAACTAACAGGAAATTATGTTGGCTTTTGAAAGCTCATAGCCTGCTCCCAGGGATATACTTCTTCCCATAAGGCCTCATCTACTAATTCTTCCAAAACAGTTTCACCAATTGGGGACCAAGTGTCCAAACATCCGTGTCTATAGGGACTATTCTCATTCAAACTACTACAAAATTTATAATTAAAATCTTACTGGAGTACTTGCTTTATTAGAAAAACATGTTCCAGCACCCACAGGAATGGTTTATAAAGTACTTTATTTCCATTAGCATTATAAATTTTTGTCTTCAGCAAATCAGCAAGAGAATGATGACAGAAATCAATACCATCTTCTTCAGGGTGAGTGATATTAGGTCATTTATTATCACAAAGGCCACTAGAATCTCAGCTAAAGATATTACCAGGCATTTCCATTTAAACATCACTTTTAAAGAATGTATCAAGGGTTGAATGGACAGTTCTCTTTTATAAAATAGTCTACATAGTCTTAAGTGCTTCCAAGCTTACAGCCACCAGGAAAAGTGCACAAATATCTCAAAGCAAGCCAGGTATGCCTCCTAGGTGTTTGAATTCGAACTGCAGATGGAGAAGAAGCTTTGCTTTAATGCACTGAAGAAAGAGAGATGGGGACAGACTTGTGAAAGACAAAAAGGAGGAGATTACCAAAATTATTATAAGCCCTTAGGTCAAGCAGCTCTGCACAAGAGGCCAGATGGAATGGGACAGAGGCTTGTAAGGAGGCCTAGACTAGGAGGCACACACTCCCTTACTGCTCTACAGGGACACAGGGACAAACAGCTGAATTTCCTTATGGTTGACACCTTCCTCTGTTAAACTGCTAGGGCCTCCTTTAGAGATCACACAGCAGAGGTGTTCTGATGCCAGAGTGGAGAGTGTGGATCCTCAGCAGCATGCGCTCACTCAGCTAATACTGCAGAGCTCCCAGGATCATAGTCCCACGATTAAACAGTTTCCTTTTTATTACTGAAACTAAATCTGAGTAACCAACCTACACCAAAACACTTTCATATTTAACTGGGCATTTTACTACTCAAGTTCCCAAGACTATTGAATACGTAAATGGAAAAATTACAAAAATATTAAATAATGCCTCAAAAAACATGTCAAATGAAAGGAATTTTTTAAAAAATAGCTATAGATATTTAAGTAGAAATTCCATTAGGTTGGTGGCCAAATAAAGATAAATAGAATCATTTACTGTTTTAAATACATGATCAGTCTAAGATGTTTAAAATTAAGCTTAACTTCTCTGACATTGTAGAAAAAAAAAAAAGAGGAACAAATACCTAACTTCCAATGAAACACTGTAAGCAGCTAAAATGTAGAGTGCATACTAAATATAGTTCATCTGGAGAGAAATCCTTTCTGCCTTCCAGTACACAGAAGGGGCTTATACATACAGTACTCAGTGTAAGGGGTCAACAATTTCTTCAGACAGTCCTGGGAATACCACACCCTTTAATCCCAGCTGATTTATAAAGCAGGAATTCTAAAATAATTCTATTTGGTTAAAAATTATTTAACCAAATAATTTGCCCTTCATTTCACAATTTCAATTAGTATATTCTCACTTAAAAAAAATATAATGATACCCCGAATGCCACAAAACTCCCAAAGAGGTGATCTGGACAGACACAGAGTGAGGGCCCCACAAGGCACTTACTGGAAAGCTGTCAGGTAGCTTTCCATTTCACAGTCTTCATTCCTGGCCAGTTCACCCTCACTGAATACTTAACCACAACAATCTTGATTACCTGGCTTCCCTACTCCCACATTAGTACAAACAGCAAATCAGAAATCAGGACAGAAGCCATCATGAGTGAAAAGAAACAGCTCAATCACAATAAAAATTCATCATAATTGTTAAACAATATAGACAGAGAGAAAGAAAAAAAATTAAGAAATATATAACCTGAAATGCAAGAGGCACGCTAACCTACGACGATCTTCAGCAAGAGGCTGTCTATGACAACAGTGGTAGTCACTCCACATTGTGGCCAGAAGTGACAGCCTCTGCTTAGACTAAACGTTTCAAACAGGGAGCGTGTGAAACAAAAAATATTTCAATCAAAAATAGACTTACAAAAATATGAGTATCTCTTCAATAGTTAAAGAAATTCTCAGTATCCAGAAAAATCATTCTGTTAACATGGTTCTCTCAGAGAGTTCCAGACATGCAAGACAAAGGTAAATGTAAGAGAGGAAACAGAAAGGGAGAAAGGGACGGGAGGAGGGCCAAGTAGTTTCAGGTCTGTGAGAGCTGGGGCCAGATTCAATTAAATCTTATGTGTCAAATCCCTTTCTAGTCTGTCTCCCACCTTCTTCCCACAATAAATCCTGGCACTATCTGCCTTCTAGACGGCACACTAGCATTAGGGAAATCTTACCAGCGGCACTTTCCATATCTCTGAAACATACATTCCCACCTTAGCTTCATGTCTATTGTTGACCATCCACATTTGTGCCTGGAGTCACCGCTTTATAAACATTACAAATGAGACTTCAATTCCAGGTTAAAACAGGCATCACAGTATGGTTTGTTGGAAGTCAACCCCAAAACATTTACTAAAAGTGTCTTTTGTTGAAGAAAGAAATTCTATTGTTTCCAAGGTTGAATGAAAGAGGAGCCTGATCCTGGCAACCTGACATAAAAGAAAGCTAAAAAGGCAGGGACTAAAGAAGAACAAAAGCTTGAGCCTAGTAACATCATTATGTATGAAACACAAAGTGTTCCACATTTGTCTATCAATGTTTGAGATGACAACTTACAAATTAATAATACACTGACCAGCACTGTATAAAATCACAGCAGATACTCATTAGGAGAGATTTTTAATTTATATAAGGACAGTGAATTTCTCTGTCTATACTGTTTCTGAAGCTAGAGAGATGAGCGCTGTGAGCAAGCAGAACACAATGTATGAGAAATAATTACGCCTGTGACCTAATGCCCCATAAGGTCAATCTGTATTGCAGGCCAAAAGAAATCAGGAACCATCAGCATTTACTTCAGAGAAGTCACTGACTGGAATGAAGGGCAAATGCGGGCATGTTTCATAAACCAGCAGGTGCTTGACCTCATAAAAAAGTCAATTATCAAAATGCTATATGTAGAATGTCCAAAGGAAAAAATATATAAAAGGCAGTCTGGAAAACATCTTTAATTCAAAATAAATCTCAGGCAACATTTATCTTTATCTACATTGTAATTCAATAGTTTCAAAAAATAACATTAATTTCTATTTACTAAAATTATTAGTATTCTATAAAAATGTTTTAGAACATAAAAGTAATATCCAACATGCAAATGATAACTCAGAAAAAAATATACAATATTTCCATTCATATGTTGCAGAATATATACAGTACTTAGCATTAGAATAGGGATCATAGTACAACTAAGCTTAAATTTCCTGTCAGAAAAAAACAAAAGTTCCCCTTTTCTTTTCTTTTCTTTTTTTTTTTTTTTTTTTTTTTTTTTTTTTTTTTTTTTTTTTTTGCATTTAAAAAGGATGAACCAATGACCACTGACTGGCTCAAGACAAAACTATGTCACCTGCAGCAAAAGTCTCATGTCCTTCAATAATTGCGGCCTTTGAGGGGTCTTATGAAAATTTGTGGCTATCAGTTAAGGCAGATTGCTTTGCTTTTTCTTCCCTAGAATCTGCTAGTCTACTGCCAGGATCTCTAAGAGATAAAAATTTAAATGAATGATGAGGGAATAGCACAAGGAGAACAAAACTACCAGAAAAGTACAGAAATAGGAAGGGCTAAGCAACCCATGCTCACTGCTTGCATAATGTACTGTGAAGGATCTTCTGCTACTAGTGCTCTCAAGACTCCCAAAAGAAGCAGCTGGCCTTGGCCTATGCTTTTCTTTCTTTCACATAAAGCCATAAAGAGCTTTTAGTTGGGCTACTATACACCCACCATACCTACATAAAATACAAGGAGGTTATTAACAGGCCCGGTTGGCATCATTTTATCCTTAGCCCAGTCCTGTCCTGACAGTGAAGTGAGAAGAAGCTGCTACCTATGTGAGCGCTGATTCTGATCTCGGAGGTAAAGGGTTATCTATCACAGCCCGTGAGCTCTCCGCAGAAATAATTAAAAAGAAAAAAAAAAAAAACAACTCTACTACAGAAAGCAGGCACAACTTAGGCACATCCGATATTGCTTACATAATGACTGCATATCTTTAAATACTTAGAATGGTTACATTACAAGATTACTGCTGATTAGTAGTCACTTTCCAGATAGACTGTCCAGCGTTGTCTCTATTTCCGTGACTAAGATTCTCGTGTCAGAGAAAGGTGCTGTGTTTGTGAAACAAGGCTTTACAACTCACAGCGATGATTGTCTGTGTGAACACTGAGGACGATGGTGGGGAGACTTTGGTTCAAGCAGGTGGACAGCAGGTGTGGGCTGGCCACCAGCTGCCTCCATAACCTTTTGATCCCCTAGGACAGCAAATCTGTTCACCAGCCCTATGTGGTCATTCCTCATTTGTTAAATGCTTTCTTCTCCTTTAATACGTTCAGAATCCCTATTCCTTTAGCTTGACTTTCTTTTATTAAAACAGAAAGCTCCCAATAAAAGAAAGTAAAACTAATTTTACACTCAGTCAGCATTACAGTTCCAGAATTGATTAAGATATAAGATCAAAAGTTGATAATGTGGGATGTTTTAGTAGCATTTAGTAGAATGCATGCCTATTTTTTTCTTGCACACACACGAAATTAGAGTACGAGATAAAATTCAAATTTTAGGAAACAGAATTCATGTAACTTTTGAAGTACAGAAAAACAGTATACTTAAGTAAAAAGGAATTAATTACAAAAAGGGAAGTGCTTAAATTTATTTACAAGAAAACTACTTTATTTAAACAACAATAACAAATAACAAAGAGTAATTTTCTAACAGTTACTTTTCTGCTTCATTTTGTGCTACACTTAAAGATAAGGTGATTGGGAAAGACACCACTGTATAGTAGTTCCAGGCAAGCCCAGTGTCTAGAATACTTACTCTGACATATCTGCCCTCAATTAAGATCTAAGGAACTTGGCATGAGCCACCGAGAATAAACACATGGTAAGAAAAGTGAGTTTTGGAATCTAGAAGTCACTTAAGTGTCTGAAGGACCTTCAGAAAAAATTTCAGTCCCCTTAGCCTATTACCTCATGTTCAAGAAAACAATATACAGGAAAGACAATAATAGTATCTACTTTACCAGGTTATCATAATGGTTACATTGAAAAGCACAGACCTTGTATGTACTTAGCAAAAGTCTGATACAGAGAAAGTTTTCAAATAATGATGGTCGTTACTCTTCTCCGTATCACAGCAATGAATTTCTACCATTTCTTTGGGAAATGATTGGTGGCTACACTATGCCTATAGTCTGTAGCTAAGCCATTCCCTTCTTTCTATGAGGAAAACAAAATAGCATCAGATATAAATGATAATGTCATTTCTTTTTCCAAACAGTCACAAGGGCAACTCTGTACTACTTTCTGATGTTTTTCTTAGATCTTTATATGCAATCACTGATCGTGGCTTAACTTTCTTCATTCTACTTGCCCACATTTACATCTGGTTTCCATACCTTTTTTGTGACAGCCTGACTTCATGCTAAACACAGATGTCTTGAAATGTTTCTGATTGTTTTTATAATTTTCCATAATTCAATTTTCCTCTTTAAAGAATCTGTAGTGACTTGCTCTCATATAGTTTCACCTTCAGCCTACTGTAAAATACCTCACTCATAGTTTGGCCTCAACTGTGAAGATTTTTTAAAATTATTTGTGTATATATATACACACATATATACATACACATAATTATATATATATATAAATTATATATAAATACATACATATTTACATAAATTATATATATATATATATATACACACACACATACACACACACACACACAAGGTGTATATGGGAGTACTGTTATGTTGAGGAGGGCAGAGGACAACATGAGGTGTTTTCCTCAATAGACCTTCATGTTATTTTTCAGACAAGCTTTCTCCCTAAACACGGAGCTCACAGATTTGGTTAGGGCACCAGGGATTCTCCTGTATCTCCTACCGGACAAGGATTACACCACCATATCAGGTCCACCTGAGCCATCTCTCCAGACCCTTAAGGATGTTTTCCTCAGCAAGGATTATGACACAGTGAATCATCAGAATCTAGTTTCTGAGATTAATGCTCACACAAGGAATTAGGCACATGTCTCATTATTTACTCACATATTCTAAAGGTTTTTCATTCTAACCTTTCTTTTCTTTCTTTTTAACTGTATATTCTGAAAACTTACTTTAAATTTATTTTATTTTATTTTATTTGTTCTTAACTTATTTCCATTTTATTTTGGAGTGCTAGGGACCAAAACAGATAAACACTACCACAAAACTATAGTCACCAGCTCTAAAATTTTTATTTAAAAGTTCTCAAAAAATTTAATGATAATATCTTAACTAAGATGTACATATGTTAGAGGTCCCTAAGCTGTTTTCCTTTGGGGAAGGAAAGTTGATTAGCTTATGGCTTCCCGGATGCCAGTCAGTTACACAAGGAGGCCATGGTGGAGCTAAGTAGTTCACACCATGGCAAACAGGAAGTAGTGAATAAATTCAAAACTTGGCTCAGTCCCTACATTTGGGAGTTGTTATTTTTGTTGTTGTTGTCATTACTGTTATTGTTGGGCTTTTAAAGGTTTTAGAAATTCACTCAGTAAATATCTCGTACTCGAATAGATAAACGTTTTAATTAGGAACCGTCATCCCCTGGTGTGTTACCATGTGAATATGTGACCACAGTATTTATTTACGTAACAAATCAATAGTGCTTACTGTGAGCTAGGTACCAACCTGTACACTTAACGAGGGTCACTCATTCCATTACAACTCTGCAAAGCCTTCTAGCATCTTGATTTTCAACTGAAAAGATGGAGGTAAAGTTCCCAAGGTCATGTGTCTAATTACATCACAGGGCAGCACAGCTGATCTGGCAATCAAAGCTGCTCTAATAGTTCCAGAATTTTCTCAATCTTACTTTTATTTTGCTTCTTGAACAGTACATGTGCTGCTCTCATAGCACATGGGATTGGGTGTGCTATGGGTAAGCACTTCTCTACACAAAAAACTGACAGTGGACAAAGTCTGTTTAAAATCCAGGGTTTCCAAGGGAGGATGCTCAATCCTCATTCAGAAGGACAAACATGATAGATATCAGAAGCAGGAGAAAACAGGGAGCAGGAAAGGAGCCTATCACAGAGGGCCTCTGAAAGACTCCACTGATCAAGGTATCGAAGCAGATGCTGAGACTCATAGCCAAACTTTGGGCGGAGTGTAAAGAATCTTAGGAAAGAAGTAGGGGATACACCTGGAGAGGACAGGAGCTCCAAAAGGACACCAACAGAGCTATAAAAACTGAGCCCTGGGGGCTCTGAAGAGAATGATACCCCAACCAAGGACAATGCATGGAGAGGACCTAAAACCCCTGCTCAGATGTTGCCCATAGACTGAGTCTCCAATGGAGTCCCTAGTAAAGAGGAGCAGGGGCTGTCTCTGGCATGAACTCAGTGATAGGCTCTCTGATCACCTCCCCCTGGGGGTTGTAGCCTTGCCAGTCCACAGAGGAAGACAATGCAGCTAGTCCTGATGAGAATTGATAGGCTAGGATCAGATGGAAGGGGAGGAGGACCTCCCCTATCAGTGGACTAGGGGAGGGGCATGGGGGGAGAAGAGTGAGGGAGGGTGGGAGTGGGGGGGGGAATGAGGGAAGGGGGCACAGCTGGGATACAAATTGAATAAATTGTAATAAATGATAATAATCAATTTTTTTAAATCCACGTTCCACTACATAAAATGCAGGTCAAATTTATAGTAAAATAATTAAGACTAATCAAGACTTTATTTAAAAACTGAAAGTAGCTTGTAACTAACATAAATCAAAATAAAATTTTAATATTAACTTTAAAAAAAAAAACAAAGACTTAAACATACTGAGGACATACATTTTTATCAGAGAGGAAAAAAAATATGGTAAGAAATATAACCTTTTTCCAAAGTACATTTGACTTAACAGCATAAATACAAAAGTTGTAATTTGCACAGTTCCCCAAAAATGCAATTTTCCCAATTTGGTCAAATCATAGTCATCTGGAAGACTCGCCAGTCACAACACCTGCCAATTTTCTCTCTTGACACTGTGCACAGGTGTAACTTTACAATATCTTTGCTTTTTAAGTTTTCATATAATGTAAGCTCCCGAGAGGTCTGTACACATCATAACTCAAGACCAATATGGACCATGTGGAACCCATAAGCCCAATGAAGCAATGAATAGAGGGAAAAGGTGGGGATAAATAGGGTAGGGATTCTGTTTCTTATTGGGACTAATTTCATTAAATGTTAGATCATTAGTGAATATTTCGTATTTGTTATATCTTGTTTTTTTTAATTGCCATACTCTAAACTACCAAAATTCAAAAGAAAAGATCGGATTTAAGGACCCCTTCTCACCTTTGTTCACTTGAGGAAGCACGAACCCTGTGCGTCTGGTACTTTTTCTACATAGTCCTCCCACGTTTTTCAGAAAAGTGTGAGAAACTTACGTGATATAACATGGTCCATATATTGAGGTAAGTAAGGAGCCCAGGTATCAATAGTTTCCTTTCGTCCTGCCTGTTCAATTCTTCTCAACTCTGCTAGAAGCAGGGCCTGAGCAGCCTCTCTCACCTGACAGAAACGGAGACAAGGCGAAAATAGAAAGACATCAGTTGGTAAAGTAATGTCTACAAATCAGGAAATACAGTGATATAAAATTGGGATACACAGAAATATCTTATTTACATGAAAAAACTATCAAATAAAGTAAGTAGTTTGGAACAATTAAATGCTGGCCTCTTACACATGAATAAAGACACTTTCATTCAAAAATATTTTTAAAGCTAATAGACAGACATTTAGTCACCTTTATGGATAAAACATGATTTTCTGAAGAATTCTTATGATACAGCATTTTCAACTATTAAATTTCCATGTAACTATTATTGTTAAAAATCGATGTCAGGAGTATTAAATAGTTTTCCCTTATACCCAACAGAAACTTAACCTTCACTAGCAAATTCCTTATATACTACAATTGTGCTTGAAGCTAAGGGAAGGGGATCAGAGACAGCAAATATGTGAAAGCCATTCACTGAATAATATTTGAGTCAACAGGCCAGAGAGATGACAAAGGTCTCCAAAAAATTATTTCTTGATTTGAAATTTACATTTCACAAAGACTTTTTAATAACTGTTCTCTACTTTGTCACACAACATTGCCTCAAGCATTGATCTTTTATACAGTCAAATAGTTATAAATCCACATGATTCACATATGCCTAGACACAAACAAAATAGGTAAAGAGATTCCTGTGTAACCTCTTTCAGTTCTGTAGAGGGAATCATTTTTCAAAATCATATCAATTTTTCTCTCAATTGGCCATGCAACTTTTTTTTTATTTTGCAGTTTAATTTTAGTTATGTTTAACAGAAATACCACAGGCATGAGCTCAAAGAAGCTAGTTTATGTTTAAGCAAACTACCTATCAATTTAACCAACTTATTAACTATATATTGAAGGGCTTATAACTGAAGGGCCAACTCAGCTTTATCTAAAAAAGAGTTTGAGTAAAACACTGTTTGTTTGGCTGGTAGGTTTTGTTTTGTCTTTTTGGAGACAGGGTTTCTCTGTGTAGCCTTGGCTCCCTGGACTCAGCTTGTAGACTATGCTGGCCTCAAACTCACAGAGATCCACCAGCCTCTGGCTGGGATTACAGCCATGCACCACTGCACCTGGCTAAGTAAAACATTCTTTATGACTAATAGTCTTTTAAAGTTAATTAAAAGGTTATTCAACGCAAACCTGTCTATTTCAGTTCTGTTTGGAGGTTAGTCTACAGGGGCCAGGAAGGCAAATACCTTAAAGTATTAAAATGTTTCATTCAACAATAGGCCAGACATACACAGGACCTATCAAATTATTCCTCAGTGACATCATGGCCATTTTACTAAGTGTACATACATATAACCTATGATGGTCATGCAGCAAAATCACCTAGTACCACGTGTATTCTCATGAGAATTACATTATTATCTCTACTTTACAAATGATCTCCAAATATAATAAGCAAAGCATCCAGGGCGACAAAATTAATTGTTGGCATTGACATTTAATCCAGCTCTATTCTAATTCCAAAGACTATCTTGTTTTACTATAACATAGGACCTTCCATTGGCCTCTCTCTGATTACTCACTTGAAATTTGATGGAAGACATTGTACTGAATATGCAATCATGGGGGAGATGGTTATATGTCTTTGCAATGTTAGTACATGATCTCTACAGAAACCAACACTTAAGAAGTAATTCTAAAAAGTATGTGCAAACTTTTAATGAAATACTCAGTGAATTTTTAAAAAGTAATTAAAGTTAGAACATTTACTGTTTACTCTGGAAACAGAGAAAAAAATATGGAAATCTTGACTTCGCATTTTCTATAATGGAATGAGTAAATGATAAGGACAAATGAGATAAACATACTTTTGTTTAAAATTTACATTTCACTGAACTTGTGAAACATTTTTATCTTCCTTATCACATCAACATTACCTCTAAGCATCGATCTTGCCATCTTCGAGCTAGCATCTCCAGAAGAGGAGGCCTAAACTTGTCCAGCCCCAGCAGGTCAGGCAACATAACACAGTGCATAGCAGCCAACTGGCTCCATCCTACCAAAAGGGGACATGTGACAAATACTTTAGACACCTGGACATTCTACAATAAATAGAAATTTTTATTTAGTACAATTATCAAAAACAAAAAGGGAAGGCCTATGAAATTGTTATAAATAGTTCAGTTTACTAGTAGTATGTACAAGATTACATAAAATATATTTCATCCTTCAATCATTTATTTGTAGACCTATAAGAACTGTGAAGAATTTAAAAACCAAGAGAAACAATTTTCCACACAGAGTTTTGCCACATTCCCAAAGAAAACACATTTCTAAAATAAACATGTTAGTAGATAGGAAAGGATAGCAATAAACCATGTGAGAACATACACATGAACTTGTTGCCATGTAAAAGGGCATTCACACAGACATCTACCGTAGGTTTTATCAATCAAGGCGTGGCCATCTGTGTGCCGCCAACATATCAGCCAAAGGGGGTGTCTTCCCTTTTTGTTGGGGGCTTTAATTAAGATAATTACTGACCCCTCTCTTACTAAATGAATCAGAAGCTTAGTCACTATCAAAGCGGAAATAACGTAATGCCGATTTTTAAGAAAATGCCAACAAAGACATTCCACAAAATTAAAAACCTGACAATCCAGTATTCACAGCCTTAAACATCAGTGATTCTAACTCAAAGAAAATCAATTTATTTTCTTCCAAATTTCTGATTCTTGATATGAAATCTAATTACATGAGAAAGACAGATGCTATTTACTACTGTACTAGTATATAGATTTTGAGTTATTTCAGCCTTATTTTATAACTGTGCAAAACTGTATATTATATAATATCATATATAATATTTATACATTATAAATATCATATTATATAGTATAAATACAGTGAATGTCTCAACTGCTCAAATAATGTATGAGGCCATTATTGGTTCACAGTATTGTGGCATTTTCTCCCAAGGATAGCATCTTAAGGCAATCAAGAATGGATAAGAAAGCATTTGCTATCATTTATAATGTAATATCTGTGAGCACAAACTATCAGTTCTGTGTTTCGAAAGAACTGTATTCTTCTAAATTAATAACAAGCCCCTATGATAAAATATAAAGTGATCTCAGAAATTGTTAAAAAGAGAGGCAAGTCTCCTACTTAAAGATTCATCCATTCAGTAAAGAAATTCTCATCAACTGATAACATATATGTATCATTATATTACATTAATCAAATGTAACATAATTAATTAAACATTAATCAAATGATGGACATACATTTATATTAAATTTATAACATATGGAAATATACATGTCTGTAGATACATATATATCCCACTAATGAGTAATTTTTGATGTTTTAACATCTCACACAGTCTCAACTACCTATCAGCTAAGCTTTCACACATGATCCTTACCAAAACCCTAGCGCATACTGTTAAGTAACAAATAACTAATTTTTAAAATAGCTCAAAAATATTATTCTAATTATTCCAATTCAGCCTTTACATAAAAAAATTTAGCATAGTCCTTTGCCAGGGAAACCAAACAAACAATGATATTCCCACGTTAATTTCCTATATTTTCTTTTTGGAGAGTATTACTTGTAGCTGGGGCTCTGTGCTTCTCAGGCAATCTAACCTTCCCTCTGTTTGGATGGCCTTGCAACATTAGGTTTGGTGAAGAGTCAGAGTAATTTTGAGTTATATTTTAGATTTTGTGAAGTTCCTTCTTTTCATTTTACACAAACTAGTAAAGGTTGAAACCATACAAGAAAAAGCAGATATAACATAGCACTTGTGAATTCCATTACATTTCAGGTATAATGTCAAAAGAGTATTAAGCACCAAATATTTGCGTATTCCATTCTTAATTTCAGAGCCCCGAAATTATTTCCCATTTGTGTATCTACACAAGAAGGATATGCTGGCCCAACTGAATCCCAAGGCTTAAATTATAGATTTTTTGTCCTTCTGCCTGAAGCAGAAATAGTAAAAAGGTAGGTAAATCATGCTATGTGCTTATATCAATCTGAAGACTTTTCAAATGAGATTGTGCACACTGTCTCTCATACATTGATAGGACATGTAAAATAAGTTTTTATCATTAATGTCACAAATCAAATGGCAAAAACCACTATGACAAAAATTGTGCTTTTAACAAAAACTTCACAACCAAGATTGGCATGTCTGCACTCCTGTAACACCATGCTAAGTTGATAGCAGACATGTTTTCTCTAGGCAGGAGAAATGTCACTTTTTTTTTTTTTTTTTTTTTTTTTTTTTTTTTTTTACAATTGGCACCTGGCGTTGAGTTCAGCAAATAAAGTTTCAAAATGGGAACTTCAGAATTCATACAAAATAAAGCAGATAGATGTATAAATCAGATAAAAAAAAAAGAGTAAGTCTATTAGGCCAAAGCAGAGGCAGAAAGGGAGTTGTTACCAAGTGAGAGAGAATACCTTCATTTACTAAGAAACAGGAATGTAAAGCAGGAGAGGCAGAGTCAGAGCCAGAGTCAGCAGCAGACCGAGCAGAAACGACAGGTGCAGCAACTTGCAGAGAAAATAGGAGAAATAAAGAGGAAAGAATTGAGGTACAGCAGTTTCTGAAAAAAAGCTCAGTATTAGTGAAAAATGAAAATGAAGTTAGCAAAATATAGTGAACAGACAACTAAAAACTGATGCTTTAATTGGAAAGGAATGCTCACTAGAAAGAGCCACAGGGATGGTGCATTTCTTTGAATCGTGATCTCAGTGTAGTTCAACTTCTTAAAGTCAAGACCTTTCTATATCATACATCCACAACATAGCAAATCTTGTGAAAACATAAACACAAAGCAATAAAAACTACATTAATGATTATCAGAAGTGTAATCCACTTGTAAAAATATATCAGAGAAAACTTTTATGTAACCTTCATATTTTGATCATATTTTCTAACAGTTTATTCTCTAATATTACATATAAACTATTTTTAAATATCTCAAAAGAATACAATAGGATTCTGATTCCCTATGCTTACATAAAAACTCTATCAGATATACCAAATTATAAAGAACATACGTAGCACATTACATTTAACTCTTCTTAGAAGAATTGTAATATGCTTTCATTCAGCTTAAAAATACACCCACTAAAACAATTATGGATTTTGTAATTCATATACAATGGAGAAACCAATCCCCTCCCTGACTCAAGAAAGTTGTATTGCCAGGAAAATGCTGCAGTTTAGATTATCATATGAAAAAGCCAAAGGACCTTATGGCATACCCATTCTACAACTGGAGGTCAATGGTAAGACTGAGAGGTAATCATCTCGCACTTCCTTCCTATGGAAACATTACCAGATGCCATGCACAAGCATCTTCAATTTAATCCCTCTCCTTTGTTTTGTCACTGAGCAGCTATGGGTTTGGGCTCCTGAGCAGATCAGGCATTGTCTGAAGAATATGTTCGCTTTTCACTCAGTGAAGTTCTTTGTTATGGTGGAACAGCTGCAGGAAAACTTTTTTTTTTTAAATAATTTTCACAGGAATGCATCATAATGTCACTCAGGCACTTGTGAGGGAGCCAGTAGGACTAAATAAAGTCTGTGAACAGTAAGAGAATGGAAACCATCTCCATACTTCTTGCACCCATGGAAGTTTTATGTAGAAAACTGAACTGCTCTTTTGTTTTTATTATCATAGACTTTGTTTTGTTTATCATAAAGTTATATGACTATTTTGTGTTACACTTAAATGTTTAATTGTATGTCACAATACCTAAAAATTCCACTATGTCTTTAAAAAATACCAAATACTTATGTATTCCACTGAAATGTTTCATTTTTCAATTCTCTTCACTGTTTAATTATAAATTCAGTTAAAATGACCAAAATAACATTTACCTCCCCATGCAAGAAGCTAGTAAGCATGCTGAAGCAAAGATTCCCCTTGTGCCTCAACTTCATGCCACCAAAAACTGCGGAGTACCCTGCTCTGGGGAACCCCAACAGCTGAAACCTTTCTGTCTTGTCAAATTTTCAAATACACATTATTTGTATGAAATGTGTTCTTAGACAGTTTCACACATGTATATAATGCATACTGGTCGCACTCACACCCTGTCAACTCTCCCTTCACTGAAGATCCTTTTCTCACGTTCTCTCAAAAAATCTATGTTAATTCTGTTTTATTTCACCCTAATTCTGTAGTTACACTAGAATGAGAAAATGAGAAAAATTAAAAAAATATATCTATAAAAGTTCTGGAGTACCTGGTCACTATCAGCTGTATCAAATACATAGAATTAATTAATATTAATTGATATTTTTTCAATGTAAGAGTATTCAAAAAAACCAGAAGAAAACCTGCTTGGGTATGCATGCTAGGAGCTAATGTTCAACACACTCAACAGAAAGAAGAAAAAACTATTGCTATTATAATTTTGGAGTCATGTTTAATGGAAGTTGAAATAGGTATTTATTTATTTATACTTTAATAAACCCTAGGATACTACAAATCAAATAACAGAGATTAAGAAACTGGATGTACTAAGCTTTAAAAGTCTCTGGATCAACATAAAAATATTTTACTCACACTACCTCACAACTAGAATGGCAAAATCTAGAAATACTTTTACAGTTTATTGAAAAATTAAATTATTGGGGCTGGATAGATAGTTCAATAGTTAAGACAACTGGCTGTTCTTCCAGAGAACCTGGGCTCAGTTCCCAGCACCCACATGACAGCTTACAACTGTCTGTAACTCCAGCTCCGGGAAATCCAGCATCCTCACAGAGACATGTAGGCAGGAAAAACAGCAATTCACATAAAATATAAATAAATAAATGATTTAAAAAATAATAAACTAAGCTGGGAGCAGTGGTGCACACCTGTAATCCCAGCCCTCAGGGAGGCAGAGGCAAGGAGATCTCTGTGAGTTTGAGGCCAGCCTGGTCTACAAAGTGAGTCCAAGATAGCCCAAGGCTACATAGAGTAACTCTGTCTTAGAACAAACAAACAAACAAAAACTCTTTTCATGTTTTTTTTATAACTATCCACATATAGAAAAATCAGAAGCTAGAAGGAAAAATAAATCACTCAAAATAAAATGTTCAAAGTTTAGTAACAAATGACAAACCTGAAAAGTCCTGTGGATGAATATTGAAGATTTATAGAAATATCGAAGATTTATAGCATAAATCATGTTTGCTCATATCACTACAGCAAAAAGGTTGCAGTGTCGCCTATGATTTTCTTTTTCTTATAGAATGGAAGGAAGGTTGAAGAGATATAAGTTCTATTATTTTATCAGGGAGAGTCCTTTAAGAATGTACTATAGTAGTTCAGAGCCTCATCAATTGCCATTGTTCCATGGGAAACTAGCTCATTATTACAAACTCATACAACAATATAGGCCTGTAAATATTTGTTCCAGCTTTCTTTATATAGCATAAGCATGTATTTTCAACATTAAAATATCTATACTTTCTGGGTTATTTTATTTTATTTTTTCTTATCAGTTACATTTTATTAACTCTGTATCCCAGCTGTATCCCGCTCCCCCATTCCCTCCCAATCCCCCCCTCCCCCCCTCCCTCCCTTATCTCCACCATGCCCCTTTCCAAGTCCACTGATAGGGGGGGGACCTCCTCCCCATTCATCCGATCCTGTTTTATCAGGTATCTTCAGGACTGGCTGCAAAGCCTTCCTCTGTGGCCTAACAGGACTGCTCCTCCCTTGGGGGGTGGGGAGGTCAAAGAGCCAGCCATTGAGTTCCTGTTAGAAATAGTCCTTGTTCCCCTCACTATGGGAAACCAATTGGTTACTGAGCTACCACAGGCTACATCTGAGCAGAGGTTCTAGGTTATATCCATACATGGTCCTTGGTTGAATGTCAGTCTCAGAAAAGACCCTGTGCCCAGATATATTTGGTCCTTGTGGAGCTCCTATTCTTTCCCCATCATACTAACTCCCCTTCTTTCATATGATTCCCTGCACTCTGCTGAAGGTTTGGTCATGAGTCTTTGTATCTGCTTTGAAAACACTGCTAGCTGGAGTCTTTCAGATGCCCTCAGTAGACTCCTGTGATACGTTCAATGCACATCCTATCTGTCTTTCTAAACGAGGATTGATCATCTTACCCCTTGATTATCTTTTTTAGGTGTCTGCTCTCTTGATTATCTTTTTTAGGTGTATAGATCTCATTATGTTTATCATATCTTATAAGACTTTTTGTTTTTTAATAGATTTGAGGCGGATCCTAAACTCTATGTTTCCTCTGCTGAAATTATGATATAAATAATATGATGTATGTAACAGACATTAACATTTTGAATAACAAAGACTTTAAATGTTGGTCTAAATTTCAATCTCAGTGTATAAACACAGAGTCCTTACATTTTCACAGGGAAAAAAAGAACATCTAAAAATATAGAAAAATAAGTGTAATGCTTAAGAAAGTAAAGTTTTTCAAAGTGTAACACTGGAAAAATAAAAATATTTAATACTAAATAACCTTTTAAAATGTTAATGGTAATCATACTGCTGGGAAAAGGAGAGGAAGGGAGGGTGGAGAGAAGTGGGGGAGGGGAGAAGGAAAAGAGGAAGGAGGGGAGGAAGAGAAGAAAATGGGGCAAGTGGAAAACCTCAGGAGTTAGGAACCCCCGTAGCAGCAGCACCATTTAGCTACCATGAAGATACCCTGCACCAGTCTGGCATTCAGTATCAGCACCTTGTAGCTACAATTCCCTCTGTGTCTGTGCTTTCACATGCCCTGCTTAAATGGACATCCTATTCATCTTTTAAACCAACAGAGTATCTAAGATAAATCATTGATGCAGTCTCATCTCTTTTCCGAAGCTCTAACTGTAACATAAACTAGATAATGGGCCTGGGAGTGGTGGTGCAGGGGGTAGGACCACAAGCTTGAGGCAATCCTTGACTATATGGCACTTGGAAGAAGACTGATCCATATGAGACTGTCTTAAAGAACTCAGAAACAAAAATCAAAATCAAAATCAAATGATACAATGTAACATCGCACTTGACCAGTTAGACTACATGTTCAGCGGCCCATATGTCACAATTAATGGGGGAATTTGCTTTGAATGTTATAACAACGTGAAAACAAAAACTCGAGCTTCCCTTTCTAATGGCCCTTGTCATGCAAAACTCCCACTTAATATGTCCTAATTCAGAAGGGATAACGAAACACTATACTGATTAACTATTATGAACTTATGTACAATAACCATGATGGTGATACTGTAGTATAGATTCTTAACTTTTTTTTTCTGGACTCAGATGTAAACTCTGGACAATCAGTGATTTTCCACAGACCAAGCCCATGTCCTCCAAGCATGATATGTAGCATATCCAGAAACACAGAAGTACAGAGTTCCCAACTTTGCACCAATCTGCTCAGTAGCTGTCATCCTGAAACACCATTACCATCACCAAATTCTTCCTTAGTATTCTCAATAGACCCTGAATTTATAGGCTTTGTGTCATTTTGTTGTTTAGTCTTCTAATTTGATTATACATAGCTTTCAATTACTCCATAAGAACAAGAACACAAAAACCTAGTTTTACAAGACGATAAATGCTTGAAAATGTTACTAATCCAACTTCGTATTTCACTGATAGTTTCGAATTGTGAGCGAAAACTCCTTTAAAGAGGTCTGTTCTGGTTGGTTTGTTTAATTTGATCTTATTATTTATTATTATTTGAATGCCTGCTTGTTTTCTAATGAGAGATTTTTTAAAAGACAGAAATTTAGGTGGGTGGGAAAGTGAGAAATTGTAAGAGGACTTGGAAGAGAGGAAACTACTATAATAATAATATATTGTACAAAAAAACCTATTCTCAACATTAATTAATTAATACTAATTAATTAGAAAGCTGTGTTTGCAGAGACTCGCTGGCTGCTTAGACGCACAGCACTGTAAGGAGACTAGAAGGCTGCTGCAGCCGGGAGGCTAGCTGCATTACCCTGGTCTACTTACAGCCCTCTGGAGCATGGATGCCTTGACCATTTCTTTGTCTGAACTAACACTTGGGAAACTATTAACTCAGCAGAGCTCTATCTCCCACCCACAACAAAGGCTAAGAATGCCATCAGATAGCATCTTGGAGCTATAGAAAAGCTCCCGCCATCCTGTGAGAACCATGACTCTAATGACTACCAATGTATTTTACACTTGCCTTGATTTATGGCTTTCTCTGTTCTATAAAACTATGAAACAATTTTCCCACTAGAACAAGGAATTGGGGGTAACCAAATAGTATTCCTGGGCAGTCACCCCAAAATAAACTAGCTCTTACTCCCTTTAAGATGAAAGCTGTGGTTTTGAGTCAAAAGAAACAGATAATGCCAGCAGCTATGATAATTTCATACACAGTACATGGTTAATGAAGCAAACATGACTACTACAAATAACTACTTACATAAATTTGGATGTTTTGTGGACTTTTGAAACTTACTATTTCTCTACACCCTGCAGATCATAACTAAATCCCTGTAAGTCACTGTGATGGTCTTAGAAATGAATCCATAATCGTTATGACCCATTATTGTGGGCATATTATAAAAGGCCCACAGCACAATGCAGTAGATTCCAAGTAAATCACCTTTTCATACTATAATTGTGTACATCATGGTGCATATTCCTAAAATACATGAAAACTTTACTTCAGTAATACACTTATTTATAATCTAGAGATGTTTGCTTAGATATAAATTTAACAAACTAGGAAGCAATATGTAACTGAACTATCAATACCATTAGACAAAAAATGAAAAAAAAAAGAAAAAACTCAGAGAATTAAATAACTAATGTGCACTGGGTGTGCAAACAGTCAGACAACAGAAACAATCAAGGAGCTACCATTTCAGAATGAATTAACAATCCCGCTGGGATGAAAGGCGCCCACACTGCTTAAAAACCCCAGCAGTGGCGCTGGAACAATGGTTACAAATCACTCGCTGCTCTTGCTGAGGGCCCCAGGTTCAGGTCCCAGCAGCCACATGGTGGGTCACAGCCAGCTGTAACACTAGCCCTAGAGGCACCAGCACCCTCTTTCAGCGTGTGTGGGCAATAGGCACACACGTGGCACATCTACATGTATCCAGGCAAACATTCATACACATAAAATAAAAATAAATTTAGAATACCCTAAGAAATAAACGACTATTACTGAATATTTTAATCATCAGTGGCTCCATCAGAACTGGAGTAAGCTCAGATACACTGGTGCTTTTTCTTGGCTTATAACTAAAGCCAAAGACATAAAAAAAAAAAAAAAAAACCTGCTTAAAAGCATCTTCATTACAAACAACAAAAATAAATGAGTCCTCTAAGTCCAAGAATCAGGGAGAAACAATAAAACTTCCCATTTTATCAGCACTAACCAGGTGCTTAGAATAATTGCAGATATTGAGCTAAATACAAAAATCAGACAAAGCCTAAAAGCCACAAAACACTCACTAGTAGAAAATATTTTGAAGCATTTTCAAGCATTGTCATGAACTGTACTCCTCTACATTGTCTCTAACGGGCATAAGCACTGCTTGTAGCCAGGGACTTATACTCTGTTCTTATATGCACAGTACCTAGTTACTGAAATATTTACTCTAGAAGCAGAAAGAAGGGTACATGTGGATTCACTAGTTACCAGCCTTTTCTATGAATCAAACACTGTAGCAATGACTTACGAAAACACAGTGAGCAAGACAACAATCCCTATCTTTTTAGCTTTTACAACAATTAGAGTAATAAGACAATTTTTTAAGTGGCAGTTAAGTTGGTGAATTGTCTTCCCTATTATTTCGTGACTCCATCTAGATTTATTTCAAATATGTATACATGTTAGGATTCCAACTAGACATCTTAAGAAACCAATTCCAGCGCCAGGAAAAGGCTCTATCTGTTGGCAAAAAAGACAAAAAGGGTACTGCATAATGCCTCCAACATCAGAAGGTACTCTTCACACTACAGGAGGAAGGTAATGATCAGTATCGCCCAGATACAAACCCTGAGCCCTACAGCAGTGACCTACGTACTTTTAGTGGCATAAATATTATAGGGGCAATCAACCATTGATTGTATTTAAAGTCCACTCCATAAGATGGAACCCATACCTAACACTGCTGAAGTAGCCAACAACCTGACACTTAGAGAGATTATGGGTCTAGAGGGGAAAAAACAAACCTGGTACTATTATCCTGCTAAACGAATATAACCTATAAATCAGTGCCTAGTTCAACACTCTTCAAATCAGCTTCTTTTTACAACAGAGGGGAATTAGCACTAAGACCCACAACTGGACAGTGTGAAGAGAGTAAGACACTCTGAAGAGCTGTTCTAAATGGATGTCTCATCAGGCCCATGGCCAGGGGTTGTTAGCTGCCACCCCACTCCCCAAAGGAACTCAATGGAATTTTGTAGTTTTTGGTCCCAGTTTGCTTCCTTTTCCTTTTTGTCATATTGGTCTTCTGCCTGTTTGTATTTTTGTGTGTGTTATTATCCTTTTATGCTTTTATTTTTCCTTAGAGAGAAAGACAGAGAAGAAGAACATAACCTTGGGCGGGTAGGGAAGTGGGAAGGATCTGGAGGGGCTGGAGAAGGGAAACCTGATCAGATTGTTATGGGAAGGACATGAGCAAGTCACACTGTTGAAAGATTTAAGGATTTGAGGTTATATTATGCTCTTCGCAAACCCATATTCGGAAGTGGGTTGAATTTATATCATCTAAACTAAGAAATGAGAATCAGTCTTTGTTAAGTAATCTCAGAAAACATTTATTCAAATTAATCAATAGCTTATCACTGCCTTTTGCAGGATCAATAGCAGAAATCTAGACTTGGAACACTAGATGGAGCTGTGAATCGCTTAAAATGTTGTAGTTGAAACTAAAACGCCTATTTTTAATTTTCATTTATTTTTAACATTTTTCTTTCACATATGTGAGACAAAGTGAGCTCTATGACTGACCTATTTTATCATCAATTGGTCAGATTTCCTAAGTCAAGACATAGGGAATCCAAATCCAAAGAGTTGGAGACACAAAGCTGGGAGTCCTGGGAGAAGAGGACAGCCAGAATTTAAAGAAAAGAGAAAAGAGATGCTAGGGCTGAAGTTGTACAGAAGGTTCCCCTCAAGTTTCAGCAGAGTATCAATCAGAACGTGTCAGGAAACTAGTGAACTCAGAGATCCACCTGCCTCTGTCTCCCCACTGGCCAGACTATACATTTCTGAACATACAAAGAATGCTTACCAAGATAGGCACATGCACACGCACACAGATAGACACAAACACACATCTATACATTTATATGTATACACTGATAACACAAAAGATTTAATAATTAGTTTGATTTAGCAACTCCACAAAATGCAAGTATATTGAAACATACATGCCATAAATATACAATTATTTTTAAATAAGTAAACACAGTAAATTGGAAAAATTCATAATGATTCCAATCATTCAAGTAATGTTATTTCACTATCAATGAGAACCTACACAGATCCTTGGAAAATATTCAAATATTTAATTTGGAAAAATTAAATACCTCATCACTAAACTATTGATAAACAAAAAGCACAACAATGGAAAATGTGGGAGTAGCCACCAAGCAATATTCAGGATGAAATTTCAGCATTAAATATTGGGGTATAAGGGAGAACAGTGACTGTCCATTAACCTCAGGTTCCCCTTAAGAAGCTAAAGGTTTAAAATAGAAATAACAAGAGGGTAGTGAGAATTAGAAAACAGAAAAAAAATCACAGAATTTTATTAAGTCTAGTAGGATCTTAGAGAAGATCGTAAAATTATGTTATACTAAGCTATCTGGATTTTAATAAAAAGATGAGTAACAGAAATTAAAAAGAATTTTAATAATTTCTACAATGTTTTGCCTAATAAATTTGACAAAAAGTTCATCAATTAAAAAAAACCTGAACTATATGCAAAAATAAAAATACAGAGTAAAAAAAATCTTAAGTATTTTAGGCCAACAAGCATTCACTTAATGAATCAAATAACCCAACAGAAAGTAAATACTATTCATCTACACAAACACTTAAGGAACAGTTAAAGGATCAGCTGTCACTCGCTCAGAGAGGCCATTACCAGAAATGAAACTACACACTAAAATCCCACCACACACTTTAAACAAAAATTTACATGTTATATTTAATAACCTATAAAATGTAAGAGTTGTCGCTTTTTCTAATTCTTGAACATTTCACATCATGCCAAGCTATCTTGCAGATAAGAGTCAAGTTTACATAGGAAATTCATTTGTTTTATATACAAACTATTCTTCAGCCTGATATTTTTTAAAGTACACCTTTGTTCTGACCGTAACTTCCTATGTGAGATCAGGTGTAAATTTTTCCACTTCTGGAATCTTGAAGACACTCAAGTTTCAGCTTCTCAGTCATTTCACACTCAGATTCCAGAAGAGTGACACTCAGCCCTTGGTCCCCTTTGTGGAGGGAGGTGTGGTGGCTCGTAGGGAGCACAAAGGGAATTTCTGTAGTGACTCCTAAGTTCTATTCCTTTTCTGAGGGTTTGGTTTCAAGGATGCTCGTTTATATATATTTCTGCTTTGTGGGCTTTTATAAATGTATAATGTATGTTATACATACAACGTAAGTTATCTAAATGAAACTATATATAATTTTATATTGATAATATAAGCCATCCAGAAGTGTTACTATAACTTTACTGAAGATAGGTGTAAAGAACTAAACACGAACAATGGAATGACAGAGTGTAGGAGCTTATTGCCCATAATGAGGGCGGTGGATAGTGTTTATTATTGTCTAAAACTCAGGCATACCATTTAAGTATACTAACCATCATCTCATTCCAGGAAATTCAGCACTGATCTTGGCCCAAAATACTTATGTGGGCATAAGTGAACCTATAGCATTCTTGAGGCGGGAGGGCAGTATTTTACTTGACATTATTAAAAGGCTATAAAAGATATGTTCAGAAGTAATAGTATATTAATTCACAAACATTTTTAGAATTGATTTCAAAAGAAGAAGAAATTCAGCCTTTCCCTCTCCTACTCCCTAATGAAAATCAAAGCTAAAAATGAAAGGTATGGTATATTATTATTTAAAAATAAACAACAGTTTAATAGGCATTTTGACTCATGAATAGCGAAGTAGACACCACTAGCAAGCAACAGAACACGAGCTGCAGAATAAATCTGTGAGTGCAAACATTTGCAAGCAGTTAAAAATAGGTATAACTTTTACAATTAAGATACACACAGCTCACTAGTGTTGTCAAGTTAGGGTGGCCTAATGCATACAAAGTAGACCAAAGATCATATAATCAAACTATCTGAAATATGCTCACTTATCAATTTCTAAATAAATCTGATTTATTTTTAACTGACATCTTAATTATCCATATTTACATCTGGAATATAACAACTTTTCTCTCTTTTAACAATGTGAGACAAACAAAATCCTATGATTATATATTAGCAAGGCCTTCTCAGCCTCTACAGCTGAAATGTCATGCCAATTACTTAATAATATTGAATTTTACCTTGTTTAATCTGTCCTTGCACAATGTTACTGGAAGTTGGAGGGGAACCCCTTGCCTTAGAAAAGTCTGGGGTACCTGGTCTAGGTGGCCTTTAAAAGAAGAAAGAAAAATTGAACAATTTTCCTGTTTCCAGAGTGATTCAAAACATCATTCTCTAGATGAAAAAGAAACATAAACAGAACATTTTCAACTTACTCTTTCAAAAAGATAACCATTTTCTAAGTTTTGTCCTTATTTATATTATTTATCTCAAATTCCGGTAAAATAATTACATGATTATGAAGTAGACAATACAAATTTTCTAACAAAAAAATTATAGTTTCTGGTAGTCTTAACATGTATTTTTGAACACTCCAATGAACTATAATTGAGAAGTAGAAACCATTCTTAGCCTTCTCTAGTCACTATTAACATCCTGGGATTGCACCCTACCCCATTATCATTAGCACACAGGAATTGATGGAACAATATACTGATCTGAAAAGCATTCAGCCATATATGTGGCAATAAAAAATAAAGAAATTTTGGAGTCTAGAAGTAAACTGTCTCATTTGGATTCTGTCTCAGCAACTTCCTATATAAAAATATTTACAGAATTAAGGACACTGAATTTTTGTAAAATAATTAGAACAGAGCATGACACAAAATAAGTACTATCTATGTATTTCTTAGGTTTAAAAAACTAATACGGTCAAATTTTAATAAAGTAAAATACTAAGTTATCTTCATAACTTTGGAAAAATGGAAAATAGAATTCAGGCTAAGTACTGTAAAAAAAAAAAACATCAAAACACTCTGCTTTAAGAGTTACTGTAGACTTTGGACTGTACTTAGGACCACATGCCAGAGCCAATCACTGAACACAACATTACTGCATACAGGTTAAGAGGAGAACCCTGTGAACAGACACACATTGAACTAAATGTCGGTTCCAACTTCCGGTAGCTATAAATGTAAGGTTATATTCACAGAGCTGGGAGGTGGCTCAGCAGTTAGAGAACACACTGCTCTTGCAGAGGACCTACCCACTGCTCTTCCCAGCACCCACTGGGTAGCTCACAGCCACCTGTAACTCTAACTCCAGGGTAACACCCTCTCCCTAGGCACCTGCATTCACACACGCACACACCCACATATAAACACGGAATTAAAAAATAAAAATTGTCATTCTCGGTGGCACACATCTTTAACCCCAACACTCAACAGGCAGAGTTAGGGCAGACTGTAAGTTCAAGGTCAGTCTTGTCTATGTCGATTTCCAGGCCAGTCAGGGTTATCTCAAAAAAAAAAAAAAAAAAAAAAAAAAAAATCATCATCTTAAAGAATAAAAATGTTAAAGATTTTATTTCAGGAGCTACCTTCTATGACCAACTCCTACATTGTAAATCAGTTTAAAATAGCTACTAAGTATATCCATATTGCTACTAAGCATATCATGTTGCTATAATTTTATTGTGTTTTAAACTAGGCATTTTAGAAATGTCTGTTTCACACTTTAAATGGGATATCACTAATGTGACTTAAGTGGGAAATTTGTGCAGAACAAAAAAGCAAAAAAGCAACAAATAGTAACAAATATAGAATATGGTCCTTTTATCTCGTTTGAAAATAAAGAATAAAATTAAGCTACATAGTCACACCTGGTTGGGCCCTTCTTCATGTGATCGCCAATGAAAGTTGCATTGGTCATACTCATTAAAGTATTTGCCAAAGATATGATGGACAAGAGATGTTGAGTGGTGACTGCTCGAGACACTGTGTAGGTTCCTTTTCCTACTCCCTCAGTTGTTGGCAGCTTCCTTCCTATTTCTGCTTTCCCATGTCGTAGTTTTCCAGCAGCCTGATTATAACCGGGAAGCATCAACGACATATGGCCTCCTCTCGATAAGAGGCCGAAGGACACTGTGCAGTGTGGCTTCAGCATTCCGAGGCGATCAAGACAAACTTCATCCAGAACTTCATTCAAACCCCAGGCATGAAGACAGGACATGAATAACTTTGCAGTATCCATAGTGAGATTGTATTCTAGTAAGGTCAGTGGCTTGGACTTGCTGGCCCGGTACTCAGGATCGCTTTCTTCCCTTCTCTGCCTCATTGCCTCCTCGTCATCCTCATCCTCGTCGAGGAGATGTTCCTTTATGTTCTCTTTGATAGTTTCCTTCACTTGCTGGAAAAGAACTGCTGCCCGCTTTCCAGTCAGAAAAGAGCCCCCTTTGTCTGAACTGCCAGATGCTTTTTGCAAATTCTCTGGGGAAATAAGTGCAGCATTCGGCCTAGAGGCTTCTTCAGTCAGGAGTTGAATAATCAAAGCTTCCACATCAAAGAAAAGCACATGGATGTCCGGGTCTGTTAGGTTTGTCTTTATTGCTTGAACCATCAGGGAGTTGTGAGAATATTTAGGTAAATTCCCCTGTAACAAATATTTTTTAGAAAATAGTTACAAATCAAAGTGTTTAATTTCAACATTCATTAATGAGCAATAAATAGCTGAATTAAAGTGCTTATGAAGCTGTCTTTTTAGGGCTTCTGGATCATTAAAAATATCTTTGCCAACCAGCAACACGTAAAAGATATGAACTTATGCGATTAGGAGAACTTTACACTGACACAATCATTAGAATGACAATTAATTAAAAACTGAGCATACATTAACAAAAGCTTATTGCTCAAGTGGGAGTCTCCCCACTCATTAAAATTGGTTTCAGTGACATTAGCAGACTCTGAAAGTGGCTGCACCTGGAGAAGATGCAGGTCCTTCAGAAGCACCACACATTGAAAGCCTTCCTTTGCACTTACCTTCAGTCTTCCGGCTTACCGAATTCCCTCTACAGAGGCACATTTACATCTTTTGGGTTTTAGAATGTAAAAGTATAGCAAACCTAACTGTGTTCCTTCTTCTATTTCTCTACTTTAGTTACTGTCCCTTCTAGCTAAATCCATTGAAAGTGGAGAGAATCTGGAGGGCAGGTCCTCCAGTTTCTCTGTATCTGACACTGCCTTATGGAGACAAGAGTGTATGCTGTATAACTCACTTGCGCAGTGCTTGTGGGTGTGCATTCGTATGTGTAAAATCCATACATGCCCATATATAAATGTTGCAAGAGAAGATGAAAAGAAATGTTGTGCCAGAATGTAAACAGCAATTATTTTTTCATGGACTCAGAACATTTTGTTCAGATTTTATATATATTTCTTAAATTGTATATAATTAACACATGCTATATTTGCATAACTATAAAATAAATCTATACAATAAAGCATAGACTTCTTCAGCCCAAATTCCAGGCCCATTTATAAAATCTCCTTTCAGCTTTAACAAACATGCTCCCGAACCATGCTTACGATCCTTGGCACACAGACCCATTTATTCTTCCTTTTGCATGAATCTTCCTTTATTCTCCTCTAAGTCCTTCTCTTCTACATGACCTTAATTCTCAATCAAAAAAACATACATGCATCAAATCTGTACCATGAATACCTGGAATCCAGATTTATTTATTTAAGTATTTTTTTGTATACGGGTATTCTGCTTACATGTATATTCACACACCAGAAGATGGTTTCAGACAGGTGTAAGCTGCCATGTGGTGCTAGGAATTGAACTCAGGACCTTCAGAGCAGCAGGGAGTGCTCTTAACCACTGAGCCATCTCTCCAGGCCCCTAAATATACATGTTCTACTTGTTAAATGTATCTCATTCGTGTTGAGACCAGGACTCTGGATTCTCCCAGGGAAAGGTTAGCCCACAATACATTCAGTTCCCTAACATTTTACACCTACCATGTGTCAGATACTCAGATATCTCCAAAATATTTATATGGATATTATTTTAGTTACTTATTCTGTGAGACAGTTTCAAAACATGGGCAAACTCCTCCTTATTCATTCTGTGCAACCAGAGAATCTAGCAGAATGAACAAGAACACTATAAAAAACTTACAAAATTATTCATATTGCTCATCAGCTCTTCCTGTAACAGGTACAACAGATTCCCCTAACTGGTCTCCTATCTCTATTTCCATCCCTCCTGACTGTGTTTCTAGCTTTAGAGATCATCAATAGCATTTTATAACTTGAGAGGAAAATCCAGGTTTCTTTGCAAAGCACAAAACATCCTCCAGAATATATTGCTCCTCGGGCCTTCATTTCACCGCTAATCGCTACCCCTTTAAATTAACACAACGTCACTTATCCTTTCCAGAAACAATCTCAAATTTTTGGAACACTGCACATATTTACACTAGGACCACATTCCTTCTCCATTTCCTCTGTCATCATTCACAAAATATCTCAAGTTGTTCACTGTCCAAAAATTACACAAAAATAATTCAAGCAAATGCTATCACAGCCTCCATTATATAAACTTCTTTGAATTGAATGATGTTTAAAGGAAGATGAAAACCTTTCTAAATTATACTTAGATGACCTAAAGAATCTAGCTAATATGATAAAGTTATACTATTTAACAGTCAATTCAAAACCAAAGGAACATAGCAGAGAAATCGATCTCAGGTGATTTACAGGGAAGCCCTCATAGAAGAGCGAACTTGGCAAACAAAAACACTCATAACGGAAAGAAAGCAAAATGTAGAGAAGGAGAGTGACGATGAAGATCACATGGTGGATAATGAAGAACCCACGGGTGGTCAAGATGAAGAACGGAGGCCACGGTTCACTAAGAGCTCACACCATCACACTGAAACTTTCAAACTTTATGTTGCAAACCAGAGTACGACGAGAGCAGAATCATGAGGAGTTTGGCTGAAATACAGGTTCCTGGACCTGATTATCACACCTGAATTAGTATGTAGGAATGTGTAAGAATCTACTTCTATTAAATATATTAAATATATTAAATATACAACTTTATACAATAAGGTCGGCGAACAACTATCCAAATGAGGGAATCGCGCAGCCAGATGCAGTACTGCTAGCTTGAAAGAGACAAGGGCAGGGTCATGAATATGAAACAGGAGGCAGCGGAAGGCACACAGATGAGCAAAATAAAGGTGCAATAATCCCAAGAATGTGAGCGACAGGACAGAGAAAGGACCATCCTTGTTCCTTTCATTTCTCCCTGCTCTGTTTCACACGTTTGCCTTTCAAACAGTGAACATGTGATATCAGACACTATGTTTAGTGCTTTGTACTTATGAGCACTAAGTGAATCATGCATGAACTTATATATATTATATCCAATATAAATTCAATCAAAAAGTATTATTAATAATCACATCTACTATATACTACGCTGTTGCTATAGCTTCGGAGCGATTCTAGTTATTAGCACTAGTTATGTCCCCAAAATACCACAATGCTAGGTACACAGCTCTAAAAATAGATATGAAGGAATACATAACAACAGGTAAAAATGAAAAGGTCTTCAGGGTGCTCCTGAAGATAATGTTCTTGCAACTTTCTTTTAGGAAAAGGAGACTAAAAACAACATAAAATTAAACAAGTTTGGCTAGGAAATTACTGAAGTAGTAAGAAGGGCTAGAAAAAAAGACAGCCAAGAGGAAAACACAAGGTAGACAGACTTCAGCTTGGCTGGTGTCAGCCACACATGTGCCCGTCAGCACCTCCAGCTCTGCAGGCATCTGTATCTCTTTCTGATGGTGTTCCAGCAGACAACCACATGCTCACAACGAGAAGATTATCTAATTAATACCATGTCTGTACCTGCGCTTGTAAGACTCTTTTTTACAACCTCTCCTAGGTACTGAATGTGTTGCCTGTGACAAAAACTGGATCTAATAGCAGTCTCACAAAAAGAGCGTAAACAATAAAGAAAACAACACCACCAAGACAAAATATGAAAGAAAAACAAACAAACAAGAAAACAGAGTAAGGCTGAAGGGAAAGGGGAGTGAGAAGGACTCAGTGCCAACTCTCCAGCACTGAGATTATGGGCACTGCCATGACCAGCAGCGCATGGGCTCAGGGATCCAAACTCATCATCACCAATTCTACCGATGTAGAAAAATTGTCACAACAAAAAATAGATGCCCACCAAACTTGAGAGAATGATATTTTAGCTAAAGGTAAAGAAATGACTGAGTTAATCCCCTTCATGTCTGGTTTTCTAGCATGTGCTGCTAAGATGAGCTACAGGAAAAGGAACAAAAACAGGTAGTAAATTCCAAGGTTTTCTTAGCTTTACAAAAACACAGGCACACCTGGGAACAGACTGATTCATTCATCACTACATACTCTCGACAATTTCAAAGCTAACTAATGAGGAACTCTGAGAAGGGTTGTTCTGAAGCATTTATTACAACCCCCGGAGTGTGCATGGACAATTCACCTTAAAGTCATCACAGAGCAGAATTAAATTCAGTTCAACAAATATCTGTGGAGACACCTAATGTGTGTGACATGCCTGGGAGAAAACAAAGCATTTGCCCTTAAGAAAAATAGTTGAAAATCTACTTGACAAGAGCTACAAAGTAAAGTTAAATTACAAATGACTGAGTCTCCAATATGCTAGTAAATGCAGTTATACAAATATCTATATTCATATAACAATCTAGGACACAGATTTATCTTATGCTTATTTTAAGTATCATACTTACTGTAATTTACATTTTCTACATGGAGAAGTACATATTTGACTGTGTGAGATTCCTTTTGTTTTATTTTTGTTTTGAAACAGGTTCTATCTATGCAGCCCTAGCTGTCCTGGGATTCACGGAGACCCACCTGCCTTTTTAAAACCTCCATAGTGCTGGGGTTTTAAAAACATCTGCCACCATACCTGGTACCATTTAAAATCTTTAAAAAAAAAGAAATTTAACTTAAAATATAACAGACTGAAGAAATAATGAATTGATGATTCATAACTGATAGTGAACAAGAATATTAGCTAAAATGACCTCGCAAGGAAAACAACAGAGCTGTCATGTTGATATCAGGGTTCATCCACACATACACGAATCTTGGCACATGCATGTCAGATGTGGTAGACACAACAAATGTTCAGTGGAAAAAAATGTTGCCTTGTATATATAAGTTTTCATCATTTTATATAACTGAACATATTCTAAATAAAATATTTGTTGAAACAGCTGATAGCGTTGTCTCTGAATACCAATATTATGCTCGAAGGGTCTTTAATGAGTTTAAGATTTTAAGTGTATTCCATTTTATCCACTGACTACAAGAAATTTTACTCTCTTACCATTCACTTCATTGATCCTGACTTGAAAGCTCACTTATTGTGAAATCATTGTTCAATAACACAGTTTTCAATGCTATTTTTAAATAGACTAGTGATTTATCATTCTTCTTCTATCAAATCTATAATATATAATCTGATATAGGTTTTATCTAAAAGTAAAGGTGATTTGTACTACCAAGTATTGTGCTAGATGATTTTCATATCAAACGCAAAGCAGAAACATCGGCTTGTGGGTGTGTGAGAGACATTGCCTGCTGTGTGTGCCTGGGAGGGACATGCACATGTGTATAAGGCCAAGACTGATGTGATGTCCTCCTCTTGGCCACAGCTCCTGAAACACGGCATCTTCCTAAGCCTGGAGCTCACTGGCTCAGCACATCTGGTGCTACCTCTCCAGCGCTGAGACTATGTGCACTGCCATAATTGGCAGTGCATGGGCTCAAGGATCCCAACTCAGGCAGGCCCAAATGGTTGTATAGTAGCCACTTACTGGATGAGCCTTTACCAAATGAGTTTCCATTGCCATTGATTTTACATGATATGTACATCATATAAAATACAGAGATAGGTAGATAGATAGATAGATAGATAGATAGATAGATAGATAGACAGACAGATAGAGATAGTTAAATTAGAATCAGGCTTGGAATCAGTGATTAAAAAAAACCCTAAGGACAGGTTAGAAAATGAGCATCTATCTGACATGCACAGGCACCTCTTTAAGAAAATACTGAATTATAAAATAGATTACAAGAGAAATTATACTTAACAAACATTAATTTACTATTTCATAAAAGCATAACTGCACAGGTGCCGTATTTATGAGTATTTTAAATAACTAAGTTTTCTAAGTATGGTATAAAAAACTGATTTAATATCAAAAACTATTTTGGCAAGAAATAGAAAGGAACAATACGTTTCCTCTTGATTTAATATATGATATTTTATTGATGAAAGTTCTTTAAAGGGATCTCTAAAGTTCTCACATATAGTAGTAAGTGTAAAAGGCGCACTGAATAAAAATAAGTAGATGTCTTATTGCACTTTTTAAATAATCTAAAGTAGCTAACGGAAATTCTCCCTATCTTCTAGAAAATATTCACAGCATGGCTTCAACATTAACTATTTTTGGTACCAAGATAAAAAGAATGAAGGGAGGAAAGAGGAAAAAAAAAGAGAACAGACTGTGGAGGAAGCACAAAAACAACAAGAACAGTTGTCTGCCCGATATGGCTATTTGGCGCCCTCTGCTGTCATATGACTATTTCTTCATGTTTGTGGTTAAGCTAACAAGAGTGCTGCCAAGAATCCAGTGACATTGGAATCTAACAATAGGTCCATGATCATACCACCCTGAACATGCTGATCCCATCTAGAAATAGACAATTACTACACTTAGCTTAAAAATCTGCTCTTGGATGATCAGATGTGAGTAATAACTTAGTCATACAGTTCCTATTGTTTCCGTTCCTTTCCATGTGCTTCCACTAACAAGCACCTAAGTAAAAACAAACTAAGAAAGGACATAAAACATATCAAGGAGGAAAGATTTTACATTTATTACAATTTATTTAACAGGACATAAATAGACTGTATTTATAAATATCAAATACAAACATTATGTCTTATATAGGAAATATATTTTGAAGGGACTTTTTTTCTAAAGACCACATGCTATTAGTGTATAAAATTATTACATAATATTGAGACCAAAAAACTAATATAGTAAAAATTCAACAGCAGCACAAGAAATCAACTTTCAACTCCAGCTAAAGAGCCCAGAGCCACAAACACCAAGACCAGAAGCCCTCTGTAACAACACAGACTGTTATGTTACATGAGGAATTGGCTTCCCTACTCCAAACTTTCTGTTTGCCTTATAACAAACTGACCACCTACTAGAGGGGCTGGAAAGAGCTAATAGATAATACAGGCTGTATTCCCCTCCTCTCATTTTATATCAAATGTGTATGTCAAAGAGATACATGAAAGAATGGCTAAGATCAAAAACTCAAGTGACAACACATGCTGTAGAACTTGTGGAGAAAAGGGAACCCTCCTCCATTCTGGTAGGAATGTAAACTTGTAAAATCACTTTGGAAATGAATCTGGTACTTTCTCAGAACATTAGGAATAGTGCTTCCTCAAGATCCAGCTATACCACTCCTAGGCATATATCTGAAAGATTCTCAACCAGACAAGGACATTTGCTCAACCATGTTCACAGCAGCTTTATTTATAATAGCCAGAACCTGGAAACAATCTAGGTGTCCCTCAGCTGAGGAATGGATACGGAAATTGTGGTACATTTATACAACAGAATCCTACAGCAATTAAAAACAAGGAAATCATGAAATTTGCAGGCAAATGGTATTAACTAGAAAAGATCATCCTGAGTGAGGTAACCCAGAAACAGAAAGACACACATGGTATATATTCACTTATAAGTGGATATTAGCTATGCAATATAGGATAAACATACTAAAATCTATACTCCTAAAGAAGCTAAACAACAAGGAGGACCCTAGGGAAGATGCTTAATTCTTATTCAGAAGGGCAAATAGATAGACTTCAGAAGTGGGAGAAGACAGGGAACAGGACAGGAGCCTACCACAGAGGTCTTCTGAAAGACTCTACCCAGCATGGTATTGAAGCAGATGCTGAGACTCATAGCCAAACTTTGGACAGCATGCAGGGAATCTTATGAAAGAAGGGGGAGACAGAAAGACCTGGAGGGAACAGGAGCTCCACAAGGAAACCAATAGAGACAAAAAAATCTGGGTCCAAGGAGTCCTTCAGAGACTGATGCATCAACCAAGGACCACACAGGGAGAGGACCTAGACCCCTGCTCAGTTGTAGCCTATGGGCAGCTCAATATCCATGGGGGTCTCCTATTAAGGAGAGTAAGGACAGTCTCTGGCATGAACTCAGTTGCCTGCTCTTTGATCACCTCTCCCTGGTGAGGTGGCCTTAGTAGGCCACAGAGATAGTCCTGATGAGACCTGATAGGTCAGATAGTAGGGGAGGAGGACCCCCCTTTCAGTGGACTAGGGGAGGGGCATTGGGGAGAAGAGGGAGAGAGGGTGGGACCAGGAGGACATGAGGGAGGGTGGTACAGCCAGGAATAAATTGTGAATAATTGTGAATAACCTGAAATTATAAAAGTGAATAAATAATAAAAGTGAATAAATCGTAAATAATAATTTTTAAAGAAAACAGTTAAAACTAACCGCAGGGGACTGCAATGGGGGGGGGGTGGCTGTGGTAGGGAGAACTGTAGTGAAAGGGCTTGCAAACTCCAAAGGCCCCCTAATGGAAACACACCCTTCTGTCAAGACCCTTGGTACATTTTTAAATGAATGGCATCAAGGTGAGATTCTGGAGAGCTAACTTGGTAAGAACAAGCATAAAGTAGAGGACTAAAAGTGGGGAAATGAAAAGGAGAAAAGCCACAGTTCCTGGGCTGATGTGGTTAAGTGATGGCTCATTTCAGAAACACTTGCAACTTAACAGATTCAAATGTATTATTTGCTATTTTCTCTCATCACTGCCTTGCTGGCCACACTGACATCCTACATGCTATGACATCTGCCTGGGCCACTCCCCCTCTTTTCCTCTTGATATCAAGCCCGTTTCTCTTCAGAAAGCCTTCCCAACAGCTCTGCAGATCAGTGCATCTCCCTGAGCTCTCCCCCACTGGTTCATTCCTTAAGTAGTCTGAGGGTCACATTAGGAACTACACAGGGGATCCAACACCAAGACAGGAGCTGCTCAGTGCCAGCACCTGCTTGGTGTGGGTGTGGCTAAAGCACTCTCCAGCTAGCTCTAGCTCAGGGCCTAAATCATAGCATGAACCCAAAATATGCTGAACAAATGCAGAAATCAATCAACAATCAAGTATTAAACCAGTGTGTGGTGAATGCCTACTGTGATAAATGTTTAGTGCATGTTGTAACATTTAACTTCATTACAACTCAATTATGCCTATTTTAGAGCGAAAGACAAAATTAAGCTAAAATGTTCATCAGTAACTTGGGAGAACACACAAGTCCATGGTAAAAATGTGGGAAGAAATCAGGTTCTTTCTGCATCCATCTGTCATTTCCCACATGTTCAAAATAACGCTGGATATTAAGAGTTCTCAGCACCAGCTCTGCACAGACTGGAGGGATGGAGGAGTGCATGTAGTTGAGAAATGGAACCCTCAAACACTAGGCTACCTACACTGAGTCAAGGGATACTTTGTGGGAAGAACATGATAGGATCCTCTCTCCACATGCTATAGTGCAGTCATTTTCAACCAGCAATGAACTTTGGAAATAATGGAAGGCACAGTTTTCCAAGTGTTGGAAGTGCTAGCTTAATTTTACTGTTTCCAATCATAATTAGTGTGTGGCTAAAGTTTCCTACAGATATTCAGTATTCTAATTAGATAAGACACAGTATCAAATATAGAAAACTGGCACAAAGAAGTAGGGGGTAGAGTCTAGGAAACAGCATCTAGTGTTTAGGAGAGTCTACTATCGGGTGATCACTCGGTCACCAGATATATAGAGAAATGGAAATGGGAATGAATGTGCCCACTTATTCACATGCCAGAACAACAGAATTAGGACTAGGACAGAAACACAAGCCTGGTGGCAGAAAAGAGAGGAAGGTCCTACAGTCTGATGTGGTTCTGTTGGCTAACAGTCCTGGACAGTTCTCAGATGAGGAAGAGCAGAAACAAGATATCCCAGTCATAGGAAATGTCAAGGGCTGCATTTACAGAAATGCACACAAAAGAGACTGGAGACCAAGAATGTGTATACCATAAGTACTGAAAGCCTGGCTAAAGCTGACAAAAGCCCCTCCTGCCCTTGTCTCCCCTTTCCAGCTCTTCTTTCTACCACCCCCTTGAGAGAAAATACTTTCCCGAAAGCTGAGTGCTGTTGAGTGCGTGAGTGTGGGTGTGCTGCAGATGAACTTGAAAAGCAGGAAATCCTACTTCTATTCTCAGATCCACCTTAAATTGACCTGCTGTAATGAGCAAATAATATATTTCCATTCAAAGTTAAGTTTAGGGTGTGCAGTATCAGCCATACATGTCACTATATGAGCTCTTTATTGGAAAAAAAAAAAAAGATTAAAACTTCAGTGAAAGCCTTCCTGGTCATTCTAGGAAAATTCACCATCCAAGTAGATAAGTGATCTTCAACTTATGGCCTGTGGTTATTGGCAGACAAGGAACTCTCTTTTTATTTTTTTATTTTTTAATTTTTTATTAATTACACTTTATTCATTTTGTATCCCCCCAAGGAACTCTCTTAAAGGATGTAAAACATTTCTAAGTAGGAGGGACCATAGTATATAAGCACAGAATCATTTAGTAACAAGACAAATATATCTGCTTATTTTGCTACCAGTACTAGCTTTGTATTTCTTTACAGTCATGTTAGCATGTGGCTACAGAGTTAAGGAGACTTTGGTTTTTTGTTTTTGTTTTTTTGTTTGTTTCTCTGTGTACCCTTGGCTGCCCTGGACTCACTTTGTAGACCATGCTGGCCTCACAGAGATCCGCCTGCCTCTGCCTTCCAGAGTGCTTGGATTACAGGTGTGTACAACCACGTTCCGCTGACTCAGTATTCTAATTGTATTTCATTCATGTGACATGCCAAACAATGGCAAAGAGTTTTTTTGCACATGCACAAACACCAATTCTGTAAATAGTACAGAAATGATGGATTTCGTATGTTGGCCTTGCTCTTAAAATATAACATCTTGTTAGTTTTAGCACTGGTTTGTTCAAAGGAGAGTTATCTGCATGAATTTAAAGCCGATATTTCACAGACCACTAGAAGACTATGTGAAAGTCTATACTTAAAACATATTCTCGGCAAGATTAACATAGTAAAAATGGCCATCTTACCAAAAGCAATCTACAGATTTAATGCAATTCCTATCAAATTGCCAACACAATTCTTTACAGACCTGGAAAGAAAAATTCTCAACTTCGTATGGAATAACAAGAAACCGAGAATTGCTAAAACAATCCTCTACAATAAAAGATCTTCTGGAGGTATCTCCATCCCTGATCTCAAGCTGTACTATAGAGCAACAGTTATAAAAACTGCATGGTACTGGCATAGAAACAGAATGGTGGATCAATGGAACCAAACAGAAGACCCAGAAATAAACCCACACACTTATGGACACCTGATTTTTGAAAGATGCCAAAACCATACAATGGAAAAAAGATAGCATCTTCAACAAATGGTGCTGGTCCAACTGGATGTCCACATGCAGAAAAATGAAAATAGATCCCTACTTATCACCCTGCACAAAACTGAAGTCCAAGTGGATCAAAGACCTCAACATAAAACCAGACACATTAAATTGGCTAGAAAAAAAAGTGGGGAATACCCTAGAACTCATTGGCACAGAGACAACTTCCTGAACAGAACACCAACAGCACAGGCTCTAAGAGCAACAATCAATAAATGGGACCTCATGAAATTGAAAAGCTTCTGTAAAGCAAAGGACACCATCATCAAAGCAAAGCAACTAGCTACAGATTGGGAAAGAATCATCACCAACCCTTTATCTGACAGAGGACTCATATCCAGTATATACAAAGAACTAAAGAATCTGAAAAGCAGCAAAACAAGTAATCCACTTAAAAAATGGGGAACAGAGCTAAACAGAGAATTCTCTGTAGAGGAATATTGAATGGCAGAGAAGCACTTAAAGAAATGCTCAACCTCATTAGCCATTAGGGAAATGCAAATCAAAACAACCCTGAGATTTCACCTTACACCCATCAGAATGGCCAAGATGAAAAACTCAAGTGACAACACATGCTGGAGAGGTTGTGGAGAAAGGGGAACCCTTCTCCACTGCTGGTGGGAATGTAAACTTGCACAACCACTCTGGAAATCAATCTGGCGCTTTCTCAGACAACTAGAAATAGCGCTTCCTCAAGATCCAGCCATACCACTCCTAGACATATACCCAAAAGAGGCTCAAGTACACAAAAAAGACATTTGCTCAACCATGTTTGTAGCAGCTTTATTTGTAATAGCCAGAAGCTGGAAACAGCCCAAATGCCCCTCAACTGAAGAATGGATGCAGAAACTGTGGTACATCTATACAATGGAGTATTACTCAGCAATGAAAAATAAGGAAATCATGAAATTTGCAGGTAAATGGTGGGACCTGGAAAGGATCATCTTGAGTGAGTTGTCCCAGAAGCAAAAAGACACACATGGTATATACTCACTCATATAAACATACAACATAGAATAAACCCACTAAAATCTGTACATCTAAACAAACTAAGCAAAAGAGAGGACCCTAACTAAAATGTTCAATCCCCATCCTGAAAGGCAAAGAGGATGGACATCAGAAGAAAAAGAAAACAGGAAACAACCTAGGAACCTGCTACAGAGGGCCTCTGAAAGCCAGAAGAAAACAGGAAACAACCTAGGAACCTGCCACAGAGGGCCTCTGAAAGCCTCTGCTGTGCAGACTGTCAAAGCAGATGCTGAGCCTGATGGCCAACTGATGGGCAGAGTGAATGGAATTTTATGTAAGAAGTGGGAAATAGTAAGAGCTGGAGAGGACAGGAACTCCACAAGGAGAGCAACAGAACAAGAACATTTGAACACAGGGAACTTCCCAGAGACTCATACTCCAACCAAGGACTATCCGTGGAGATAACCTAGAACCCTGACAATGCAGCCACTTCTGATGAGAACTAATAGACTAAGATCAGAAAGAAGGAGAGGAGGACCTCCCCTATCAGTGGACTTGGGGAGGGGCATGCATGCAGAAAGGGGGGGGTAGGGAGGGGACCAGGAGGGGAGGAAGGAGGGGTTTATGGGGGGGGCTACAAAATGACAAAATGAATAAAGTGTAATTAATAAAAGTTAAAAAAAAAGAGCACAAAAAAAAAAAAAACATATTCTCCATCCTTAATCCCGTACAGAGCCTTTTGGATGGGGCATTATGTTCTTACTGTGAGGTTCTTGACCTATTGGGACACAGCAAAGACTTAGAAAGCTCTTTTGCCATCTCCTAAGACTGAGAGTCACACAGAGCCTCAAAGGTCCTTGGATGTCTCAACTCCAGTCATCTTGCCCTCCCCCTGGCTCAGCTGGATGCTACACAGCCATGTTATCAGGGCTTCCTCCCTGAGAAACCAAGAAGGGTCATGCCATAACCTTCTACAGTTCAAACTCCTAGCACACCTGCGCTTCGCCCTCAGAGCTGTGCTTCACAAGCTACTGCACATCAGAATGACCTGAAGGCCTTCTAAAAGTCTCAGTGTACTGTTGCACTTCACGCTGAATCAGGGAGGCTGTGGTAGGAACTGGCGGTGGTAGTTTTAGAGATCCCAGGTGATTTCAATGTGCAGACAGTCTGGTTATTGCCATCATAGGGACATTCTGTCACTGGATTTCTCCGCTTCTTCAAAGACTACCAGTCTAATGCTCCCCCATCTATATGACCCTATGCTTAACCACAATCAATCTTTCACAGCTACTTTGCACTACCCTTTTTAATCTCTGAATGACAGGACTACAATCTGCAACAATAAGAAAATATATTCTCTGCTTTTCCACATGCCTTCATTCTAACCCATTACAAAATCGGTCCATCTTTCTTCTTATACTTAGCTTCTACTCTCTGTACTGAACCTCTTCATTCCCAATTCCCTATTTCAGTGCCCTGTTTCCTCCCCAAATTTCCTTACATGCATAAGCTTTAAAAATGTTTTGTCCTCATTCCCACCCACTAACTCTAGAACAAACCCATCCAAATACCCAGCCTCTTCTCTACTTTCAATTTCAGAAAATGGGGTTTTCTTCTTTCATGACAAAGCCCATTGCTTTGCCTCTGAATTTAATTTCCTCACATATCAATAATCAATTCTCCTTTCCCCATCTTGAAGCTCACCCTCTCTGCTCTTTGTCCTCAGCCAAGGACATTTCCTGATATCTCCAAAACTATACCTCCATCTAACTGTAATCTTGCTTCTCCCATCTAATCGCATACAAACTTGACTTGCTTTTTTTTCTATTTCCACTTTTCCTAGTCACTCTTCAATCTTTATAGTACAGCTCCTGACCCTGACTGAAAAATGTATTCAGTCCTTTGAAGGTTTAACATTGACTGTATTTAACACAGTGATCTCTTTTTTGTTGCACTTCTTGATTCCCACTTGCTGACCAGCACATTCTTCTGGTTTCCCCAATAAGTTTCCTGTTTCTCCTACCTTAATCCTTTTTCATCCTGCTCCATTTAAAGCTCCTATTTTTATGAGTTTGTATATGAATGATCTCACTTATTTCCATGAAACTAAGAACCAGCTACATACAAACACACCAACAGCAAGAATTCATCAATGTATATATCCCTTCACCCTAACAATCTCTCAAGTTTCAGCCTCCTAAATTAAACCACCCAACAAACATCCTGACATATGTAACACACAGACTGTTCAGGTTACCATAAACCAAACAGCTCTTCACTATCCCTATAAAACCTGTTTGTACATTCAATATCACACTTGATAGAGCCACTTTCTATTCAGTCAATCAGGGGACCTTTGGATAAACCTTCCTTATTACTCATACCTAATCAATCATCAGCTCCCACTGAATACAACTCAATTCAACTATTGAGTTTGAATTCTCCACTGTACTCCTTCTTATCAAATTTATTGACTGGCTTTCATGTAAAATTCCATTTGAGTAAAGAACTCTAAAGATTTTTTTTTTTTTTAATTTTGAAAGCCACCAAGGTAGAAGGTAAAAATTTCAGCATCTTCCCTTGGTACAAAATGAACTGACCTTTATTTACTACCACTACCCGTGTCCAGCTACAGCTCCAACAACACTGACTGAGCAGTCTCTCTCCACTTCTCTCTTTACTGGACACACTGCAACCATTCTCCATCCATCACCTAAATACATTCCACTTTTCTTCCCTCCAAATAGCCAATCCTGATCACCTCGGGCTAAGAAGACTTCTGCAATACTTTCTGCATTTCTCACTACGCCATTGGCTACAGTGCTTTGCAATTTATCCGTTCACATTTCCTGAGAGTAAATATCATGTCTTATTCATTTGGCTCTCCAGGGCCTAACACAGTGCCTAACTAGTCAATAAATGGTTACTGAACTAGACTGATTCAATTATTTTGTAGCATAAACTATAAAAGTCAAAAAGTAAAAAATATTTTATATGGACTAATAAAGAAGAGATTTTTTTCACAAATACTAAAAAAATGTAATTCTTCAAATTGCTAAAATATTTACAATTAGTCAAAACCTTTATATTTCTAACACAATAACTTCAACTTCTCAACACAGAAGATAAAGAATAACATATGACAGCTAGGAGGGTCTGGCTGCTGAAGGCATAGACTGAGTCTCCATAGTGCTCCTTGGCAATCTATAGTTAGATTTATATAGGGTACTTAAAAAAAAATACTCTGCTGTACCTCACATACATTCCCTAGCAATGCAAGTCTCTCTCTGTGTTGTTGTTTTGTTCTGTTTTGTTTTGTTTTGTTTTGTTTTGTTTTTTCAAGAAAGGGTTTCTCTGTGTAGCCTTAGCTGTCCTGGACTCTTTCTGTAGACCAGGCTGACCTCAAACTCATAGATATCTGCCTGCCTGTGCCTCTCTGAGTGCTAGGATTACAGGCAGAAGTTTTTTCTTAATACAAAGTATCTTCTGTTAATGTATTTCCAAAGGAAAACAAGATCTGAATTTAAAACATCCTAGAACAAACCACTTTTCCATGGCTCAGGGTATGATGCATTACAGTGACTATGCACTGTAGAGTCCAATTGGGAATCCACGAATAATCACAAGGTACATGGCCAATAAGGCATTATGACCCAGGAATTGTTTCAGGCAGTCCCCTGGAAATTCAATTTTAAAGGTGCTATGAAATCATCATAAATAAACCAATCATGTCTAATTTTAGAATTCTCCAAAACAGGAAAAGAACCAAAAATAATGTAATTAGCAAAAAAGTACTTATTATTAGTTATTTAGTTATAACTTTTAGTTTAGTTCAGCTGCTTAATTGAATCATTCATATTTTATTCACAGAAATTTAAAGCTCCATTTCTTTCAAACTAGAGAAAATATTGACAACCAGAGTTGAAAATTTTAAAGCATTATCCCAAGCATTAAAATATACACACGTTATACAATCGTTCACATAAAAGAACACATGTATGCACAACCTACAGTGTTCGTGTGTGTGTGTGTGTGTGTGTGTGTGTGTGTGTGTGTGTATGTAAAATGACCATGCTTTATTGAAGAACTGCAACAGGTATATTGGACCAGTGGGGCAGGAAAGGCCAGAGAGGTTAAAAGTAGGTCTTACACATTAACAATATGTGTAAGGCCCTGGGTGACCCTCAGCACTCAAGGTAGAGAATTTTGAAACAGAGGACACTGCCAGACAATCCAAACTAAGAAAATGAGTGGACTTTCACTAAAAACTAGTTTTGTTGGCAAGAGAAAATTGTATATGGGGGTGAGGCAAGAAGATAAAAAAAAAAACAAAAAAAAACTGCTGTCATGACCACTCCATGATATAATTAAAGGGAAAGTTATATTGAGAGAGAGAAGGAGATATAGAGACAGACAAAAGACAGAGACAAAGATACACAGAGAGAGACAGACAGAGGCATCTGGAAGAGTCAAGAGCAGAGACAGAAAGAAATAGACTAGACAATGGCTAGTAGACTAGACATGGCCAGGGCTATCTGTGACAAAGGGGAGATCAACAGGGAGTAAGGATTAGTGAAAAAAAATAGTGACAGAAGCAGAACGGAGAAGAGCAGAGAGAGAGAAAGAGTGAGAGACTATTATAATGGCAAGAGCTATAGACTAGTAAGACGACCTGGGTTATGAGAAGAATGAGTATCTGGGAAGAGAAGAACCATGAGACCTGAGACCATGGGACCATGAGGCCTGGGGCTTTGAGATGTGTAACAACTCCTCATGAGTAGGGACTGATAGAGCCTGTCAGGCACCACAGGCAGATGTTCATTGAAGATCCACATGGTCACTTCCCCTCTTTTGGCCAGAGGTAATGGAAATGACTCCTTTTTGCAGACAGGAACCAGTTTCACAAGTTCCTGAGGAATGCTGACTTTTATCTAACCAGAAATCTTCCTGGATTTTTGCTCTGCATAGTAGTCTGGATATTTGTACTGCTTTTTTTTTTTGGTGTTTAGGGAATCAGGAATTTTCTCTGGATCTACAGAAATCACCTTAAGTAAAAACAAAGGGGTAAACCAGGCATAGGGGTGTATGTCTTTAATCCCAGCACTCAGGACACAGAGGCAAGAGAATCTGTGAGACTACATTTTGAGTTTCAGGACAGCCAGAGTTACATAGTGAGACCCTATCTCAAACACACACACACATGCACACACATACACATACAAACACACAAAAAATAAACAATAATCCAAGGGATAAACATTAAGTGTTGATGGAATCAATAACAATAACATGGATATATGTACTTAAACCATATGTAGACTGCTTAATAGCTAATATGTAAAAAGAAGGGAACAAATAAAGCTATAATGTTTTATGATACTAGAACTATCAAGAAAATTATAATAGCAACAGTATTTTTACATTGTAGTCAGCCAAAGGTATACATTATAAAATCTCCAGGGTAAAAGCTAGAAGAACATCAGCAGAATCTTTAGAAACCCTAATGAGAGTAAAATAAAAATTTATAATGCTGGTCTAATCTAATAGAAGGCTTTTGAAGTAAATATAAAACTAGGTAAGTTAAAAGAAACTCAAAAGAGAGAAGAGCACTTGCCTAGCATGCATGATGTACTGGATCCTCTTCCCACTAGAGGAAGCTAACAAGTGAGAGAGAAAGGGAGGGATGGAGTGAGGGGGGTCCATGAAGAGGGAAAGAGGAAAGAAGGAAAGACCTAAGACTTGTTAAGATTAGGTATATACATAAACTGATTGGCCTGCTCTTTGATCACCTCCCCCCTGAGAGGGAAGCAGCTTTACCAGGCCACAGAAGATGACAATGCAGCCACTCCTGATGAGATCTGATAGACTAAGATCAGAAGGAAAGAGAGGAGGACCTCCCCTATCAGTGGACTTGGGGAGGGGCATGTGTGAAGAAGGGGGAGAGAAGGTGAAATTAGGAAAAGAGGAGGGAGGGGTTTACAGGGGGGATACAAAGTGAATAAAGTGTAATTAATAAAAAAATAAAAATTAGAGGGGAGGGCCAAGATGGCGGCGCTGGGAGAACACCGTGTCTGAGAAGCGGGACAACACACTCCGTGCAGCGACCAGGAGACTGAACTCTGGGCCCTAAAACAACAGCTATCTTGTTTCCCAGCACCACATGGAACCTTCTCCAAAATAGACCATATAGTTGGTCATAAAGCAAGCTTCAACAGATACAAAAAGATTGAAATAATCCCTTGTATTCTATTTGACCACCATGGACTTAAGCTGGACCTCAACAACAACAGAAATAACAAACTGCCTACACGCACATGGAAACTGAACAACTTGTTTCTCAATGACAGGTGGGTTAAGGAAGAAATAAAGAAAGAAATTAAAGACTTCCTAGAATTCAATGAAAATGAAGGCACAACATACCCAAATTTATGGGACACATTGAAAGCAGTACTCAGGGGAAAATTTATAGCACTAAGTGCCTGCAAGAAGAAATTCGTAACATCACATACAAACAACTTAATGGCCCAACTGAAAACCCTAGAAAAAAAAGAAGCAGATAAACCCAAGAGGAGCAGACGGCTGGAAATAATCAAACTCAGGGCTGAAATCAATCAATTAGAAACAAATAAAACTATTCAAAGAATCAATGAAACAAAAAGCTGGTTCTTTGAGAAAATCAACAAGATAGACAAACCCTTAGCCAAACTAACTAAAAAGCAGAGAGAATCTATCCAAATCAACAAAATCAGAGATGAAAAGGGTGACATAACTACAGACACTGAGGAAATTCAAACAATCATTAGGTCATACTACAAAAGCCTTTATGCCACAAAATTTGAAAACCTAAATGAAATGGACAATTTTCTTGATAGATTCCATCTTCCAACATTAAGTCAAGATCAGGTAGAAAGACTGAACAGCCCTATATCCCCCAAGGAAATTGAAGCAGTCATTCACAGTCTCCCCTCCAAAAAAAGCCCTGGGCCAGATGGTTTCAGCGCGAAATTCTACCAGACCTTCAAAGAAAGTGCTCACACCAATTGTCCTCAAACTATTCCACAAAATAGAAACAGAAGGTACATTACCAAACTCATTCTATGAAGCAACAGTCACCCTGATACCTAAACCACACAAAGACCCAACAAAAAAAGAGAACTTCAGACCTATCTCTCTTATGAACATTGACACAAAAATACTCCATAAAATCCTTGCAAACCGAATCCAAGAACACATCAAAGATATCATCCACCACGACCAAGGAGGCTTCATCCCAGGCATGCAAGGGTGGCTCAACATACGGAAATCCATCAATGTAATCCACCACATAAACAAACTGAAGGAGAAAAACCACATGATCATCTCCTTAGATGCTGAAAAAGCATTAGACAAAGTCCAACACCCATTCATGTTTAAAGTCTTGGAGAGATCAGGAATACAAGGCACATATCTAACGATAGTAAAGGCAATATACAGCAAGCCTATAACCAACATCAAACTCAATGGAGAGAAACTTAAATCAATCCCACTGAAATCAGGGACAAGACAAGGCTGCCCACTCTCTCCATACCTCTTCAACATGGTACTTGAAGTCCTAGCCAGAGCAATAAGACAACTAAAGGAGATCAAGGGGATACAAATCGGAAAGGAAGAGGTCAAAGTGTCACTATTTGCAGATGATATGATAGTATATATGAGCGACCCCAAAAATTCAACCAGAGAACTCCTCCAGCTGATAAACACCTTCAGCAAAGTGGCAGGATACAAAATCAACTCAAAAAAATCAGAAGCCCTCCTGTATACCAAAGACAAAAGGGCCGAGAAACAAATTAGGGAAACAAGACCCTTCACAATAGCCACTAATAACATAAAGTACCTTGGGGTGACACTAACCAAGCAAGTGAAAGACCTGTTTGAGAAAAACTTCAAGTCTCTGAAGAAAGAAATTGAAGAAGATCTCAGAAGATGGAAAAATCTCCCGTGCTCATGGATTGGTAGGATTAACATTGTGAAAATGGCCATCCTGCCAAAAGCAATCTACAGATTCAACGCAATTCCCATCAAAATACCAACTCAATTCTTTACAGACCTTGAAAAAAAGATTTTCAGCTTCATATGGAGAAACAAAAAACCCAGAATCTCCAAAACAATCCTGTACAACAACGGATCATCTGGAGGTATCTCCATCCCCGATCTCAAGTTGTACTACAGAGCAATAGTAATAAAAACTGCATGGTATTGGCATAAAAACAGAAAGGAGGATCAATGGAACCACATAGAAGACCCAGAAATAAACCCATACACCTATGAATACTCGATTTTTGACAAAGAAGCCAAAACCATTTCAATGGAAAAAACACAGCATCTTCAACAAATGGTGCTAGTCCAACTGGATGTCCACATGCAGAAAAATGAAAATAGATCTATATTTATCACCCTGAACAAAACTAAAGTCCAAGTGGATCAAAGACCTCAACATAAAACCAGATACTCTAAATCTGTTAGAAGAAAAAGTGGGGAACAGCCTAGAACTCATTGGCACAGGAGACAACTTCCTGAACAGAACACCAACAGCACAGGCTCTAAGAGCAACAATCAATAAATGGGACCTCATGAAACTGAAAAGCTTCTGTAAAGCAAAGGACACAGTCATCAAAACAAACCGACTGCCTACAGATTGGGAAAGAATCTTCACTAACCCTTTATCTGACAGAGGACTAATATCGAGTATATACAAAGAACTAAAGAAGCTGAAAAGCAGCAAACCAAGTAATCCAATTAAAAAATGGGGAACAGAGCTAAACAGAGAATTCTCAACAGAGGAATATCGAATGGCAGAGAAACACTTAAAGAAATGCTCATCCTCATTAGCCATCAGGGAAATGCAAATCAAAACGACCCTGAGATATCACCTTACACCCATCAGAATGGCCAAGATGAAAAACTCAAGGGACAACACATGCTGGAGAGGTTGTGGAGAAAGGGGAACCCTCCTCCACTGCTGGTGGGAATGTAAACTGGTACAACCACTCTGGAAATCTATCTGGCGCTTTCTAAGACAATTAGGAATAGTGCTTCCTCAAGACCCAGCTATACCACTGCTAGGTATATACCCAAAGTTTGCTCAAGTATACAAAAGGGATATTTGCTCAACCATGTTTATAGCAGCTTTATTTGTAATAATAGCCAGAACCTGGAAACAACCCAGATCCATCAAGGGAGGAATGGGTACAGAAATTGTGGTATTTTTACACAATGGAATACTACTCAGCAATCAAAAACAAGGAAATCATGAAATTTGCAGGCAAATGGTGGGATCTAGAAAAGATCATCCTGAGTGAAATATCCCAGAAGGAGAAAGACAAACACGGTATATACTCACTTATATAGACCTATAAAATGTGATAAACATAATGAAATCTGTACACATAAAAAAAATAATCAAGAGAGCGGACATGGGGTAAGATGATCAATCCTCATTTAGAAAGACAGATGGGATGTGCATTGAACGTATGACAGGAGTCTAAAGAGCGCATTTGAAAGACTCTAACTAGCAGTGTTTTCAAAGCAAAGACTCATGACCAAACCTTTGGCAGAGTACAGGGAATAAGAAAGAAGGGGAGTTAGTCTGATGGGGAAAGGATAGGAGCTCCACAAGGACCAAATATATCTGGGCACAGGGTCTTTTCTGAGACTGACATGCAACCAAGGACCATGTATGAATGTAACCTAGAACCTCTGCTCAGATGTAGCCTGTGGTAGCTCAGTAACCAATTGGTTTCCGATGGTGAGGGGAACAAGGACTATTTCTAACAGGAACTCAATGACTAGCTCTTTGGCCTCCCCACCCCCCAAGGGAGGAGCAGTCCTATTAGGCCACAGAGGAGAGCTTTGCAGCCAGTCCTGAAGATACCTGATAAAACAGGATCAGATGAATAGGGAGGAGGTCCCCCCTATCAGTGGACTTGGAAAGGGGCACGATGGAGATGAGGGAGGGAGGGACTGGGAGGGAATGAGGGATCGGGACACGGCTGGGATACAGAGTTAATAAAATGTAACTGATAAGAAAAAAATAAAATTCAAAAAAAATGAAAAGAAAAAATAAATAAAAATTAAAAAAAAAACTAGCTTCATGCTCTAATATATGCTCTATTTTATGGAAAGTCCCAGGGGCTGCTGAAACAAATGTGTATTCTGTACGGTTTGAAATTTTGTGTAAGTGGTTGTTAAGTCTATTTGATCTATGATATCATTTAAATTATATATTCTGTTAAAAAAAAGATTAGGTATATTTAAGGGGCTGGAGAGATGGCTCAGAGGTTAAGAGTACTGGCTGCTCTTCCAGAGGACCTGGATTCAATTTCCAGCACCCACATGATAGCTCACAACTGTCTGCAACTCCAGATCCAGACCCTCACACAGACATAAATGCAGGAAAAACCACTAATACACATAAAATACAAATAATTGTTTTTAAAAAATGATTAGGTGTATTTAAACCCAAAAAGAAACTTTAAGAAAAATGCATAGAATAGTAGAGACTGGCAATAGTCACAGCAGCTAGCTAAAAGGAGAACAGAAAAGAAGAGATCCATAAAGAAAGAATCTGGAGAGCAATCTAACATTCCTGCAAGCCACTAAGAAAGTTGTGCATGTATTTCATTTACAGCAAAATCAAGACACAATAATCAAGCTGAGTCATCAGAGTTCCTCCTTCAACACTAAGAAGCAAAATGTTTCTCCTCCAAAAAGTAAAACTGAAAAACAGGTTGTCTCCCCAACCCAAAGTCCTTGACTTACAAAAGAAATATTTAATGCTGTAGAAACAGACATCTCATAGAATAGACAAAGCCCATTGTGGGAAAGGCAGTAAAACAGGGTCTCATTATGTTCAGCCCAGGCTGAACTAAAACTCAACAGTGTTCCTGCCTAACTTCCCAAGTGCTGGGTGGGATTACATTTGATACTCTGCATCCAAGCCCATGTTTTAGTACAGATAAGAGAAGGGAAGAATTCTGGTTATTGCATATGAAATTTAAGTATTCAGAAAACAGTGAGAGTTAAATATCATGATAATGGTATACAAAACATTACTCTTTCAAGGTATCATATGTTCATATGTCTGGATGGTGAAGATTGACAATATTTTAAAATACCTCTGTAGGGCTGGGTTGTTGGCGCTGTGAGTAAGGGTGCCTGCTGAGCAAGCATTAAGGACATGAATCCGAATACTCACAGCCCACATAGAGAGTTGGCCATGGTTGCCCACGACTGGAAGGAACCCCAGTGTGGTGGGAGGCAGAAACAGGAGGACTGATAGACTTTGGTTGCTTCCAGACACTCCAGGTCTGAGAGATCCTACCTTAGAGGAGTGAGGCAGAGAATGACAGAGCAGGACACATGATGTCTTCCTCTGGCTTCTGTTCATGCAGACTTACATGCATGTATTACACACATGTGCATACACCATACATACACATACAAACACACAGTTTTTTTATTTTAAAAAACTTTTCTAGAAACAATTTTTAAAAACGTCTAGTGCCAACAACCACAAAGCTTATAGTCTTACATATTAGACCACATTCATTTTATTATTAATCTAAATTGTCATATATCTCCATATTACTCAAAAGATTAAAAATGACCAATGTTCTCTTTATTTAACTGAAAAAAAAAATGTATTTCCCCTCGTATAGTTATGTTTACTCTTTTGTTTATTTTCTTTTTATTACACTTATTTACTTATTTACTACCTTTCTCTCATGAGTGCCTATGAGTAGGTGCTGAGATCAGAGAACAACTCATGGAAGATAGCCTTCATCTTCCATGTGAGCCTCAGAGTTAAGTTCAGGTGGTCTGAATGGGACATCCTCCTCAGTACCCCTTTGTTCTTAAAACTAGGATAGGTTAGTTAAGGTTCTTTAACTTTATTAGGGCAAAGTAGACAATAAAATTAATTGTCTAATAACTGAAAGTAACCATTTGGAACAACCCAAACTAACATATACACTTACAAGTGTATAGTAAGTACAACCAACAGACTGATATTTTATTAAAATAGTCATCAAACTTGGGAGGTGGAATGTTGATTTACTTTACCTGATTCTTCAAAGGTCATACATGTCATAGGAATTTCTCTAAGGATAATAAGAATTCTCTAGACAAGGCCTTGACTACTGCATACAATGTTGTTTGGGTTGTCTTTCTGTGCTGTGCACTGCCCTTTTCACAGGGAATCATGAAGTCAATTCAATCAGATTTAAAAAAAAAAAACTTTTACAACATGAATTCTATAAGCAAAACCACATTATGTTCTGAGTAGGTAATATTTGACCTCTGAATTCCATTCTCCGTTATACAAAGGTAGTGACCTCTGTAAACAGAGCCCATTCATCCACCTCCCAAGGGTTTGACTAAGAAGACAACTGTGGGGAAAAATGTAAGTGAAAGAAAAGTACTGATCATTTTTTCAATGTCGTCAGTTTTGTCATGTTTCCATATAAACAGGGCAACTTTTGTTGATTAAAAAAATGCCCCAATATAAAGGTGCAGAACAGAGAATCATATACTACAGGCCTAAGATCACACAGTTAAGGGCTTTACTGCTTTACTGAAAAAAATCCCTGTCACCTAAGATATCCCACAAGGTCTCAAACCAAGATCCAGTGTCTGTACCAAACGCTTTGTAAGAAAATTAATCAGATCTCTGTAGCTACTCAGACCATCTGCTTAGCATATCATCTGTACAGTCACCAAGCACGTGCAATCTACAGGTGAGTATAAACTACTACCTTATAAATCTAACTCCTAATACATGACTGTGCCAGGCATAGGAAAGGGGATGGCTCTATCCTAAGAGATTATAACCATTTCTTTTATCAATAGATATCAAGGCCTACTTTTACCTACTAAAAAGAGCTTGGTATATTCACTTCTTTGTTTTTCATCATCATTAACTCTTAAATTTTGTTCTCAATACTGAGTCCCCCTCAATGTTCTACTAATTATCCTCTCTACCAGCACATGTGTGGATCTTACAAAACACAAACCCTGTTCTTGATCACACAGCCACACAACCATTCTTCTTTCTCCATCCACCACTAAAGGCGAAATTCACCCACTCTCTACCTCATCATCTCATTCTCAATCTCTGCTCACTATACCCCGATTTCTGACCTAACTTACTCTACAAAAACAACTATCAATGGCATGCTCCAAATTACTAAACCTAAAAACCTTTTCCCCCAATTCCCATTGTTATTTCAGTCTCTGATCAATTGCTGACACACTTTTTTTTTTCTTTTTACAAAGGTCTGCTTTCAACTGTATGTGAGACCTAGATACTTTCACCTTCTTACACCTACATAAACATTTTATCTTCAAAGTTCCTCCCTTCCCATACTCTGGCCCCCAAGAATATGATCATCTGAGGATACGCCTAGAAAATAATTTCTATCTATAGCGTATAATTCTACCTCAAGGGTTTGCAATGTGTAAATGATCAAAATGTACTAAATCAAGCTTATTCATTCATCAATCAGTCATGAACAAATAATAAGCCAGTATCCAGAACTAGAATCTCAAGAGGTAAAAACTGAAATGAAAGGAAGGAGGCATACATCTGAACACAGACTCCCAAAAGTCACTGCAAAAGTTTGGTTCTTGCTTCAAGATTGACAAGAGGCTATGGCTGGTTACTGTTCAACACGATCCACACCTAGCAAGTTAAAGAGACACAGAGGCCACCCTCTTAAGTAGTCACTTCACCTGCTCTTTAAAAAATGAACCAAAAGCCATTCCTGAGACAAACTACACCCACAGCTCTGAAGTTACAAATGTCATCTTCTGATGCGAGAGTCAGCAAAGTAGGCCATGAGCAAAGAGAGCTGAAAACATGTCTACCAAAAGATCCAGCAATACATACTCTTACATACCTGCTGACTTGGTTAGTTTTCTGTTGGTGTGATAAATCAACCTGACTAAAAGCAATCTGGGGAAGAGAGGGTTTATTTGGCTTAAACTTCCACATCATAGTCCATCATCAAAAGAAATCAGAGCAAGAACTCAAGGCAGAAAATAGAAGCAGAAACTAAACTGAAGCAGAGGCCAATAAGTTGTTTATTGGCCTGCTCTCCATGGCTTACTCAGCCTACTTTCTTATACGACTCAGGAACAACTTCCCTGGGTGTTCCCACATCAATTATTAATTAATCATGAAGACAGCCTACAGACTTGTTCATAAACCAATCTGATGGAGCATTGTCTCAGCTCAGAGAGCCTCTTCAAAAAAGATTCTAGCTTGTGTCAAGATGACATAAAACTAACCAATATACCTGCTCACCCTTGTTCACTGCTGCTCTGTTCATGATAGCCAGAAATTGGCAACAACCTAAACATCCATCAACTGATGAATGGATAGTGGAAATATGGCACACTTACACAACAGAATATTATTTAACTGTTGATAAAAACAAAATTAAGAAATTTGCAGATAAATGGATGGAGCGAGAAACAATTACCCTGAGTGATGTACCCTAAAAAGGCAAATATCGCATGTTTTCTCTTATATACGGATGCTAGCTTTTAAGCTTTAGATATATGTGTTTGATTTAAAATATCCATAAAGGGGGATGGGAGGGCAATGTAAAGAAGGGGCTATAAAGAGGGACAGGGGACAACTAATACTAAAAACCTTTTGAAAGACCATATGGAAACCTACTATAGTAGAAGCTTCCTAAAATATATGTATATATATACATATATAAATGGAAATTAAATGGGGTTACCATAGAATGGAGGAGGCAATGCATAAACTAGATATCATATGATAGGAAGTAAATCCCCACTTCCCAGGAATGAGTTGCATCCTGTTGTGTTGTTGGCCTCAAAGAGCATACCCACAAATACGACAGGTAATTGCTAGTATTCCTGGTTTCCTTCCACAAGCTGATATTAAGTCAGCTGAAGACACCACTTATATTACTAAACATGGAGAAATCATGTTGGTGCCCAACTAGAAGCTTTCTCCCTACTGACTACCATTCATAGTGCTAGAAGGTAAGATTCACACTACTAGAGGAGAAAAACAGTCACTAATCCCACCAAGCTATGAACCCCACGACCTACAACAGTGAGCTGCATGCAAGACATACTGTACAATAGCAGTATAAATGTTATATGAGTAACCAAATATGTTTTGATTGGATGCACATTCCATGAGATAGAACTTAAACCTGACAGTTAATGAGGCCAGAATCTGAGACTAGCAGAGGTCTGGGCCCTAGGGAAAACCTACTATTATTCTGCTAAAGAAACATAACAATAAAGTGATTCCTAATGACATACTGCTATACCCATAGATCAGTTCATTGCTCAGCCCCCATCAGAGAAGCATCTTCTTCAGTATATCATAATCAACACAGAGACCTACAAACAGACAATGTGAAGACAGGAAGAGATCCTGGAGAGCTCAGCCATAAAAGGGATGTCGTTATTAAAGCCCTCCCCACATGGTTTAGAAATCTATGTGAAAGAAGTGGAAAGATTCTAAGAGCAGAGGAGGTGGATGACTCCAAGGAAACAGCATCTTCAGAATACAACAGGGCTGATGCACATATGAACTCACAGAGACAGTGACAGCACACACAATAGTTAGAGAAATCCTTAATGGTACAGCCAACATACATTTTTCATGAAGTGATTATCCTCCTGCAGCCTCAGCTTCCTAAGCCTTTCCCCTTCTATAACTGTTTTCTGTGTAGGCAAAAATTACTCTACAGCAGCTATCTGCTGCTTTTATCACTAATTGCACTATAAAATACACTATTAAAAGAGGAACAAACAAGACTGTAAAATCCACATAATGAACCTTGACCACATACTAAAGCCATTCATAAACAGGACTATACCGCTTATCTTTCTTTACTTTTCCATATAATTATATAATTATTTTTCTAATTTTTTTATTTCCAGGAACTAACATTAAGAAAAGAATCTTTTATTTCTTAAAGATAAGAACATTGACATGTCTTCTTTAATACCTTGATTTTACACATTTACACAAAATTAAAGTCATGTCACATTGTATAATAAGACAATGACTTCCTGGTCAAATATGATTCTTTGAAACAAAGGACAAGCACAGCAAACACATTTAAGCTGTGATTTCTCCTCAAACTTTAAAGTATGGACCTGAAATCACAGTGGAAAGCCACAGAAGGATTTCACAAGTCCAACTAATGAAATATAAAAGACAACAGAGCCAATAAAACATTAATGTCTTGGGGAAAGAAAGAATGATCAAAAGGGTGATATCATTGCCAATTACTGCAGAAGATGGGTCAATGGGACAGTCTGCAGTATTTCATACACTGTCAGCATTCACTAATTAATGGATAATTGTCAGTTTACAGGTGAATCTTTCAATCCCTTCAGTATTTATACACAAGTTTAAATAACCATTTTTCTGAAAAAAAAAAAAAAAAAAAAAAAAACAGGAAGAAGTTAAGAACAAAAGATAGCCACAAAATAAACAGCAGCTCAGCTTTGAAAAACAAAGGATAGAGGACCAGTTTAATGGCCTGGGACTGCTGTTGCTTATTACTAGGTCATCCATCTGCCAAACAGAGAAGCAGCTAGTGTCTGGGTTGTAAGGACCAGCTGGGAAAATTGACTTGAACTTAAGATTACACAAGGGAGAAAAACTCCATTTTTATAATACCAAACCAATATCATTTAATTCAATAAAAATAATTTTAAGATATCTGAATGGCTAAAAAATCCTTTGTCAAAATGCTCAGTACTGGGAAAAGCTGTGTTACTAAATGGCCTTCCATGGAACCCACAGACTGTGAAACCACACACAAAGCTCACTTTGTCAGAGGCCTCGGACGCCAAGAGGTTAGTTGCGAGGGTTTGCAGCTTATGATGTGCCATGTTTTTAAGGGCAGCAAGGCTCCGTCTTGTCATGGCTTGTTTCAGGTTGATGGCTGGATGACTAAGAGAGTCTACTGCAGCGGGAACGGCTTCATCACAAGCATTCAGTATCTCTACCGCTGTTATGCCCATCGCACAGCGATCCAGCGCACCTGGAAGGTAATGTATGTCCATGTATATTGTGCAAAACTATGAACTTTTAATTTGCTTGTTTAGGCACAGAAAAAAATAATATGTCCCATGTATTATGCAATACTACGAACTTTTAATTTGTTTAGGTATAGAAAAAGATGGCATATACTTTTTATAGGAGTGTCTTACTACTACTTACCCACTAACACTACCTTGTACTCCCTTCAGGCACTACTCTTCCACGTAGGTTCCACAGTTATTCTTCTCCCCTAAAGTTTCACGCAGTGTTTCCAATCAAATCAAATCAAAACCAGGACTTTAAGACCTCCACCAGGCTTTTCCCCTCTTTTGTTTCCCAGGAGGGTTCCCTTGACTAGTCTATGACTTTCACATTATTTTTAAACATCAAGCTCAATGATTTCACCTTTCTTATGGTCTTCTATCAACATTAAACAACAACAAAATAAAAAACCTCACTAAAATGAGTCCATTTTCTCCTTCAATAATTTCTACAGCAACCACAAAACAGGAAGGAAAATGTTGAGTCTTCTCCATTTAATCTTCAAAAATGTCTTCCTCACTGCTGCTTCAGTGCCTCCTACACGCTGGGCAAGAAGAAAGTGTCCAACCACTGGGCTACATCCCCATCTTTTGGAGTCTTAGTTTCACTGTGGTGTGTTTTCTCATATGTTTATAAAATAAGTGCTGTTTCTAAGCGCATCTACTTCAAAGCGCCTCATCTGGCCTCCCTTCTATTTACCTCCATCTACATGTCTCTCCTTCCTTTCATCCTTCCTTTCCCTCTTTCTTTCTTACCTCCCTTCCTTTCCTTCCCTTTCTCTTTCTCCCTTCCTTCCCCCTTCTCCTCCTCCTCTTCCTCTAATTCTTTCTTTTTTTTTTTTTATGAGACAGGATCTCTCTGTGTAGCCCTGACTATTCTGGCACTTACTCTGTAGACCAGTCTCGCCTGAAACTCAGAGATTCATTTGCCTCTCATTAAAGGTGTGTGCCAGCACCACCTGGCTTACACATTTCTTAAGATAGAATACAAATTTCCTCCTGAATAACATGGGCTTCATCACTACCATTAAAACTCCCAGATTATTTTAATAGTTTCTCTTTTTCTCTTTTACTTTCTCCTTAATCCTAATTACCAACTCATCAACTATATATTTTTAAGACTAAATTATTCTTGTGTGTATGACTGTTTTGCCTGCGTGTATGCCTGTTCATCACATGCACTCTTGGTACCTGCTGAGGCTAGAAGATGGTGTCAGAACCTCTGAAAGTAGAGTTGCAGACAGTTATGAGCTGCTATCTGGGTTCTGGGAACTGAACTTGAGTCTTCTGCAATAGCAGCAAGTGCTCTTAACCACTAAGATAGCTCCTCAGCCTCTTTAGATCCAGAACTATGAACTACACAAGAACTAGAGAGTTTGGGGTGTTTTGCTCACTCTATGTATAGCATTAACTATTTATTGGTTAATTAGACACATACTTAATAGCTTAAAATAGAGTTCTTGAAAATCCATGCAGGGGGAAAATACCAAGAGATAAAAATGGAGAAGCCACATTTATTTTGGATTTCAACTGAGTTGGGAGATACATATTTTCCTCTTGTTGCTGTTCAAGCTGTAGCTAGTGATATAAAGGTCCCTGGAGAGTCAGGAAGGTACATCCTGAAGGTATTGGCAGTATTTATTTATTTATCATATCAATAAAAAATGAAGCTCCATAAATCAGGTTCAGGCAGGATTTGATATATGAAATGTACTTAAACTCTGAAGACTACTTGAGCCATCTTCAAGTGTTTGGGGGAACACTCAAACCCAACCCTGCTTTTCTGTTCGCTTAGAAACAGCTCTCCTGGTTAATTTTTGGTTAGACACCCTCAGATACCTTTCTTATTCACTTAATGTGTCAGGCTTTAGTTGCAGTTTTCCTTTTCAAACTCATAGGGATTGCTTGAAATTTTTCATCAGGAAGCGTGATATTGGCTTTGGCTTTGTCATCTATAGCCTTAATTATGTTGAAATATGTTCCTTCAAGTGCTACACTATAGGACTTCTATTATGAAGACATACTGGATTTTATCAAGACTTTTTCTGTAACTTTTGAAGTGATCAAGTAATTTTTGTCTTTAAGCCAATGCATGTCATTTATTACATTTGCTTATGTGTATGTTGAACCATTCTTGCATCAGTGGGATAAAGTCTACTTGGTGACAGTGAATAATCTTTTTGTGCATGCCTGTAACTGGTTTTTATGTATTTTATTGAGGACTTTAAAATCTCTGTTTATCAGAGATGTTGACCTATAATCCTGTTGTAGTTTTTTCTTGTGTCTTCTATCTGGATTGGTTATTAGAGTGACACTGGCTACATAGATGGAGTTGGGAGTGTTCCTTCTGCTTTTACCTTAAAAAAAAATAGTTTAAGAAAGATTGGCTGTAGATTTTCTTAGTAAGTCTCATAGAATTTTGCTGTGAAACCATCTGGACCTGGGCTGTTTTTAATCAGAAGCCTTCTGACAGTTTCAATCTCTTCATTCATGGTAGATCTGATTAGGTTGTTCTTTTTTTGATTTAAGTTTGGTGGTTCGGCTGCGTCTAGAAATTAATCCATCTCATTTATATTTTTTCCAACTTAATGGAGCACAAATTTCTGAATTACCTCTTTATAACAGAGTTTTTTTGGTACCTGAAGGGTCTAATGATCTTGTTTATTTTACATTTGTTGATTCTTTGCAATTTTTGTTTAAATTTTAATAATTTCTGCTCTGATTTTTATTGTTTCTTGTCATGTTCCGGATTTTTGTATGGTTTGTTCTTGTTTTTTGAAATTCTTGGGTTACATCATCAAGTCATTTGTCTGTGTTATTTCTGATTTTTAATGCAAGCACTTAGAGTTGTAGTTTCCCTTGCAAAAGTGTTTTTAATGTGTCCCAGAGGTTTTATCATATTGTGTTTACTGTCATTTAGTTCCAGGAATTTTTTTTATTTCTTTTTTTATTTCATTGACCCATTCATCATTCAGTTATGATTTGTTTCACTTCTGTGGGTTTCTGTACTTACTAGTGATTTCTCTGCTGTTAATTTTAAGCTTTGTGGAACTATGGTCAAATAGTCTACACAGCGCTATTTCAATCTTTCTGAGTTCCTTAAGATACGTTTTCTGTCTACAAATGCAGTTAATTCTTGGGAAGCTTCCATTGGCCACCGGTAGAAGTGAACTCTTTTGGTGTTTGGATGGAACATTCTGTAAATATCTGTTAAGTCCATTTAATGCATGATATCAACTAACCCTGACCTCTCTCTCCCTCTCCTTCTCTATCTTGCTCTCTCTCTTTGTCCAGATAACCTGTCTATAAAGTGATATACTGAAACCACTCACTGTTACTATGTCGATCTTAATCTATCAATTTAATTCCAGTAATATGCTTTTTATGAAATTGGGTTCAGCAGAGTTTTTGCATGTATGTTTAGGATCATAATGTCTTGGCTAACTGTCCCCTTGAATCTGATGAAGTGTCTTTTTCATCTCTTCTGATTAGTTTTAACTTGTAGTCTATTTTCTCAGCAAATAATGTAGCAGCACTACTCACCTTACAGTCTCATTTGCTGATAATACTCTTTTCCATCCTTTCTCTTTAAGGTGAGGCCTATTTTTAATGCTGAATATCAAGTAGGTGACAGAAAAATAGATTTTGATATTAAATCTATTCAGCCAGCCTATGTGTTTTGATTTATAATTGAAGCCAATAATATTTAAAGTTATTGCTAAAAGAATGGTGTATGTTAAATGCAGTCATTTTAGTTGTTTGGCTTTTTGCTGTTTGTGTTTTAATTATACTGTTTGTTTCAGAAATTACAGCTTCTTTGTTTAGCATATAGCCAGCTTCTCTTCAGTCTAAAGTATTGTTTCCCATATTCTACTTAGGATTGTTCTACTGGGTAGAAATTTTCTGAGCCTGTTTGAACCTAGGAATATGCTCCTAACTCCTCCAAATATGGAAGATAGTTTTGCTGGGTACTGCAAGTAGTCTAAGCTGACAGTTTTGGTCTTTTAGGACTTGGAGTGCAGTGCTCCAGGATTGTCTGGCTTTCTAGGTTTTGAAATCGGTGGTTATTTTGATGGAAATAAAAAAGCCTATGATCCTTCTCTTGCTCCTTTCAGTACTTTCTCTTTCTTCTGTACATTATTTGTTCTGCAGCATGTTATCGGGCCATTCTCGTCTGTCTGCTGTTCTGTACTTCTTATCTGTATGAGTGTGTCTTCCTTAACTTAAGCCTGTCTCATGCTGAGCTTGTGAAGGAGCTGCATTCTGAGAGCCAGGATTAGGTGTGTGGAGGTGGTATAGACAGGCTCCCAGGAAAACCCCAACTATTCCTTCTGTTTTACAAAATTTTTAAATTATGTGTATGTTTTTGGGTAGGTATTTGCATGTGAGTGACAGTGAATGCAAAAGCCAGAAGAGGTAGTCAGTCCCCTGTGGTGGGTTATGAGCTGCCCACGTGAGTGCTAGGAATCTAACAGGGGTCCTCTGCAAAAGCAGGGCAGGCTCTGTACAGCTGAGCCATCTCTCTATCCACAGCAATTCTTCCTCTAAAAGTACTCAAAAGTAGATCGGAAAGAAATACATCACAGTGGCCATGTTTACAATGAGCTCTGTGACTTCAGTCTGCCATTCTTCTTTTAATCTTTAGTGTTTTTAAAATATAACAGAAATATTAATCCCTCTAACAATGCAAAGCAGAAAATTCAGTTAAATGCAAAAGAAGTTTGTTAGATTTCAAGAATGCCTCCTCTTGTCAAGAATGATGAAGATGTGTCTACTTATTTCCAAAGGGCCTGATAATCCCTACTCTATAGCAATACAAGGAAAATATGCATCAAATCTATTTTAAAAGACTATGTAAAGCAAACAGAAGGGGAATAAAAACATTTAGTAAAATCATTTTAAATAATAAGTAAACTAGCACTCAAAAGAAAAGTTTTAATCAATGATACATATTACTTAAGACTGCAAAAGCATTAGCAAGTATGCTTTAAAAAACAAAAACCTAAGCTAAAACATTATTTCATGCTGTAATATCCCTAGTAATATTCCTGATCTGTATATGAAAAATCTATCAGCACCTGTGCTTTTTTGCTAAGCAATATTTATTCTATACTATATACCATACATAGAATGCAAAGTTGAAATTTCACATGTTGTCTCAGTGTCCATTTCAATTTGGCTCCTAATATTACCTGTAAGTGTAAATCCTGCTTTATTTCCTCAGAAGTGGGGATGAGATGAAAGCCACAGCCAAGCTGTACGAATACACAGCTTGGACCAAGCCCAGAGCACTTCTTTCTCTGATCTAGCGATCCTTAGTCCTAAGCTTGGAAGCTTCTACCCTCTGTACAAGCTAATCTTCGGTAACCCAAACCTTGAAGGCTTCAACTTCCAGCCTCTGTCTACTAACCTAGGCCTATGATGTTTCAGCCTCCAAGATGTACTGCTGAATAAACTCACCTTTTCTAGCTCTTTCTGAACTCTCACTGGCTGGTTCAACTCAGCTGTTCTGGTCCAAATTCCTCTCCAAGCTGACTGATTCAATCTGGCTTCTCTCTTGGCTTCTGACTGAGTTGCTCTGCTTGGCCTCAAACAAACTTTGGCAATGTGTTCTATTCTTCTGGCTCCTTCCTACTCTCTGGCTCATTCTCTCTGCTACCCGTCTCTGTAAAACTGTCTTGATAAAACTGCCTCACTCCTCCTCCTATGACTAGTACTACTACCACTCTACCCCTCTCTTGTACTGCTCTTACGTAGCCTCTCTTCCCATCTGTTCTCGAGAGTTGGGCCTATCCTATCTCTGACTCATTTTGCCAAATCTTTCATTGATTTGTCACTTTGTCTAGCACTCAATTAGACATCATAGTTTGGGATTAAAGGAATGTAGTAAAGGCCTGTCTGTATTCCAGCCAGAAGGATTAAAGGTGTGCACTAAGGGCATATCTGTGTTCCAGCTGGATCACACAGACCTAGGGCTTTGGATGGGATCCCTTGCCAGCATAGCCATGTTGCTTGGTTAAAAATTCCTCTACAATTACCTGGACTGCATCACTTTCCTGCTATTCAAGTAAAAATGAGGTTTGTCTTTTTTTACTGTTCTTGAAAATGAGCCAAACTGTCTCCTTCAGCTTGCGTGTCAAGTCCATAAATAATATGGACATCACTGCTTATTTGTCCTCATCTGCACACTACCCTCAATTGCACGCCTTTAAGGGCTGTCGAACCACTCTATGACTTCTAACATAATACAACAAAAATCATGCTTTGTGGGTGATGATAAAATTAGAAAAAATAGTTATAAGAAATATAAATAGGAATCCCTTTACATTTCTGGGCTTTAACTTCATATAAAGAACTATTCTCAGAGAGTCAAATACATTCTTTTAAGTCTCTATTTCCTCTCCACGTTTATTCTTACCAGTGTCCATCTGCCAGACATACACAGAGCCATCTGTGCATCCCACCACCAGGTAGTCATCAGAAGGCCTCCACTTGATCACCTGAATAGGAAACAGGTGACGAGACGCCAACATGATGCACTTTTTCTCTCGCAAACTTAGAAGTCCTACTGAGTGGTCACTGGCTACAGAACAGATGCAATGTTGAACTCTTGCCTAAAAAGAAAAATAAACTTTCATTACATTTACATTAAAATCAGAATAAGGTAGATCTTGCCTCCCAATAACTAAAATGACAATTACTTATGACTGCCATGTCTGACAAGGCAAAACTGGGCAGGGTGGGGTGCAGTAGGTGGGGTAATCTGCTCTCACGTGTACCCTTTCTGCAATATGAACTTACTTTTCTGTTTCTGGAGAGAGTGGCCTGTTGGTCCATTCTGCTCATGACTCAGTTACACCCATGCTCCTCCCTGCACTTCTGTCCCAACACAAACCTCTCACAGTCCCACAAGCACAGTCACTCCTTGAAAGACCCAGTTATCACATACTATCTGCTAATTGGCATCCCTGTTCCTGTCATGGTGTCTGTCTATAATGACAGAAGGTGTAGCACTTCAATTAACCACACGACAGCCAATTAAACATTCCGCTGTGTATTCATGGCTCATTGCTAGGTTCTGCCCTTCAATTTTCTTTTACAGCAATATTGTTTATAAATAAGCAACGAAAGTAAAGATTTTTCCTAACAAGAGAGCTGAATCTACTTCAGCAAATTAAAAACTAAAGTCTTTTAATTTCCATAGGCAATTTGTAAGCAATTTAAAATTTAACCATATGAAAGCAATCATCTGACTATACTGTGACGATCTGTTAAGTAATAAGGCTCAGCAGGAGGGCCTCCAGAGCACCACCAAGAACCATGCATGGACTGGATCTAGGGACCCTACACTTATATACCCAATGGGCAACTTGGTCTTCTTGTGGGTTGCCTAATAAGTGGAGCGTGGCTGTTTCTGACATGAACTCGGTTGCATGCTTTTCCATCAGCTCCCCCTGGTGGGGCTGCCTTCCCAGGCCACTGTAGAAGAGGATGTGCTCGGTCCTGATGTGACTTAAAGTGCTGAAGTGGGTTAGTGGAGGGGTGGCCTTTCCTGAGGGCGAGGGGAGGAGGATGGGGGAAGAAGGAAGGATGGTGGGACAAGGAGGAGAGAAAGATGAGGACTATAACTGGGATGTAAAATGAACAACTAAACAAATAAAGATAAAAGTTAAAACAAAAAAGAAAGTCGAATAGGATGTAAGTGGAAGGGAAATGGCATTATCAAAAGTAGAAAAATCTTCTGGTGTCCATCTTGTTTGCCTTTCTGAATAAAGACTGAACATCTTACCGGGGTCCTTCTTGATAAGCTTCTTTAGGTGTACAGATTTTAGTATGATTATCCTACATTATATGTCTAATATCCATTTGGACATCAGAAGAGGGAGAAAACAGGAAACAGAACAGGAGCCTATCACAGAGGGCCTCTGAAAGACTCTACCCAGCAGGGTATCAAAACATATCCTGAGATTCATAGTCAAACTTTTTGCAGAGTGCAGGGAATCTTATGAAAGAAGAGGGAGATAGAAAGACCTGGAGGGGACAGGAGCTTGACAGAGCTAATACTAACAAAATATAATGGTAAGGTTAGGAGATGTGCTAACCTTGCTTCCTTGCTAGCGGAAGCATGTCATGGTTGATGGGCTTTGTGATAGTCAAATGAGAATGGCCCCGTAGGTTCATATGTTTGTATACTTGGTACCCAGTTGGTGGAACTATTTGGGAAGGGTTAGGATTTGTGGCCTTAGTGGAGGAGGTGTGTCTCTGGGGGTAGCTTTGAAGTTCCAAAGCCTCACGCCATTCCCAATATGTTCTCTGCGCTTTGTGCTTGTGGTTCAAGATGTGAGTTTTCAGACAGCTACTTCAGCCTCCATGCCTAATGTTGTGCCTGCCACTTCCCTGGCATGATGGACTGCTCATCCCACATAAACCCTTCCCACTATACAGAACTTTGGACATGATGTTTTAACACAATAATAGCAAAGTAACTTATACATTGATAATCTAGCAAAAAGGAGTAGAGCCACTCAAGTGAACAAAACTCCTAGGAATGGGGAAATCCTCCTGAGAAGTTTCACTATCAGACATTCACCTTCCCCAAGACACCCAGGTGGGTCATTTCAAAGATGAAAAGAATAAGAACACTGAAAAGTGTTATATCACACTGCTCTTATATAGAGGAAGAATAAGGGGAATAAAAGACAAATATTAGCTAATTGCACAGCTTAAGCTTTACAAGCAGACTATGGGACATTAAGGTTTTAGACAATCTTTGGAGCTGTAGGAATGAATCATTGGATCGCGTACCTGAGCCACAAGCCAAGCTGCCCCAACTTGCCTCCCACAGCCCAGATAGGGCAGACACAGGAGGATCTCTACAGCTTTCAGGGTCCTACTCTAGAAGAGATGCTAGCTCCAAGCTGAGGCCCAACATCCTCTTTTGGCCTCCAATACAAGTTCATGTGCAAGTTTGGATGCCTCCATGCATGCACACACTCACACACACATACACACACATTTGTTTTTTGTTTTTTTGTTTTTTTTTTATAGTGTCCCAATTCTATCTCTTCATGGCCACACAATACATTCTTTTATCACATAAATTTACCTAACTACAAACTTCCTATGTAGCCAAAGATAACCTTAAATTTCTGCATGTTTCTTGGACTGGTCTTAAACTCATTATACAGATAAAGATGATATTGAACTTTATCTCCCTGTCTCCATCTCCCAAGTGTTGTAACCAGTTATGTGCCCCCACCAGCCTGGCTTTCTGTATTTCCAGGAAAGGAACTCAGGACATCACTCGCATTAGCAAAGAAGGCACTCTAACAATGAGCTATATACCCAGTCGCCATAAGATGATTATTTTCTTACAATATAATAATGATGAAGTTGGCAAGTGTCCACAAAATGCTATGTTGTTATTATAAAAATCACATACCCTCTCTGTAAACAATAAAAGTATTTGAAGAATAAGCCTTAGCTTCACTACAAAGAACACTCTTGAAATGACCACAATAATCAAGAATAAAAACATAAACAAACACAAAATAAATCAGTATTAGTAAGTAAAAAAAAAAAAATCATGGTTATTAGAGGTACTTAACTCAAAAGAAAATATGGTGCTCTGTTTATTAAATACAGATTAGAATAAACCTAATTTTCCTTCTTTGAAGAAAATTCTAGTCCAATTCATATAAAGAAAACTAGCATAGAATAGAAATGACTCAATATACCAAAACCTCATTAATTCTAATTTCACTAATTAATTCTGTGTTAATGGATACCTTTGATGCCCGTATGAACAAATTAACAATATGAACAAGGCAAATGATTCGCTTATTTAATGTAGAAGGAAAAAGACCATTCAGGCACTTCTTTAGTATTAATTTTGATTCAATGAGCAGAATTATGATAAATAATTCTTAGCTCTCTATTAAATGAAAGCACTTAAAAGATTTGCTAAAACACAATTAACATGTTATTATCTGTCCTCAGAATTATTATGGAAGAACTTCTAAAAATATTTAACAACTTACATTTCTTCTTGACTTAGATCCAACTTTCTTTATCAGCTAGGTTCTGGAGATCATGGCACTAAACACCTACTTTGTGTATAATGACTGATTCTATAACCTAGCAATAGTACTTCGTTCTTTTTCTACTTCAATATGGAAACATCAACTAAAGATGATTTAACAATAGCATTGTAACAATATAATGTATAAAACATTTTGATGGTGTAATTAAAATGATTATACAAGACAAGCAGGATGATGTATATATGTAATCCCAGATCTTGAGAGGCTGAGCCAAGAGGAAAATGAAGAGTTCAAGAGAAAAGCTAGATTACACAGTTGCAGGTGAATGGGTTACAGACACAGACACAGAGACACACACACCAAGGTTACTCAACTAAAAATTGTAGCACATTTGCACCAAAACTTATTTGGAAAGCATCATGCTCCAGATTATTTCAATCATTTACAGATTAAAAAATGTTGAGGCGTGTGTGTATAAATTATTTGTGCCTCTGTAAAAATATGCACATTATAAGTATACATAAACATAACTTTTAAAAGGATAACTCATGTTTAAATAAACGGACTTCAATTAGATTTTTCTTAGTAACTTACGAATGCTTATAATAATACCACAGGCACAACAATTATCTTTACAAGGCTTCACTGTCAATGATAGTGGATACTTATGCATACTTTACATGACTATGACTTTCGGTTATTCTTCCAGTGTGTTGGAGTAATCGTTCCTTAAATCCAGTGTGGCTAATAAGATACTTATTCTTTACTGGAAATGCCTTCCATGGCTCAGAGTATACCAGCAGTTGTATTTGTAGACAATCCAGGTTTGGTTCCCAGAACATACATGGCAGCTTACATGTGTAATTCCAGGTCCAAGGTACCCAACACCCTCTTGTGGCCTGTAAGCACATTTTACACTCTGCATGCACTTAAACGCATGCAGGAAAAACACTTATTAACATAAAATTAAAATAATTAAATCTTTTTTAAACAATCATCCAAGCTCATGGATTGGTAGGATTAATAAAAAAAATGACTATTATACTAAAAACAATCTATAGATTCAATGCAATCCTCATCAAAATTCTTCACAGATCTTGAAAGGACAATGTTCAGCTTTGTATAGAAACACAAAAAAAAACCAAGACAACCAAAACAATTCTGAATAAAAGAACTGTAAGAAATTTCACCATCCCTGACTTCAAGTTGTACTACAGGGTGGTAGCAATGAAAACAACATGGAACTGGCACAAAAACAGTCATGTTGGTTAATAGACTCAAACTGAAGGTCCAGACATAAATCCAAACATCTATGGACACCTCATTTTTCATCAAGAAGCAAAAACACAAATTAAAAAGAAGACAGCATATTCAACAAATTTCCTGGTCTAACTGAAAGTCCACATGTAGAAAAATACAAACAGATCCATATTTTCACCCTGCATTAAAAACTCAACTCAAAACAGATCAAAGACCTCAACACAAACACTGAATCTGATAGAAGAAACAGTGGGAATAGCCTTGAACTCATTGGCACAGGAAAAGACTTTCTGAACAGAACAATGTTAGCTCAAGCACTAAGATCAACAATTAATAAATGGGACTTCATGAAACCAAAAAGCTTCTGCACAGCAAAGGACACTGCCGACAGGCCAAAGTGGCAGCCAAGAGAATGGGGGGAAAATTACCAAATACACACTAATATCTAAAATATATAAAGAATTCAAAAAACTAGGTATCAAGAAAACAAATAACCAAATTTCTAAAATGGAGTACTGGCTTAAATAGAGAATTCTCCAAAGAGAAAATTCACATGGCTGAGAAGAACTCAAAGAAATGACCAGCATCCTTAGCCACCAGGGAAATAAAAATCAAAATCACTTTGGGGTACTATAGCAAAACAAAACAAAAACAAAAACAAAAGCAAGTTTCTGGGATATAGGGTGCTTATCAAACATGCATGAGGCCTTGAATTTAATGCTCAGCACTGAAGTTTTGTTTTTTATACAGTAAAATCTACAAATCTCTCAAAGAAACCTTTACCTAGATGCACCCTTGTGAGAGGGTCTCTGGATCCCTCTTTGTGACAATATATACCATATGGTTTTTTTGAAATTAGTGATGGTATCACTGTCCATCCAAGTAAATGTTCAGAAACTTCCATTTACTAAGACTTCAAATTCTAAATTAAAAGTAAAGGCTAACAATAAGCAACAGAATATTTAGCCAAATATTACTTTTCTGAAAAAATAACTGAGGTAAGGACAAGTAAAAAAATATTAGACAAAAGCATCAAGATAGATATTTTTGTTTTCAAAGAAATCTAATCCTAAAATTTAAAAAGATTCATTAAATTTGCCAGGAAATAATTCTCCGATTACATTAAGGGCAGAAGAGCAGAATGCTACACGCTATCTTGGTGTCTGAAAGTCAGAACATACCACTTAGGTTATGCAGTCTGACCTTACACATTTAAGGCATTCCCAGAAACCTCTCATGCAACGTGTTCCTAAGCATGAATTACAGAAATTACAGGCAGCCAGTTTATCCTGTCCACTAGCTCCCTGGGGGAAATGGTTCTACTTTCCAGTGGATTCCAAAACAAATAATATTAATTTATTTTCTAGTTTTGCTAGTTTGTTTTCTAAACTACATTATTCCTTTGTTGGCATTGAGGAGCGGTCTTATATTTATCCCAATTAATTTTCTCTTTGTATATATATCCACTAAATATATGAACACCATAATGTCTCTTCTTTTAAATATGCCCATCATTAGAAAAGCTGTAAGTGACCTGCTTCTTTTGGGCATGAATCAATCCCAGTTGTCTCTTAATCATTATTTCTTGTCCTTCCCAGAACTGTTTCTTTGGAACATAAATGTGCCTTTAAGATGTCATTTATCATTTTAAATATTCTGTCTAAAGGGAGAATGAGTCTGAGATTAAATATTAATTTCATTTCTCTACTTCCACAAAACTACATCAAAACAGAATTTTTTCAATATCAGAAATGAAACTTTTATTTAAAAATGGAGCTGTTTCTTTAATGTCTATTTTATGAGACCATATGAGCCAACCAAGCAAATGAATAACATTATTCACAAGGATAATTTTAACACACACACACACACACACACACACACACACATATATATGTATGTATGTATGTATGTTTGTATGTATGTATCAATAAAGATATTAGATAATTGGACTTTCCACTTTTTTCAAAAACAACAAATAAATATGAATTTTCCAAACAAGATTAAAAAGATGCCAGAAAAAGATTCATTTAAAAATAATGTAGTGATTATGTTATATTAGGAATGAGAATTTTTATTCTTACCTCATCTCCGTTATATGAAAACGTTTTATATTTGTTTTTAATCTAATCATTGCCTTTACTCAAGCATTAATGAACTTTTTAGCACGGAGGGGATTCCAAGCTTCTAAAATGTGAAACTATATCAAAAAGAAAAACTCCATATAAACTAAATTACATACAACTCAAAATATCTGTAGATTAAAGAATTCAAAAATATAAACAAGAAAATCCAAGAATAAAAACATAAATTTAATATTTCAGTTAAGAACTCAAGCTAAAATTCCCAAGCGGAAATACAACATTCACAACATCAAAACACAGGAAAATATGTACCTCTTAAATATTTTACTGGGAACTGGAGTGATGGCTCAGTGGCCAAGGGCACCAGAGAACCTGGGTTCAGTTCCCAGCACCCATATGGCAGCTCACAATCATCTGTAACACCAGTTCCAGGGGACCCAATACTGTCTTCTGACCTCTGAAGGAACAAGGCAAGCACATGGTGCACATACACGCAGGCAAACTTTCCATACACATAGATTAAAATCCTCAAAAGAATAAGTGTACTTGGATTAGGTACATGTCTCAGTGGAGCGCTTGCTGTGGAAACATGATGACCTAAGTTCAGATCTCCTGAATCAACATGAAAGCTGGCACAGCGACTCATGCCTGTAACCCGAGGGACAGTCAGATTCCAGGGGGCTCACTGGCCACTCAGTCAAGCCAGAATGGTAAGTTTCTGTTCAGAATGGTAAGTAAGAAAGCATATGGTGACGCAGTCGAGAAATGAAACGCCAACACTAATGTCTAGCCTCCAAATGCCAGCACACCTGTGTTGTGTGTATGTGTACGCATGTGTGTGCGTGTGCGTGTGCATATACCCACATACACATGTGCCTTCCTCCTCCACAGACATACTTTTGTTTTGTTTTGTTTTTTGTTTTTTTGAGACAAGGCTTCTCTGTGTAGCCCTCTCGCTGTCCTGGCTCTCACTCTATGGACCACGCTGGCTGAGATAAAAGGCATGTGCCACCATGCCCACTTACCTTTGTGTTAAAGTGTGGTTATACCTACTTTCCCAATGCATTCCTAGATGTTGCCAACACTGAAGTACCCACTTAAAACATTTGTAACTCAAGTACCTTAGTTTCCCCTTCTCAGTTTCACCTTATTATAAGTATACCTGCTTTAGTTTAACCTGAATAGTTCCCATTTCATAAACACCAATATCCTTCACATTTAAAATATATTCATAAATTGTATAGCACTTTCTTCAATAATTTATTTTATTGAATAAGGTGTCAGATCCCTTGAAATCAGCATTACAGACAGTTGTGAGCTGCCATGTGGGTGCTGGAAATTGAACCCAGGTCCTTTGGAAGAGCATACAGTGCTCTTAACCATTGAGCCATCTCTCCATACCTGTATAGCACTGTTTAACAATTTATATCCAATAAAAATGTTCAACTGAACAACTCATACTTCCCATCATAGCCTAAATAGTTTCTCATCTTTTTATCTACCTTAAACAATAAAATGCTAACTTTATTTTCAGTTACGTATTTATGGGCTTTCTGGACCAAGAAAGCTAAATACCAAAATCCTGGTGGTGGTGCTGCTGCTGTGGATTTTTGGTTTGGTTTAAGTAACTCAGAAGTATCAGCTGGTGCTGGACATAATGACATGTGTCTGCAATTCAACCACTTGGGAGACTTAAATAACAGAATCACATGCTTGAGCCTAGCCTTGGCTACAAAGCAAAAAACTTTTATTAATAAATAAATAATGTTTGCATGCAAACACACACATATGCTTGCCTTCTCCACTCTGCACCCCAGCCAGCTCTCCCCACAACTGAGTTACCACCTCACACCAAAACCCCAGATGGGATCTACAGGAACAGCCTCTGCTTTCTGGCTCAACAGAAAGATGAATGCCATCGAACAACTGAGCTGTACTTTTTAATGTTTGCCTCACCTTACCATATTTATACTTGTATGTGTGTAGGAAATAAACAATGGATTTCACATTAGTCACAGAGCCTTCCTTTCTTATGATTTATACATATTATCCTCACTTTGTAACTTGGATATTCTGAAAGGATTCATGTCTCTTTCCTAACAACATATTAACAAACCTATATATCTTTGTTTAAAAGAGATACTGGCTTGCTGTCTAAGTTATATCAAAGAATATAAAGAAACCTAACCTTGAAAGTCCATTATTAAACATCAGAGTAGTGAGTAATTCAATTTATGTCCAAAGAAAATCAATGAAAGGGGAAAATTTCCCCCTTTGTGTTGTGGGCTTTCCTGACAGAGGCCCTGCAAAGGTTCCTCCCCTCTGTGATCCACTCTGGGGGACCACAAAGAAATGACCCAGTTGGGCTTTCCAGGCAGCAGAAAAACCTCAATTTCAGGCAATGAGCAGAGAGGCATAAGTAGAATTTAGGACTATTTTCTAAGAAATTAGGAGACAATAAAGCCTCTCAATCATTCTCTTCATATCTTGAAAATTCTATTTCATGTAATAAAAAGATGCAGTTATTGTATTGTTCTGCAATCTCCCTCAAATATGGACAATTATTTTGTCAATCTTAAACATATGAATAATAAATCGGTCCTCCTGCCCTCCCTAAAAGTTTCAAAGTCAGACTTGGAAGAAAGAAAAGACTCATTCTTAACTTGAACAAAGTCTAAGCCTGGGAACCAGGAGCAAAGGAGACAATGCACTGTTATAAAAAGCTCACTCCCATACTGCAATGGATAACAACCTCCTCAGAATTAGGCTTTTCTGTACACCATTTATGACTTCATAAATACATGCAAAGCTAATATGCCCCAATGTAATAGATATGATTTTTCTTAAAAGTCTCCCCCAACTATCCAAAGCTGCTTTCCTGGGAGTCCCTTCATTTGTTCTATTCCCAAAGGACTTTGAGAAGGGAAAAAAACTTTCATGTTGTATCATAACTTGCTTGATTAGCTTGATTGGTTGCTTGCTAATCTGACTCTCTTACTAGATTAAATTTAATCAAACATGAACTATATCTTATCCACAGTCCCTAATCAAATCAGTTCCATCCAAATGAATAAGTAATCTGGCTTCCAAAGGATGTACATGTCCACACACAAAGTAAATAAACAGATAAATAAATAAATCTATACCCATTGGAATCTTCTTTTGGCTTAAAAAAATATATGTGTGTGTATATATATATACACGTTTATACAAATAGAGAAATTTCTTAAATGGTTGTATAATACCTGTATAGCCAGAAGACTGAAACTTTCTTATTACTGTGAAAGAGACCATCACTGAAAACTCCTTAGTACTATACTGATGGGGTTTTTTTTGCTTTTTTGTTTTTGTTTTTGTTTTTGTTTTGGATACTATATAATAGTTGGGACACTTTACAAAATTTGAATACATAAGTAATATATAGCATAAAAATAACACTTCATCTTACATACAGTAGCATATGACCTATGACCTTAGATTAAAAACTAAACAGCAGCCACACTTGGTAGCCACAATCCCAGCACTCAGGAGACAAAGGTCAAGGGCCATTGGTTCCAGAGCCATCTGGATTGCATAGGGACTTCACAGTCAACCTGAGATGCATGAGGGAAATGAGTCTTAAAAAAAACAAGGGATGGGAATGTAACTAGATGAGAGAGTACTTGCCTAACACACTCAAAATCCTGGATATGATCCCTGACCCCACAAAGAAAGATTAGAAAACATAAAAGTACAAAAAGTAACCAAAAAGTCCACTTACTCTAGCTTAATTCTTTCGTACTTTCTACATAAAGATGGGAGCTTCAATTACATATACTCTCCATATATGCCTCCCAAATTAATGAAGTTTTAAAACTGAAAAGGATGGTAAAGAATTCTATAAGTGCAATGGTAGCTAGACAAAACTATTTCTAAAATTTTTGAAGAGTAATATGGCAATATTAGTTCATATGCCTTGAAAAAATTAATATGGCAAAATAATGTCAAAACAAAACAAAAAGTCCACAAAAGAAGAAAAAGATGAAGTTTGTTTTGTTGGTCAACTACACCTGGGCATGGCAACTGCCCAGTGTTTGTTTTGATTTTAGTTTTTGTATTTTTACAGTTTCTTTTTTTTTTTTTTAAGAGAGAGATAGAAAACATAAAGTTGGAAGGATCTGAGAGGAGATGGGGAGGAAGGAAAGCATGATTAAGACGTATTATACTGGAGGCTGGAGAGATGGCTCAGAGGTTAAGAGCACTGGCTGCTCTTCCAGAAGACCTGGGTTTAATTCCCAGCAACCACATGGTGGCTCACAACCATCTATAGTGAGATCTGGTGCCCTCTTCTGGTGTGCAGACATACATGCAGGTAGAACACTATAAATAATAAACAAATCTTTAAAAAAAGACATTATATTAAAAGTATATAAAAAAACAATCACTTGTTTTTGTACACAAATTCCAACCTAAGACTTTATCTGAAGAAACTCTCAACCTATAAAACTACTTAACAATACTAATTCTTATGCCTAGTTTGGTAAAAACAGTAAAATTGTCTTTTAAATCACTAAAAGCAATTTTGTAGTAATATATTTAGTGATATAAAAGATAAACAGGAAGCCAGGGCATAATGGTACACACCTTTGATCCTGGCATTCAAGAGGCAGAGGCAGGAGGATCTCTGTGAGTTCAAGACCAGCCTACATATTGAGTTTGGTCCACATGTTGAATTTGTGGACAGCCAGAGCTACAAGTAAGATCTTTTCTCAAGAAAGAGAGACAGAGAGAGAGAGAGGGAAGTAAAAAGAGAAACAGAGAGAGAAAGAAGAGGCCATCTCTTTAAATTATTTCTCCTCTAACACCCAGCTTAGTTCTTTCCTGCCAACCTTCCTGACCTTCCCTTCTAGCAAATCTCCATCTCTTTGTGCCAACTACACAGAAACATTGTCTACAAGAGACCCACCACTGGCCACACTGACTGGGACTTAGGAAGGAGTCACTTTCCTTCCTGTTCTCCATTATGTTCTCTCCAGAATTAATTAATTTTTAAATTTTTAATTTCACTGATGATATGAAAACAGTCTCAAAATATAATATATTAAGTGTAAAGAGAAAAAACATAGATAATTACTTTTTTAAAAGTTACTTATGAAAAAAAAGTTACTTATGTATATAAGTGTTTAGCCTGCATATGTATACATATATACACATATAATATAGGTATGTATGTATATAATATATATAATATGCCAGGTGCATGTGGAGTTTGATCAAGGAAGCCAGAAGAGGGCCTCATAACCCTAGAAACTGTAATTTGGTTGTGAACTACCACAGTCCTGGGAACTGAATGTGGATACTCTGAAAGATCAACAAATGCTCTTAATCACCAAGCCAGCCCAACCTCTCCAGCCTTGAAAACTTCATTTTAATAAACAGTAACAGCCCTGCTTCCTATTTTTGCTTAATTTCTATGAAAATGTTTACTTTGCTTGCTTCAGGTACTATGCTAAGTTTATAAACATGGCTTTGAAATATGACATTCAAATTAAATTAACAACAAAAATTCAGACTCAAAAATATAAGAAAAACACTAATCAGGGAAAAAAAAAAAAGCTTTCAGTCCTTCCTTTAGAATTAATGAAAAATTACTAAAAGAAAAAAATAAGGCTCAGGGAGACTGCAGAAGAGGCAGCAGGAATAGCACATGAGCCAGAAGCCCAAAATGCTTATTGTAAATTGTGTCTTCTAGATATGATGAGGAAACCAAATCCATGAAATCTTGACAAAACAGCAGCCTGCATAACACCTGCAGAGTGACCACACAAGCTGACATGCCAGTATTGACAGGGGTCATCTCACAAGATCCTGCCCTAAGCGGAGAGCCCACAGGCAATTAACGGCTGCTGAGAGACACACAATCAATGTTTCCAGGAACAAGCCTCCTGACAGACTATCCAATCCCAAATGCTCAGCCCTAAACACATGCACATTCAACCAAAACTAAATGGATTTGGTAAGGCAGAGGAGTGTTGTGCATAATAATAACTTAAGACGAGGAGGTCATGAATTTGAAAAGGAGTAGGGAGTGATGTGGAATGAGTTTCTGGCGAGAAAGAAGGAGGGGTAGAAATGATGTAATCATTTCAGCACCCATATGTATAATTCTAAAAAATAAAAAAATGGATAAAAAGAAAATATAATTTGTTAACTACTCTTACTGCCTGTGAACATTTATCAAAGTAATATGTGCTTAGTCATATGTGCTGTTCGCACTGTCAGACCTGTACCCAGGAAACAGAAGTTCAACACTGTCAAACTGAAGGTCCGAACACTAATGATCACACCAAATGCCCACGTTAAAGTTTTCACAAATCCATGCTGCCCTCTTCTGGACCACTTTAGACATTATGTGACCATGAAACTTCCATAACATGTAATAAAATTTTAAAAAGCTTCAACATCCTTAGTCATCAGGAAAATGTAAATCAAAACGACTTTGAGATTCCATCTTATACCAATCAGAATGGCTAAGATCAAAAACTCAAATGACAACACATGGTGGAGAGGATGTGGGGAAAGGGGAACCCTCCTCCATTGCTGGTGGGAATGTAAACTTGCACAACCACTTTGGAAATCAATCTGGTGCTTTCTCAGAAAATTGGGAATAGCACTACCTTAAGATCCAGCTATACCATTCCTGGCATATACCCGAAAGATGTTCCACCATTCAACATGGACATTTGCTCAACTGTGTTCATAGCAGCTTCATTTGTAAGAATCTGTAAACAACCTATATGTCCCTAAATGGAAGAGTGGATACAGAAATTGTGGCACATTTACACATGGACTACTACTCAGCTATTAAAAACAAGGAAATCATGAAGTTTGCAGGCAGATGAACTGGAAAAGATCATCCTGAGTGAGGTAATCCAGAACCAGAAAGACACACATGGTATATACTCACTTATAAGCAGATATTAGCCATATAATATAGGATAAACATACTAAAATCTTCAGACCTACAGAAGCTAAACAACAAAAAAAAAGGATGCTAAAATCTCATTCAGAATGAAAAATAGGATAGATACCAGAAGTGGTAGAAGAGAGGGAACAGGACGGGAGCCTATCATAGAGGTTCTCTAAAAGGCTCCACCCAACAGGGGGTCGAAGCAGATGGTGAGACTCACAGCCAAACTTTGGACAGAGAGCAGGGAGTCTTATGGAAGAAATGGGAAATAAAAGGACCCAGAAGGACAGAAGCTCCATAAGGAGACCAACAAAGTTAAAAAATCTGAGCCCAAGGGCCCCTAGAGAGACTGATGCACTAACCAAGGACCATGCATGGAGAGGACCTAGACCCCCTCTCAGATGTAGCCAATTGGCAGCTCAGTCTCCATGTGCATTCATGAGGAAGAAGAGCAGGACTGCCTCTGTCATGAACTCAATTGCCTTCTCTTTGATCACTCCCCCCTGGTGATGCTGCCTTGCGAGGCCACAGAGGAATAGGATCCAGGCAGTCCTGATGAGACTTGATAAGCTAGGGTCAGATGGCAGTGGAGGAAGATTCCCCCTTTCAGTGGACTAGAGGAAGGGGATAAGGGAAGGCGGAGGAGGGTGGGAATGGGAGGAGATGAGGAAGGAGGCTACAATCTGGATATAAAATAAATAAATCGTAAAAGAAAAATTAAAAATATTAAAGAATTAAAAAAAACTTTTAGGTATCATATTAAAGAACTTAATGTTGACAAGAAGTATACCAGTGATGCTAAATAATAATCTATATTATTAGTTTTCCAAATATTCTGCTCTAAATAGATGTACTAATAGAAAAGCAGCTCTGACAATTTAATCATCAGTATGAGAAATAAATATTAGGTTTCTATTTACCAAGAACAACAACCAAAATAAACCTACACTTTAAAAAGCCACATTCTCTGTTCCATTCCATACTTTGTTCCTTTACTTCCAAAGGCAAACCAGAATCTAAACTTGTTGCTGATCCTTCTATTTCAATTTTTATCCATGTACTGCCTGTACATGTCCCCATGAATATGCAGTATGGGATAAGGAAAAGTGTATCACACTGCCATTTTCACCTGGAAACCAACTGAGGAAACACAGAAAGCACATGCAAAGGTATCTGCTACTCCCCAAGTAGGAGACAGCCTACCAGGCTGCTCTCATTATTTGACTGCTAGCTTTAAGCTGCTACCAAAGCCATCCACCTGCTTTCTTTTTTTTTTTTATTAATTACACTTTATTCACTTTGTATCCCCCCATAAGCCCCTCCTTCCTCCCCTCCCAATCCCACCCTCCCTCCCCCTTCTTCACGCATGCCCCTCCCCAAGTCCATTGATAAGGGAGGTCCTCTTCTCCTTCCTTCTGATCTTAGTCTATCATATCCCATCAAGAGTAGCTGCATTGTCATCTTCTGTGGCCTGGTAAGGCTGTTCCCCCATCAGGGGGAGGTGATCAAAGAGCAGGCCAATCAGATTATGTCAGAGGCAGTCCCTCTTCCCATTACTATGTAACCCATAGTTACACTAAACTGCCATGGGCTACATCTTAATGGAAATGTTTTATAAAGCACTTCTCATATTTTAGAAGGCTTTTGTTCTTTTAGTATTTTTTTCAAAATCCATTTCCTTTCTCTATCAATAACCTATGTGAGAACAAAAAGTTTCAAGTATGGATGGCACTAGAACTTATAGCAAAAAGGAGGACAACAAGGTGTCATCACACCCTCGTGTGACCCACAGTCCTAACTAGAAAGGGCTGCTCTTAGTCACAGCTACCTTGCTTCTCCCTCGGATTCCACAGCTATCTAGTTTCCTTCGCCTGGATTTTAGATGTTGGTTCACCCAAATCAACCTCAGACAGCTGTTCAAATCTGGAAATCATTCTGTTGTTTTCTGTTCAATGCATTCTGTATTGCTTATAGCTTTCAGCTATCAAATGAAGTGAATCTGAAACTTATAGCTCTGAGTATAAAAGGAGAGCACATGAATAGGACTGGAGTTAGTGGGCAAGACAGCTTGCTGCACCACACTGATGATATGAGCTCAGATTGAAAAAGATGTTAAAAAACAATAGCTCAAAATAATGTAGGGAAAGAAAGAATGGCTTTTAGAAACCAGATAATAGGAAGATAAACGCATCTTAATTGCCTCTAGAGACAAGGCTTGAGTGAGGAAACAGGAAAGGGTGCCTTCAGCTCTCCTTCTTGTTACGGTATCAGTCTATCTGGCAAGGTAGAAACTTTGACTTCTTCCCTAGCTAAGCTTAAAAATAATGAATACTGAAAGACTCTACCCAGCAGAGTATTAAAGCAGATGGTGAGACTCACAGCCAAACTTTGGGCAGAGTACAGGGAATCTTCTGAAAGAAGAGGGAGAAAGACCTGAAGGGAACAGGAGCTCCACAAGGAGAGAACAGAACCAAAATATCTGGACCCACGGGTCTTTTATGAGACTGATACTCCAACCAAGGACCATTCATGGAGATAACCTAGAACCCCTGCACAGATGAAGCCCTTAGCAACTCAATCTCCAAGTGGGTTCCCTAGTAAGGGGAACAGGGACTGTCTCTGACATGAACTCAGTGGCTGTCTCTTTGATCACCTCCCGCTGAGGGGTAGGGGGTGGGGGGAACAGTCTTACCAGGCCACAGAGGAAGACAATGCAGCCAGTCTTGACGAGACCTGATATGCTAAGGTCAGAAGGAAGAGAAGGAGGACCACCCCTATCAATGGACTAGGGAAGGGCCATGGGAGGAGAAGAGGGAGGGAGGGCGGGATTGGGAGGGGATGAGGGAGAGGGCTACAGCTGGGATACAAAGTGAATAAATTGTAATAAATAAAAAAATAAAATTAAATGAAAAAATGAATACTTTGTTTAACCTTAAAAACCTATCCTTTTCCCTGGTCAGACTACAGTTGAAACAAACTACAGCAGTAAGTCTCCACACATGCTGCACCTACCAAAGTATATGTTCACTGTCATTTAGGTTAGATAGATTCAGAATTAATAGGACTAGCGGATATCTTCTGGGACATTTAAATTGCTCGGAAACAGAATGTTTCAATTCTTTCAATAAGCATGTTCCGAACTGCTGCTAGAAACATACAATTTAGAAACTGATAATAAAATTAGTCCATCATCTATTTTTAGTTACCCAATAGCAAAGGACCAAAACTTTGCCTGACTGTAAGTTACTATCATCTTAGCGTCAATACTGAGAAAGTAAATTCTGTAGTAAAGTAAAGTACTGTAAATTCCATTTCTATGCCTGAGAGCAAATGAGCCCCCTCTACAAAGAGATATCATCTTAGATAAAGCCACTTACACTACAGTTCTCAGGTGGGACCAGAAGTTGCGTGATCTCACCACCATGAACACAGAAGATATGTTTCATTTCTCCAGAAAATATGTCCCAAATTATGACGGAAAAATCCACACCTCCAGAGATCAGGTATCTTTGGTCATAGCGAACTGAGACCTGATGAGGATACAGTAAACATGTGACTTTGTTCCGATGGCCGCGGAGGGTTCTGTGAGGGGGCCAACCTGTGAAGGAGGTTTGGAATTCAGAATTGGAAAATAAAGTCTTTGCAATGTTTCAACAAGCAAACATGAAATGTCAGAAGAGCTATAACTTTTACTTCTAGGTCAGGTCTGTGCAGCATGGTAGCCACTAGTTACCAAGACTAACAGGCCTTTAAAATGGTGCGAGTCTGTGTGCAAATGTCAAATGTCATGATATTTTAAAGAATTAGAATAAAAAAGAAATAATATAAAATACTTCAATAATAATTCCCATATTTATTACAAATAGAAATGAAAGTAATATTGCTATATTGAGCTATATAACTTGTAATAGTTAATTTCTAATGTTTATTTTATCTTTAATACTGCTATTAGAAAATTACATTAGTTCAACAGCATGGTTTTAGAAAATTATCAACATTGCTGATAATACAGCTATTTAGTAATCAATTCAACTAATAATTTATGAAATTATTAATATATGCAAAGGAGATAAAAACTGAATACTTTCTTATTCATAGCCATTCACAGTATTAATTCCAGATATTTAACATTTTTTCGAATGTACACTAATCAACCAACTACAGTGACAACTGCACCAACTGGTTTTATTTCTTAAACTACTACAGAGAGCTATTTTCAACATTAGGGATACAGACTTCTCAAGACACAGTGGACACAGGGAGATCTGCAGTATACCTCTTCTGAGCATGTGTTCTCCTTGCAGGAGCTGAACTATGGCCGTCTGGGTGGCAGGGACAATAATTATGCTTCCATCTTCCCGGCCACAAACAAGTCGTCCATGTGCTGGTATGTACACACTCGCGGTTACTTTAAGAGGTTCGTTGCTGTTGGGAATCACACTTAGCTGATCTATAATTCCAGCAGGACAAGGCTTCAGTTTGTCAAATGCCTCTTGCAAGCTAATACAAGTTGTCATTTTTAGCCCTGTAGAGGTTTGAAAATAAAATCATAGAAAATAAATACATTTACGTTAAAAAAAATAATGACATCAAATAAATAATTGATTCAGTGATGTACCAAAAGTTTACTTTCATCAACTATAATTCTTAGAGAAAAATGATATATGAATATTTTCAATGTTGTTATGATTCAAAATGTTACATTAAAAGAGTTACGGACTCAATGCACATAGTATTACCTTCATCACCTTCTTGTTTATCAGCTACTTCTGCTATGTTCCAAATATTTAACCTTCCAGAAGAATCTCCCTGAATTAATAGCTTATGCAAATATTCCTTGCAGCCATAGAAGAACCGAGTAACAGGAGGACAAATTACCAACTGCCAAAAACAAAGCAAAACAAAACAAAACAACAAAAAAAAAGTGTCTTTAGTGTATTTAGAATTCAAATATTTTATATATTAACATGTTCATATAAAGCTATTTAGATGCTTTGATTCATACCCCAGTTTCAAAAGTACTTACAGCATGATTATTCAATATATTTTCATGCAATTTAATAGCAAATATGCATGTCAACTGCAGTAGAGCATAAACACTAAAGGAATGAAAACCTGTCTTTTTAGCCTTTCTCTAAAACTGTTTATAGTCATTTGTTCAACTTTATAAAAACTGGTTATCAATCAAAGGATAATTTACTTGTTTATTGTAAAATAATTAATATAGAAATTAGGTCACTCTTAACCAAAAAGAAGTATCTACTTAAAAAATCAAAACTAAAGAGCTCAACACATAAGCAACACTAAATGGACTCAGCAGATTGTATTTATATACACATATATATGTAACACTGCTAATTAAAGAAGAGAAAGTCATTAGGTTAAGAGGGAGCAAAGGGAACATGGGAGAAGTTGGAGATGGCAAAGTATGAGATGAAAATGATATAAATACAGTACTCACATATTAAACTCAAAATATAACAAAACACTAAAATACATCACTTTTATAAAGGAAAAGAATTCATTGATCCTATCTTTCTTGCCTTCTGATAAGTCACTAAGAATAATAACATTTCATTGCATCATGTGAGTGTCTGATGCCTTTGGAGGCCAGAAAAGGGCACCAGATCCTTGGAACTGGAGTAACAGATGGTTGTAAGATGCCATATAGGTTGTGGAAATCAAGCCAGTGTTCTCTTGAAGAGCAGCCAGTGTTCTTAAGAGCTAAGCCACCACTCCAGGCCACGGATTTTTAAAAATAAGGATAGGTTACAGCATTTAATTGGCCACATTAACATAACTTATTTTAACAAACTAACAGAATTTTAGAATAAAATCATAATAAATAAAATTTAGTTTCAAAACTTATAGTTAACAATCTAATTACAGTATTTGATTGCTTCATAAAAAGCACTGGCCTCTAGAAACTAGCTATGTTAAGCATAGCCAAGTATTTAACTTTAAACTTCGATGATTTTAATTCAGAACTACACACTGAACAGGGAGTTGCTATAGCAACTACAATAACCAATATCACATTTCAGTGTAAGAGCATTTCTCATCATATCATACATACATTGCAATAAAATATACTAGTATTTACCAGAGAGCTGGTATTTAAAGAAAAATGTGTGTATGTGACTGTCAACTTGACAGGATTTAGAACCAGTAAAGATAGGGGCCTCTGAATACATGTGTAAAGGATCTTCGGGGTCTGGTTAACTAAAGAAGACCCATATTGGCTATCGTCAGCACCATGTCACGGGCTGGGTCAGGACTACACAGGACAGAAGGCAAGCTGAGCAGCAGCATTTCTGATTATGGAAGCACGGTAACCAGCTGCTTTATGCTACTGTCACTACGGTGACCCCAACATGATGTGCGAGATCCTAATGTTATAAAACAGAGCAAATGCTCCTTCCCTTACATTGCTTTTGTCCAGTATTTTGTGACAGCAACATGGAGTGTAACTAACAGCATATTATATTTTGTTTTATTACTTCAGGTTTTTTTCACACACACCACTAAACTTTAGTTTAGCTGGAAGTGGCCAACTGAGCTGGAGAGTAGCCAGTAGTTCAAGAAAATAATTTTATAAGATTTTAAAGTACACCTAGATGTACAAATTCTATAGTTAAAATAGTCATAGAAAAACGTATACCCTTCTACTTATCATCCCTCCATTCTCCATTGATGGGTGGGACATAAGGTTCAGAATGATAATACTGGAACTCAGAACCAGAAACAAAGTAGAGAAAACTTTCCTTCCCAAAACAAAGCTTTTTTCTTAATAATCCCAGAGACCAAATTGGGAAATCCAATATACATGTTGCTGCATTTCAGTATTTTTAACTTTATGTGTATGACTCTTTTGCCTGCACTTAAGTTAGTGTAGTGCATGCATGCCTGCTGCTCATAAAGGCCAGAAAAGGGTACTGGTTCCCCTAGAATCACAGCCAGCTTCAGTTCTGAGCCACCACGTGGGTGCTGGGAATTGAACCCACATCCTCTGGAAGAGCAACAAATGCTCTTGACCACTGAGCCATCTCTCCAGTCCCTGCATTTCAATTATAAATAAACAATAAAAAAAGGCTTTAAGAAAATTGAGTTTCTATTTTAACATATTAAAATATTTAATATTCATTTCTAATATCCAGTTATTGAGTCACTACTTGATTTTGGAAAAATACTGGAATGCATGAATCAAATAACAAACAGCATCAGTCAGCACTAGCATTAGTTATCCTTGTCTGATCTTTACTCTGTTTTAACTGTATAAAATAAATTGACAGTCAATATGAATTATAAAGAGTCAATTCTAATGCACACTCAAATTAGATCACTTGTATTACAATTACATATTTTAAAATCTACAAATTTTGAAATGTACTTATAGCTCACCAGATCAAAATATTTTTGTGAAATCTCGTGCTGCTAGATTTTATTGTCTTCCAAATGCCTATACACCATCGATTATACATGACACCTTAAGAACTTTACCTGCTCATCTTTTTGATCTAACAGGCTGTGCTGCACAGGAGGAATCAAATTTTCAACTGCTTTCCCCACATCACTGCGGAATGAGTCACTAGCTGGGAGGCAACTGAAATAGGAAAGTAAATATCCACTTAAAACACTGATAGGCAGGCAAGACATGGTGGCACATGCCTTTAATCCCAGCACTTGGAGGCAGAGGCATGCAGCTCGCTGTGTGTTCCAGGCCAGCCTGGTCTACAGAGTCAGTTCCAGGGCAGCCAGAGCTACATAGTGAGACCCTGTCTCAAGATAAAATAAAACACAATAATAAAATAAATAGTATGAAATGTATTATTCCAAGGGTTTATGACAACAGACAAAAGTGGGATTTTTAAGTTTTAATTAATTTAAGGAGGTATTAAATAACTTAGAAAGAAATTCTTAGCTGGGTGTGGGGCACATGCCTGTAATCCTGTAATCCCAGCACTCTGAGAGGAAGAAGCAGGCGATCTCTGTGAATTACAGGCCAGCCTGGTCTACAAAGTGAGTCCATGACAGCCATGGCTACACTGAGAAACCCTGCCTTTGATAAAACAAAACAAAACAAAACAAAACAAAAAAATTCTTTTGAGGGCCCACAAGATGTCTCACAGGTAAGAGAGCTTGCTGCCAAGCCCAACAACTGAAATTTGACCCTTTGAACTTATGTGATGGAAGCAGAGAACTGATGTCCAGGAGTTGTCCTCTGACCTGCACACATGCACAGTGGTCCATGCGTGCACACGAACATAGAGTAAATAAAGAAATGTAAAAACTCCACCTTCTTCGTAGCTAGAAGTTAAACCGGAATTATATATGAACCTTAAGACAGTCTGAAGTTAGACATCTAACTACATGTAAATATTTATATTACACATAAATATTTACACTACATGACTAAAATATTAACTTGTCTATTTCATACCTCGCAGGGAGTTTGTAAATGTAACTCTGCCCATTTTCAGTCCAAATGATGACTTTGTCTGCAGACACAAAGTCACCTCCAGTCCATGTCTGTCCATTTTCACTAGGACCTGAACATAGCAGGGAGTAGTCTCCAGCATCGAACACCTAGTAGGGGAAAGAGAAATTCACAATTTCAACTTACTCTAGCTTGTTGTTTTAAGTAGGATGGAACAGCATTTCAGCTGAAAGAAAACTTCTGAAAGCACATTTAACAGAACCAAGCTTTCAACATATGATTCAGCAGACAAAGATATTTTCTCAGTGAGATCTGGAGCAATCATCATGGGGTCCAGCTATAGGTGACCTCTGACAGTGGACTAGCACAAGTATAGCAGGTGAGCTGCTGACACAGGAAGAGGAATCCTTAGACTTTCCTACGTGGTGGGACATGGCAAATAATAGGTACTCCACACTCTAGAATATATACCATGACTTAATACTACAACTGGTAACACTTCTAACCATATGCTCTGACATTGTAATATTATCTGAACAGTAGAATTATCTTTTAAGATTTATTTATTTTTATGTGCATTGGTGTTTTGACTGCATGTATGTCTGTGTCAGGATGTCTGATCCTGGAACTGAAGTTCCAGAGAGTTGTGAGCTGCCATGTGGGTGCTGGGAATTGAACCCAGGTTAAGACCAACTAGTGCTTTTAAACAGTGCCCCATCTCACCAGCCCCTAGTAGAATTATCT
>NW_026596040.1:24632617-24637958 GCF_907164565.1 Psammomys obesus | reverse complement strand
AGAGAGAGAGAGAAAGAGAGAAAGAAAGAAAGAGAGAGAGAGAGAGAAAGAGAGAAAGAGAGAGAGAAAGAGAGAGAGAAAGAGAGAGAGAAAGAAAGAAAAGGATATAGTTATTTATCCATATGTGATAAAACTAGGAGTTCCAAAAAGCCCTAGGCTCATATTTCCTAGCAGACTAGTTCTTTCTACTTTCAATAACTGATAGAAATATACTCTAAATTTTGCTCAAGGGGAATGAATGAGAATTCATCACCCTATAGCACAGTCTTTTATTTTACTCTTCTTCAGAGAAAACAATGACCTTTGGCTAGGAGTATGGCTCAGTCGAGTGCTTGCCTAGCATTCCAAAAGCTGAACTTGCAAATGAGATCAGAGATCTGTGATGGCAGTCAATGGAAGACTATGAATCGGAAGTGCCAGTTAAACTAGGCCCGACTCCCCACCTTCAAAAATGCACAAGACTACATTTCTACTGTTTTAATATAAGTTAAAAAAAAAGTATAAATACGATAGTAGAAATACTGAAATTACTCAGCCAGCAAAATCCCTAACTAAATTTTGAATATTTTTTTCTTACCTTACATCAAAGAAACTGCTCTTTTGCGAAAATGGAAACCATTAGAGAAACTCACAGCCAATCAAAAGGCAGAGTTGTAGAGTTCAGTCCCAGTAGAAATATCTACAAAACGATTCCCTCACCTAACGCTCAGGGATCACTGCAGAATCATCCCTGGGTGGGCCGAAAGATTATAGAAGCCCAAGAAATAGAAAATTTACTCTGAGATTGTATTTCCCAAAAATGTTGGAAGCTACACCATATGGTCTCACCAACATGACTGCCTAAACACACCCTGAACATGGATGACAAAAATACAGAGGCTAACATAAATGGAGAAAGTCCTACAAGACAGGAAACTAAGGAATACTAGGAGCTGAAGAAATAGTCTTCCCCAGAGAAAAGCATACCAATTTGCTATCCAATACCAAATGGTCAGCCCTGAGCACATACTTTCAAGTCACATGGTACAGACTAAGCATGTTGTGGTCGTTTATTTAGGAATATATATATACATATATATATATATATATATATATATATATATATTACACACACACACACACACACGTGTAACAATGATTGATGAACAGATAGGCCATAAACGTAAAAGAAAGCAAGGGGGAATATATGAGAGTTTGGAGACAGAAAGGGGAAGAGGAAATGATATTATTTTATTAAAATCATAAAACAAACACTTTTTTTAAATACATGGAAAGTTTTGATAAATTGCTAAATACAAGACAAATGCTCAAAACACACTGACTAATTTTTCTATTATTAAAGACAAGCAATGTAGAAGAAACATTCTTCCCTCATCATTAACTGGTTAGTGATAGCATCAAGACTTCCAATTTGAAGAAGTCAGGAAACAAATCTATCATTTAAGTTTAGTAACATACTACAATGAGCAATGCCCAGCCTACAGAGAGACCGCATTACCAAAACTTACTTTGTACATAATAAATAACTAAAAAGTAGCAAAAAGTAGAAATTAAGCCCAACAAAATATACTCATTAAACTATTCATTATATAGACTAAAACAAAGAAGACACATAGAATTAAGTCCCAATTCCTCAAAAAGCATTAGAACCAAACAGGAGTTCCAAGTAACTGACAAGTCTTGTGTCAAGTACACCCTTACTAGACTTTATCATGGTGGATAAAAACACAACTTCATATTTTCAACTTACCCTCCAGTATTTGGAACATACAACCAAAAGTGACCTCTGTGTGAATGCACAAAAAGAGATGCTTTGGCAATTCTGACAATAAATTGGTTTGGATTCCTCCTCAAATATTGGTTCAGTATCCTGAAAAGAAAGAGATTTATAAAGTCTCCGGAATAACATATATTAATTAAAATCTTCACAAAATGGTAATGATGTCACGAGGGAACAACTGCACCATGTGAGCGATTCATTATTTTAGGTCCCCGGGTAAAAGCCAAGACAGTAACAGCAGGAAAAAAAAATAGTCTTAAAAAGAGCTGGACAAAAACGTCTTTGCTACAAAGTTGACCAAAATTAAACCCTGATGGTGAGTCAGAACATGTTCCCTGGAAATGGCAGATGACGGAATTTTGCAGTAATCCTATGGTTATATGTACTTAAGTTAAAAAGAAAAAAAAAAACTGATCAATTCCTTCAGTTTTTCTAAGCTCAACACCTAATATTTCACTATCTGAAGTGAAAAATATCAGTATTGGCAGGAAATTGATCTTTCTTGTCAAAAGTAAATAACTGTCCTAGTCCATAGTACCCATGAAAGAAGACTAAAAATAACTTTGTAAACTTTTTTGATAATGTTGGCATTTGAATATGAAATGTTCCTACAGGCTCAAGTGTTAAACCTTGTGCTGATACTGGGATGCTCTGAGGACCTTAGGAGGTGTGCACACTTACAAGAAGTGGGTCACTGGAAAACTGAAGTTGGCCTTTGAAAATTATACCTGGTCCTTAGTCCCTTCCTTGTTCTGCCTCCTGGCTGCTACTGGGTGAACAGGATTCTCACCCTCCACATGCTCCTGTAGCAGGGACATTGCTCATTACTAGCCAGAGTCAGCCATGCCAAAGACTATGTACTCAAGTCTCTGAAACCATCAACTAAAATAAGCCCTGTCTAGGTCAGTTATTCTGTCACTATTTTGTCTGGGGGATGCAGGAGTAACTAAAAGGGTAGGTTGCTTTATTTACTTCATTCAAGCAAGCTGCCTTCTAACATTTAGTTTAAAAAAATTAAAGAGGAATTTTACATTTCTCTACTTCATATTCTGGATGACATATTTCTTATTTTATATCCTTGATGGGGCAAATATCTCCATCAGAATGGAGGAAAAAAAATTAGTCAAACAAGTAAACAACACTGAAGATCTTTTCTAATATGTGCATGCAATCATTTCAATAAAAATGCTTTTTTCCTTTAAAAAAGCAAACTAAAGTGAGAACCACGATTTCGAAAAGGATAAAATTATATAATAATAATGACAGAAATCACTGCGCATCTCACCTGCATGCCACTAAGTTCAGAGGTAACAATCCACACCTTCAGGATACCTGTCACGGAGAGTGCCACCACAGTGTCCTCTAAACCAGGGAGAGAAAAGAAGCCCACAGTAAAACAGAATGTTTTCTTCTAACATTAAAGCCGCCTGCCCTCATGAACTAAACAGGTAGAAAAACACAATTCCCCATGCTTAGAATAATACAAATTCAATGTTTATATTATTGTTCTTTTCTGGAAAAAAATGCTTTCATTCACAGTTTTCAATGAAGGGTTTCAAAAGAAATGAAGAAAAAGTAGTAATGTCTACTGAGTATAAGCACACAGTTACAGAAAGTCATTGAATTTTATCTCTTCCTTCTTCACTGTCTCCATGAAAAATGGTGCCTTTTGACAAGAGATAAGACCAGGATCCAGAAGACACACACGAAACTAGAGCTCTTATCACTACCACACCCCTGCCATGCTAACCCTGCCTCACTGGGGAAAACGTTTTACACTAAAGCTTCCTTAAGCTGTATAACCCATCACACAAAGGGGAGGTAATCACCTGTGAGTCAAATATTATTTCAGACAAACCCCTTTGTAAAGGAGACAGAGCACAAATTACTGGAACAAATATCTGTTGGATACAAGTATATAACCAAAATTGCTAACCTTGACAAATTATACAGCACTTCACAGTAACTCAAACAGTAAGATGGTGTTCAAGATGCCAAAGGGTACAATCTACTGACCTTGTGTCCGGTGAGACCGGATAATGCTCATGGAGCTAATCCAGTCTGGTGATATCTTTGATACCAAAGAATACAACACCTCAAGGCTGGTAGCATCCACAACGAGGATTTCGGGATAATGTCCATGGCATAAAAGTCTTCCTTCTTGCTGATTTCCAACAGAGAATTGATAGAACTAAATCCAAATTTAAAAAAAAATATATTTTTAGATGTATTGCTTCAGTTGGGCTACTTGATTAACATGGATTCATTAAATACATTATGATATTCTCCTAAACATTAAATTATTCCAGTAATCATTTCAGATGGGCACATCCATGTTAGATTATACTAATCTTTAAGAAAATTTCCTTTCCTAATGTCACATACTCAATTTTGAGCTCTTACGGGGCAAAAATAATAATTTATCTTTTTGTCCTTATCTCTGTCATCTAAAACAGACTTTCATAATTTTTATGAGGAGGCTAGGGTCTCATTTTTGGGTTTGTGTTTTGGTTTTGTTTGGGTTTTACTTGCTTGGGCTTTTATTGTTTTGAGTTGTTTTTTTGTTTGTTTGTTTGTTTGTTTGTTTGTTTATACAGGGTCTCACAATGTTACTCATCTCTGGCTGGCCTGGAACTCTCAATATACACCACCCTACCATCAAATTCACAGAGATCCACCTGCTGCTACCACCAGAGAACCAGAAATAAGAGCATGTATTACCATACAAACCTGAAAAGACTGAAACAAAATTAGCCTAACAAATTAAATAAAATAGGAAGCTCATGTTAGTTAAAACCAATGTGAATTCTAAGAAATAGGAGCAGGTCAATGTGGTGGACAATACCATCAACTTGACAGGATCTTGAACCAGTCAGGTTTACTATTACTGTGATGAAATACCATGAGCAAAAACTATTTGGGGAGAAGGGGGTTTATTTCATTCACGGTCACATATAATAGTTCATCATCAAAAACAGTGAGAGCAGGGCAGGAGAATGGAGGTAGGAGCTGATGCAAAGGCCATGGAAGGGTGCTACTCACTACCTTGATCCTCATGTCTTGCTCAGCTACTATCTTATAGAACTTAGGACCACCAACTCAGGGATGGCATCACCCACTAGGATCTGGGCCTCTAACAAAAAAAAATACACTACAACTGGATCTTACTGGACATTTTCTCCATTAAGATTCCCTAACGACCCAGAAGTAACAGAAGCTGTGCAAGAAAAACAACAGTGCCAACTAACCTGGGCCGAGAGGAGTTTGCTGAGACTGAAGCATCAACCAAGGACCATGCATGAACTAGACCTAGGCCCCCTACAAAGATGTTGCACTCAGGTAGCTTAGGCTTCAGGTGGGTACTCTAGTAAAGGAAGTGGGGACTGTACTGGACAGGGACTCACTTGCTAGGTTTTTGATCACTTTTCCCTGGGAGGGAAAAAGGGTAGAACTGGGAAGGCAGGAGGGAAGGGGCTACAAGGATGTAAGGTGAAATAGATAGATAGATAGATAGATAGATAGATAGATAGATAGATAGATAGATAGATAGATAGATAGATA
>NW_026596040.1:24621640-24632607 GCF_907164565.1 Psammomys obesus | reverse complement strand
ATAGATAGATAGATAGATAGATAGATAGATAGATAGATAGATAGATAAATGGGAAAGATGAGAGAGATTCCCTCCTTTAAGACACCTCTGGCTTGTTGGGCCAATTATTGGTTGGATTGTTGGACTTTCCCTCAATCTTTGTTCCCTCTTTACCTCTGCCTTTCTTTTTTTTTAATTAATTAATTTTTTTATTATTAGTTACATTTTATTAACTCTGTATCACAGCTGTATCCTGTTCCCTTATTCCCTCCCAATCCCACCCTCTCTCCCTCATATTCTCCCTGCCTCTTTCCAAGTCCACTAATTGGGGAGGACCTCCTCCCCTTTCATCTGACCCTGTTTTATCAGGTATCTTCAGGACTGGCTGCAAAGTCCTCCTCTGAGGCCTGGCAGGACTGTTCCTCCCTTTGGGGGTGGGAAGGTCAAAGAGCCTGTCATTGAGTTCCTGTCAGAAATAGTCCCTGTTCCTCTTACTATGGGAAACTAATTGGTTACTGAGCTACCATGGGCTTCATCTAAGCAGAGGTTCTAGGTTATATCCATACATGGTCCTTGGTGGAATGTAAACTAGTACAACCGCTTTGGAAGTCAATATGGCACTTTCTCAGACAATTAGGAATAGCGCTTCCTCAAGATCCAGCTATACTACTCCTAGGCATATACCCAAAATTTGCTCAAGTACACAACAAGGACATTTGCTCAATAATGTTTATAGCAGCTTTATTTGTAATAGCCAGAAGCTGGAAACAACCCAGATGTCCCTCAACGGAGGAATGGATACAGAAATTGTGGTATTTTTACACAATGGAATACTACTCAGCAATCAAAAACGAGGAAATCATGAAATTTGCAGGCAAATGGTGGGATTAGAAAAGATCATTCTGAGTGAGGTATCCCAGAAGGAGAAAGACACACATGGTATATACTCATATAGTCCTATAAGATATGATAAACATAATGAAATCTATACACCTAAAGAAGATAAACAAGAAAGAGGACCCAGGGTCAGATGATCAATCCTCACTTAGAAAGACAAATGGGAGGTGCATTGTATTTAGGAGAAAACAAGTAACAGGACAGGAGCCTACCGTAGAGGGCCCCTGAAAGACTCTACCTAGCAGTGTATCAAGGCAGATACTAAGACTCATAACCAGACCTTTGGCAGAGTGCAGGGAACCATATGAAAGGGGGAGTTTGTATGGCATGGAAAGGATAGGAGCTCCACAAGGACCAAATATATCTGGGCACAGGGGTCTTTTCTGAGACCTCTGCATTTCTTATAGGCAGGGGAATTTATGGATCACAGGTTTTGTCGGTGAGTTGTTGTTCCCCTCCTTCCAATAATACTGCCTTGGCTAGGAGGTGGCCACTTCAGTCTTCATGTTTACACCTGTTAGAGGAGTCTCAGCTAGAGACACATCCATGTCCTCCCAGAAGGAGAGGGGGAGAGGACACCCTTGGGGTGTAAAATAAAGAAAATAAAAATAAATTTTAAAAAAGTTACTGAATAATTAAAAAAAAAAAAAAGGTAATTCTAGCTTCTTCCAAACTGACATAAAACCAGGCAGCACAAACCACTAGGAATCCAATCCCATCATACTGTGAGGAGACATCTAGACTGGGTTAACTGAGGGGGACCCACCTTACTGTGTCATTCTCCAGGCACCAACACCTTCATCTACTTACTTACTATTTTCATTCATTTATTCACTCATTCAGTTATTATTTATGTAAAAAAACTAGGTTTCTCACTGGTCTGAAACTCAGAGCAGGCTGGTTGCTGGCTAGCCAATGATTCCAAGGATCACCGTGCCTGTGCACAGGAACTGCAAGCGTGCACCACCATGCCCACTTTTCTTTACGTGGGTTCAAGGGATCAGGTCCTTGCAAGAATTTTACTTACCAAACGATCTCCTCAGCCCAATATTTGCTTTTCAAATAAGAAGAATATGCCCTAAAATCACTGGTTAAAAAACAAACAAAAAAAGCAAACAAACAAACAGAAAAAACTTTTATATGTTCCTGCCGCCAGGGTAAGAGACAGTCAGAAAAATCACCTAAACACCACCTCCCTACAAACATGGACCACTGCATGTCAAATATGCTTTAGTATTGAAGGGGTTTTTTTGTGTGTGGATAAGTTATATTATTTATTACTTTATTACTGTTTTGGGGGGGCTTTGATTGGTTTTCTTGTTTGTTTGTTTTATGTTTGTTTTAGACAGTGTTCACTCAGCATGTAGCCCTATCTAGCCTGGAATTCAGTATATAGACCAGGCTGGCCTTGAACTCATAGAAATCTGCCTTCAGGATTCCCCCAGGAATCCATGTGCTGGAAGGCTTGATCTCAGCATAATGCTATTGGAAAGCCTTTAGGAATCGGGTTCTAAAGGGGTGTCTTTAAGTCACCATGGGCACAGCCCTAGAGAGTACTGTGGGGTGTCGGGTGTTTCCTCCTCTTCTAAGCAGTTCTGTTCTACCACACACTCCCCCACTACTGCCAGCTAGTCCCCTGAGCAGGCCTGAAAGCAACCTGGATCACTAGAAACTTTTAAAACAATGTGCCAAAGCAAACCTTTTGTCTTTCAAACCGGGCTGTCTGAGAAACTTCCCTTGGAGAGCTGAATTACAGAAGCTCTCCACTGAGTAACCAGGACAGCCCAAAGCACAGAAGCAACACTGATGACTGCCTCATCTCACCCTTCTCCATTAGTCTCCTCCACACCATGTCTCTTCTCGTCCATCCCACCTTCTGAGGAATACTGATCATTATAAATTTCTCATATTTACCTCTGCCCCCCCCCCACTTTTCACACAAAAATACAAGTTTAACGCTTTAAGCCATGTTTTAATGATGCACTTATAACGAACTGTGTTGACTCAGCCAAAGAAATAGATACAAACCTGTATGCCAGTATGTGTGCAGGCTAATTTTGTAAATTCAATACATCTGCCGTCATTCACGTCCCACAGGTACATCTCTCTAGAAGACAAAGTAACAGCTCACTCTGAATCTAATTTACAAAAGCAACCTTGTCACAGTGGCTTAGAGGGAAGCTTCCAATGAAACTAATGTATTACAGGAAGGAAAGTAGCTTATATTCATTATTCTATTGATCAAATTTTCCATTCCTCTCACTCACTATTCTAACCCCAATTCCAACCTGTCAACACCCCACTTCAGTCTCCATCCTTCTTAGAGGAGAAATGCATTCCTGACTCCTCACTGGTTGTTAGTCTTGTGAGCAGTTCTGGGCAAAACTTAAACCCAGTGAGGCTGTCCAGAGAGTTCCCTTTCCTCTGCAGATGCTCCTCATATGTGGCTGCTTCAACTACCAGTTGTTCCCCCATCCTGAAGCCCAAAGTTAGGATAATAAAAAAACAGAGCCAACCTGGAAGTAATGCAAAGACTGTGTGATAACCCGAAGAGATAAAGCTGAAATCTAAAGGTCTGAGAGCCTAGGGCTGGCGTCAAATGTATCCTGCACATGCAGCCCTGCAAACACACACCAGCTAAGGCCAACAGAGTCCCAAATGTTAACCCAGCAATACAGCTCTCATCTGTATTAGTTTTACAAGAATACCAACAAAATCCTCATATTTCAAACTAAAAATTAAAAATAACAATATGCCTTGTCTTTTTTTAAAAAGTAAGGTTTATTTAACAGAAAATACTAGCAAGATATAATAAAATTTACTAGTTTTTATTTTGATATCATTGTTACATCTTAAGGAATGTAAAAATATTTGTTTTGGTAGTTGTTTTTTGAGGCATAGTCTTGCTATGTAGTCCCTGTTGGCATGGAATTTACTATGTATTAGAGATCATGCCAGCCTCTAAATTGCAGCAATCCTCCTGCCTCTCCTTCTCGAGTGCTGGGATTACAAGTGTGCTAGGCACACACCACCATGCCTTGCTGAAACAATTTTTCAATCAATTTCATCTTAAAACAAATGTCCCAGCCAGGCGTGGTGGTGCAAGCCTTTTATCCCAGCACTCGGGAGGCAGAGGCAGATGGATCTTGCGTTCAAAGCCAGCTTGGTCTACAAAGCGAATCCAGGACAGCCAGGGATACACAGAAAAACTATCTTGAAAAACAAAACAGGAGGGAAGAAGAGAGGAAGAGAGAGAAAGAGAGAGAGAGAGAGGACCAAAAATTTGTTCCAATGCAAATTATCTTTTAAAAGTTTAATTCCAACCCTAATATTATAGAAGGGGAAAAAGATGTCTTACATGCATTTCTATAAATTCTCCAATTTGTTTTAAAAGAATCAAAACTGTTTTTAAGGTTCTTCCCACTCTGGCCCTACGAAGACTCTGTTCAGTTCTCTGCCTCTGCAGCACACGGCATGCTATGAGACAGGGAAACTGGCTGCAGCAACACATGGGCACCAGCATCACAAGAGCAGAACCTTGGGGGAGGTCCACCTCCCAACCTGTGACAGCCTGAAATCACTTGACATTCTTAAAAGCCCCGATGTTGCCCGCTGATTCAATTAAAATGCCAGGAAAACTAATGATTATGCTTTTACTTTCATGATAAGCTGAGTTTTTCAAAGACAAAAAAAGAAAATACAGTATTACAAAAAAATCAATTGTGAAAAACATATATCCTTAAAACTATAACTCAAGCATCATCCTTTAGATTTAGAAGTGCAAGAAAAATACTACAATAAACTGGTGCTAGTTTAAAGCACGAAATACAAATGTCACATGCTAATCTATGAATACATTTTTTGGATTTATTTTTATTTTTTACCTATGTTTTCATGTGTGAGTCTCTGTGGGTGGTACAATGTGCACGTGGGTGCCCACAGAGGCCAGAAGAGGTTGTTGGACCTCTGAGCTGAACTCAAAGGTGCTTATGAGTTGCTGAACATGGGTTCTAGGAACTAAATCCAGGTCCTCTAGAAGAGCTGTCAGTGTTCTTCAACTCTGAGCCATCTCTTCAGCCCTTATAAACACAGTTTTTAACTGACAAATAAAAAACTACATTTGTTTTTGTTTTGTTTTGTTTTGTTTTGTTTTGTTTTGTTTGAAGCAGGATCTCACTGTAGAGCCATGGCTAGCCAGGAGTTTTCTATGTATATCCCACTGGCCTCAAACTCAGAGATCTACCTGCCTCTGCCTCCTAAGTGCTAGGATTATAGGTGTACACCCCAACACTCAGCCAAAATCCACATTTTTTTTTTCTAGACATGAAAATTTAGCGGTGGGAGAAGCCTGACCAAAAACTGAAAATGAAAAACGGACCCTCACTTACCCATTTGCAGATGCACTCACGGTGTACTGTTTGTCTCCAGGAGCACAGGCTTTGGACAAGCAAGTGATCGATGCTGTGTGACCAAACAGCAGTGCCCGGGGATTAACCTAGAGAAGCAAAAGCATGCCGCTGTAAACAGCAAACTAAAAAGTTAACCATGGGGCTGGAGCAACAGCACAGGCCATTCTTTCAGGTGACCCAAGTCTGGCTCATAACCATGTAACTCCAGCTTCGAGTCTCTGTGAACATCCAGCAGCAAGTGCACAAACACACATGGACATGAATAAATAATTTTAACCTAACCTTTTAATCAGTAACCATGTTAAGTATTCAATATCAATATATAGACACAAATTGAAAGAAATCATTACCAGAACACTGAAAAGTAAGGGCAGCAAACAGTGAACCGTGTAATGTTCGAGTAATTATTGATATATTTAAAACATACAGCAGCCATTTTCAAATACTCACTTCCAGTTCTTCTGAAAGATCCCAGAGACATATTTGTCCATCATGGCATCCAGTTACAATTGTGCCTCCATCATCCGTTAACAGGATTGATGAAATACAATGGGTGGGTGCTTTGCGGCCCCAAAGAACAATGGGCAGAACTAGACTGTTTCCTGCCATTGTGTTTTCAAGCCTGAAAATGTAACAATAAAGTCAGATGTCATGTTCTTCCTAAAACATACTATATGCCTTTATTATGAAGTCAACTTGTATAATTTGAAAATAAGTATATTTTCCAAATATCAAAATTTAGTCACTTTAAATCTTCTCAAATAAAAATAGCTAATTTATCATATTCACTCTCAAATTCAGAGGCTTAAAAATTAGACAAAAGTATTTACTGGAGGCATTCACAATTTTTAAATTTTACTAAAATGAAAGCCTAGTAATTTCAATACACATTTATTTCTTTATTTATCACATCAATGTAGAGCAACTTTAAGTGCACTATTTTATTTCAAATCCTAAAACAGTCTTCCCAGCTTAAAAGACAAGAAAATTAGGGTTAAGCATTATCTGCCCTGAGGCAGAGAACTAGCAAGTCATGGCGCTCCAATCCAAGCCCTTTCTGCCTGGTTCTAAGTCATCTGACTCCACAAGTAAAATAACTAAATAAAAACAGATGTGCTTAGAAAATGCAGTGCACGGAAGACTATGCCACAACCACTGGCCAGAGAGCATAAAGCACTCTCAAGAGTCTGAGAACCCTTCTGAATGCGATGCGGATGTAAACATAAACACACTCCCTTTCAGTCATTGCTCGCATTGCATAGGGAAGTACTATGGCACTCTCTTTCTGGCAAGGGCACTAGGGCAGAGGCATGAAGTGACAAGTGATGGACCCCAGATGAGCACCAACCCCAGAATCTTCGGGCTCCCTTACTCTGTGCCACGGGGCACAGGAGAGTCTCAAACTCCACTAAGTTTCCAAAGTAGTATAAAATAATAATGTCCACCCAAAGCAAACACACAAAAATGTCTGTTTCACTGTGTGCTAAACACTGAATGAATACGCTTAATGAGAAACTCACTTAACCACATTTACTCCAAATGCCACATATGTCTTTTGTTGCATTGAAACCTGGAGGAAAAAATTAGTATCCCTTAAGCTATGGTTTCCAAATTAAAGTATGTTTCTGATGAGGAGCTTTAAATTAGAAATGATAATTAAACAGTGTATACTTCTGTATACCCCTTGCAGGAAAGCATGAACATAAGAAATCGTTTCATATAACAAAATTAAAATTTGCTTCTGAATCATTTAACTGCTATAACTATGGAGCTACAGACCTAAATCAATATGAGTTCAGAGAAGTTAGAATACAAGAATAAAATAATCAAAGAGAGCTCCACACAAAAGAACTCTGCCAGATCTGGAGCGTCCCGTTGCCTGACAAATGATCAAGCAAAAGAAATCATCTAAAAAGAAATTGAGCATAGATCCAAAAGATGCTCAAGTACACAACAAGGACATTTGTTCAACCATGTCCATAGCAGCTTTATTAAAAGGTATTAATAGTAATAGCCAGAAGCTAGAAACAACCCGGATGTCCCTCAATTGAGGAATGGATACAGAAATTGTGGTGCATTTACACAATGGAATACTACTCAGCAATTAAAAACAAGGAAAACATGAAATTCACAGGCAAATGGTGGGATCTAGGAAAGATCCTCCTGAGTGAGGTATCCCAGAAGCAGAAAGACACACACGGTATATACTCACTTATAAGTGGATATTAGACATAAAATATAGGATATCATACTAAAATCTGTAAACCTAAAGAAGCTAATCAAGAAGGAGTACGCTGGATAAGATGATCAATCTTCACTCAGAAAGACAAATGGGATGGACATTGGAAGAAAAAAAACAGGAAACAGAACAGGAGCCTTCCACAGAGGGCCTCTGAAAGACTCGACCCAGCAGTGTATCAAAGCAGATGCTGAGACTCATAACCAAACTTTGGGCAGAGTTCAGGAATCTTATGAAAGGGTGAGGGGACAGAAGCTCCACAAGGAGAACAACAGAAATAAAAAATCTGGGCACAGGGGTCTTTTCTAAGACTGATACTCCAACCAAGGACCATTCATTGATATAACCTAGAACGCCTGCTCAGATGTAGCCCACGGCAGCTCAGTCTCCAAGTGGGTTTTCTAGTAAGGGGAACAGGGACTGTCTCAGACATGAACTCAGTGGTGGGCTCTTTGATGGGCTAAGGCTCTTTGAGGGGGGAGCAGCCTTGCCAGGCCACAGAGGAAGACAATGCAGCCAATCCTGATGAGACCTGATAGACCAGGGTCAGATGAAAGGGGAGGAGGACCTCCCTATCAGTAGACTGGAGAAGGAGCATGGGAGGAGATAAGGAAGGGAGGGTAGGATTAGGAGAGAATGAGGGAGGGGGCTACAGCTGGGATACAAAGTGAATAAACTATAATTATTAAAAAATAAATCAAGGAGAGAAAAAAGGTATGAGGGACATTAAAATGCCTACCAAAAACAACCTATATAATACTTTTTATAATTTATTTAATTTTTATTTTATGTGCATAGTGTGAAGGTCTATTCTAAGATCCCTTGGAACTGGAGTTACAGACAGTTGTGACCTGCCATGTGGGTGCTGGGAATTGAACCCAGGTCCTTTGAAAGAGCAGACAGCACTCTCGACCACTAAGCCATCTCTCCAGCCCCTCTATATAATTTTTTTTTATTACAATGTATGGCTTTCATCAATCTATTTCTCCAAAAGACCTTTTCTTGTTACAAATAAAAGGTATACATTTAAAGAAAAAAACTCAAAAGACACTTCTTATTGATGGCCAACTGTCAGGCAGAGTGAATGGAATTTTATGTAAGAAGTGGGAAATAGTAAGAGCTGGAGAGGACAGGAACTCCACAAGGAGAGCAACAGAACAAGATAATTTGAACACAGGGAACTTCCCAGAGACTCATACTTCAACCAAGGACTATTAATGGAGATAACCTAGAACCCCTGCACAGATGTAGTCCATGGCAGTTCAGTGTCCAAGTGGGTTACATAGTAATGGGAAGAGGGACTGCCTCTGACATAATCTGATTGGCCTGCTCTTTGATCACCTCCCCTTGAGGGGGGAGCAGCCTTACCAGTCCACAGAAGAGGACAATGCAGCCACTTTTGATGAGAACTGATAGACTAAGATCAGAAAGGAGAGGAGAACCTCCCCTATCAGTGGACTTGGGGAGGGGCATGCATGCAGGAAGGGGAGGGAGGGTGGGATCTGGAGGGGAGGAGGGAGGGGCTTATGGGGGGATACAAAATGAATAAAGTGTAATTAATAAAAAAGTCTGTTTGTGTCATATCAGGTTCATAAGCTATCATGAGATTATAATTATTCCCATATTCCTATCGGACACTAGCAAGGAAAGCTAAACTCTGAACAGTGTGTTCCTGGAAACATGGAATCCTCAATAAAGACTTTCTGGAAAAAAGTATTTAGAAGGAGTTCATTTTTCCATCTTTGGACAGTGGGCATTTTCACAAAGGCACCAGTATCAGTTTGTGTACTTCCCGTGCACTAGGTAGGCCTCCTATTACTCAGAGACAATACAAACTCAAGTTCCCTCGTGAGAACAGGCATGTGTGAGGGTAGGCCCGACCTACTGCTCCACCATTGGGGAATACAGAAAGCAGGAAGTATCTAAGAGCTAAAGTACTTGCCACAGCACTAATGATAAATGTTTACAAAGGTTTACTTGGATTCTCAAAAGGCATTCCTACATTTCTTGTCAAAAGAATATGTCCAAGATCACTGTATTATTAGGTCATCAACAAAGTGGCCATTAGGATTATGGATTTTTGTGCCAGGCATGGTGGCACATGCCTAAAATCCTAGTGCTGGAAACACAGAAGGAGGGAGATTTCTGTGAGTTCAAGGCCAGCCTGTTCTTCAGTTCTTCCCAAGACAGCCAAAGCTATAAGGTAATACCTTCTTAAAAAAACAAACAAAAAAATAGACGATAATGAATTTTCTTTATTTCTATGCTCTGACTATCAATTTATTAAAGACTTTAAAAAACTAAAGAAGACAATGAAGAGACAACTAAGAAAATGCAGTGAAGAAATTCAGTACTCAGCTGAGTTCTTTACCAAGCATTTTAGGAATTAAGGAGCTAGGGAGATACAACCTTCTGACACCACCACACAGCTAACAAGGTCATACTTTCCTATTTGAAGGGCAAGAAATAATATTCTCGATGAGCTTGACATTTTAGAATTGCTCTATTGAAGATTTTCCAATATTCATATTCAAAAGGGTGTGTAGAATGAACAGATGGTAACACAGCAATATATGTATGTCTTATTACTGAAACAGCCCTAAACACATGAGTTATAGGTCCTGAAGAACTGCATGACTATCTTTTCAGAAATAAATCACAATGTTAAAAGTGACTTCCAGAGTTTGAGGCATATTGATTGTGTTTTTAATTTCTGCAGCTGCCATTAGCTGCCCACTTTTCTCACTGATACTCTATCCATCACTCATGTGCATCAACATTAGCAGGTACCGGTTTGCCAAAAGCACAACGTGCCCACCAGCTCTTACTCTGCAGCAGAAATAGATTCTGCTTAGCAGAATGAACCTCAGGTTTCTTGCCTTATCCCCCACCTTCCCTACATCTCCAATCATTTCTGCTATTTCCCTATCATCATTAAACTCTAGATTGAGCACTGAAACTTTACCTTATATAAACCAAAGTACCCAGAAGAAGAAACAACCAAGGTAGAAGTTAAAATGTCTCAATAATCAGATCAGTAAAATACACTGTATAGGTATGAAGGTATGAGCACCACGTTAGCTGGAGAAGAATCAGCTCTCCCACTGCCTGGCTCTAAACTCTGAGGATATATGAAACCTAATATAATATACATACTTATATTACTTACTTTCCTCTTTAGAGACTACAGACAGTGCTCTGCATAGCTACAAACTGTTCCTGACTAGGCCACCAAGCCCAGGCTAAACTAAGCTGAGGTCTTGTTCCTTACCTTAACTAATCTACCGGCAGTATATGACAGTTTCTAGTACAGCCTTGGACAGTCACTTCTTTACGTGGCCTCCACATCAGCATACTCTCCTGACTTTCTTCTATTTTCCTACTCTATTTCTCTATTTCTTCTTCTTCTTCTTCTTCTTCTTCTTCTTCTTCTTCTTCTTCTT
>NW_026596040.1:24555844-24621630 GCF_907164565.1 Psammomys obesus | reverse complement strand
TTCTTCTTCTTCTTCTTCTTCTTCTTCTTCTTCTTCTTCTTCTTCTTCTTCTTCTTCTTCTTTCAGTGTGCGTGTGTGTGTGTGTGTGTGTGTGTGTGTGTGTGTGTGTGTGTGTGTAAAATCTAGCCCCTGCTGGTGACCCTGGATCACAGTGCTGCAAGTGGTAAATGGTGCTCACAAGACCCGCTCTGCTGTTGGTGCATAAATCAGAGAAACACCAATGGATAACAACAGAGAATGGTATATGGAACAGTGGGAACTATTGATCACGCACAGGAAGCTTTGGTAGACTTTGTTTACTGTAGTCTGCCTGAAGGTGGGCCAAAACTTAAGAAGCAAGATGAACCGCGGTGCTTTAAAGAGTGAAGGCTGCTTGAACTCTACAGTCCTGTCAGGAGACATAATCCTGTTATGGAGCACTTTGCAAAAAACCTGGGAAACCTTCAGAACTAAATGAACTAACAAATGAAGAAGGGTATAAGAAATATGTGGAATTCATTAAGGAGTGATCATGATTGAGCATGCATGTTCACGTGCGCACGCACATACATACACACACACACACACCAGATAAAACAGTGTAATATAACTGGCCCCGGCACACTTGTCTATAGTGCTGAATGAAAGACCTGAAATAAAGTGTAGGAAGAACTATAGAAAAGAAACTATTCTCAATCACTGCTAATAGGGGAAATCCCAGCTTCCTAATATGTGCAGATAAACACAATGTACATTGTTTTATAATACCCTAGACTAGGTATTTGGACTAGGGGCTAAAATCTGCTGTTTAGAATTGATGAGATTATCTGTGTTAAAAAATGGCTACAAAGCCGCACCAGCCTTTAACTACAGCACTCAGCAGATCTCTGAGTTGAGGCCAACCCAGTCTACATAGCAAGTTCAAGGCCAGCCAAGATGCACTACAGTGCAAGCCAAGACCTTACCTCTCTTAGTTAAAGTTTCTATTGCTCTGATAAAACACCATGATCATAAACAACTTTCACAGAAATGGTTTGTCACTTACCTTTCCATATCACAGTACATCATCAAAAAGTCAGGGCTGGACCCTGGAGGCAGAACTGATACAGAGACCATGGAGGAATGCTGCTGACTGGCTTTCTCCTCATGATTTGTTCAGTCTCCTTTCTTATAGCACAGAGGACCACTAGCCCAGAGGTGCACAGCCCACAGTGAGCTGAGGCCTCCTACATCAATCATCAATCAAGAAAATGAACCACAGGCCAATCTGGTGTGGGAATTTTGTCAATTGATGTTCCCTTTTTCCCCAACTGATTCCAGCTTATGTCAAGTGCACATAAAACCAGCCAGCACACTACCTAAAAAAATAGTGAAGCCGGGCGTGGTGGCGCATGCCTTTAATTCCAGCATTCAGAAGGCAGAGATAGGTGGATCTCTGTGAGTTCAAGTCCATCCAGGTCTACAAAGGAAGTCCAGGACAGCCAAGGCCACACAGAGAAATCCTGTCTTGGAAAAAACAAAAACAAAAATTGGGTATAAGAGCTCTATATTTCAAGATAATAAGTGAGATTAACACGGTGTTTTGAGGCTATTTATAACTCATTTATATCTATTCCTGGATTTAGGTGAAAAATTTAATGTACTTCACATTGGAAATCCCTGAGAGCACAGAAAAGTGTGTTGTTCAGCTGTCAGGTGAAGGGCAGTACTGTCTTCATTTTCCCAGGTGCTTCACTGGCTCCTGTAGTTTTTACATAGGAAAGCAATGGCTTAGCAGCACAGTGCAAAATCAATGAAACATTCACCTTCTCCAAAATACTATGGATACAATAATCATTCCCCCAGTCAGCCTAGGGCTGTCTTCTGAACTCCAAACTCCTCTGCATAACCAGTAAGTTTCTGAAACTTTAGCACATCCTAAGCTAAACCCTAATCTTCTCTCCTGAACCAACTACTTGCACAGTGTCCCCACATCAGATGATTTAGAACCTCCTGGAACTCCAAGCCCAGAGGCTCAACTGCACTGCTCTCTGCTCTCTTCTAAACTCCACCTTCAAACAATGTGGCATTCTCTCTCTCTCTCTCTCTCTCTCTCTCTCTCTCTCTCACACACACACACACACACACACACACACACACACACAAATAATAAAAGTAAGTTGGAGATGGTAGCACCAACCATTAATCCTAGCACTCAGGAGGCAGCCAGCCTGGTCTACTTCCTTTAGCTCTAAGACAGAAACTATATTCATGATAAAAGAAAATATCTACATAAGGCTTTGTCCCCCAAATTCTAAGTTCCCACAGGTAGAACTTAGTCTCTCTGATTCTTCTAGTCACCCAAATCTTCTCTCCAGTTGGCAAGTATAGTTCTGGAGAACTTTTAAATAGAAATTTTGACAAGTTAACTTCTCTACCATAATTTTTATTTGCTATTTGACAGTAAGACTCTCCTTTGTAGTTATGCTGTTTGTTCTCCCAACTTGAAGCACCAGAGATCTGCTGTTTTGGGTAAAAATCAAAGTAGTTTTTCATTCTTTATAAGACAATTTCAATGCAAAAATTTCATCTGGGAATCCACCAACCACCTTCTTCACATTATCATAAGATTGCTTATGAGGTGAAAAGCTGAAACAAACTAGAAATTATATGCAGCAAAATACCAGCATTCAATTTCTTTCATATAGCATTTGATAGTTGTAATCTTGTAACAAGATTAAGAAATAAAAGTCAGTGAAAAGAACTATAGCCCAGCATAACCTTTAATCCCAGCACTCAGGAAGCAGAGACATGAAGATCTCTGTGAGTCTGAGGCCAGCCTGTACAAGGACATGTTCTAAGTATGTTTGTTCTAGAACAGCCAAAGGAGAATCCTCCTTTCAAAAATAAGAAGAGGAGAAGAAGGAAAGAAAGAAAAAGACAAAAGAAATTATATAAACTTACTTTTTTTGTCCCACGACAGATATTACAGGAATCTATAGCTGGTACTGACTAAGCACTTAAGTCAGCAGCAAGAAAGCACACATGTGGCCTGTGATGCACCTGAATCTGCAAGAGTTTCCATACCCAAGAACTAGGGAATTCTGCCTAGGATATAAGGTACAGACATTGCCAGTGGATCCAAAACAATTTTAAAATCAAAGGCAGGATAGCTGTCTGGGAGCACAGCTTTGGAATGCCAGGATCCACCAGTAAGGAAAAGCAGACATCCTGACAAAGCAGGTCCTAAAAGAGAGCAAGCAAGTGGCAGCGCAAAGGTGATCCTCTAACAGTGTTGACCCTTAGTCAGTAATACCAACTGAAAAGAAGTACCAACAGGGGGGAATCAGAACATATGGGCTCCAAAGCAAGAACGCTGCCCAGAAACATTACCAATAAACACCCACGATCATCACTAGTCACCCGACCCAGCAATTATCCCTGACAGCAATGCAATCCCACCTCAATACTAGGGCCGCGCTCACAAGCAGCAAATGTCACCAGACTAGGGGACCCAAAGGGACCGCCATGGACCCCAAGGCTCCTGAAAAAGGCTCCCGGAGGTGGTCTGAAGCTGAAGCACCAAACAGAGCAACATCCAACAATAACAATCTAACAGCTGGAAAGGTCTCCAGCCAGGGAGGGCTCGTGACCCCTGACCTTTGACCCCTGCCTTCCAAGGCTAAGTTCTAGGGCTGGGCTTCCACAAGGTGGTTCCAAAGCTCTCCTACCTGTCAAAGCTTCACCTCAGGTAATAATCATGTCTGTAGGAGATGCTTTGGGCGCCCCCGCAAAGGAGCCAAAGGCGGAGCGTACGCGAGGAGGACCAGGGCGGGCACAAGTCCGGATGGGCGAACCCGGGGAGCCCCAGGCCGAGGCAGCCGCCCCTCACCCTGCCTGGGTTGCAAGGTGCCACTGCCGGGGCTGCTGCAGTAAATCAGCTGACACCGGCCTCAAGTGCCGTAAATCAGATGACACCGGCTTCGACCGCGGTGACGTGCGCTGCAACTGTCGCAAAAGCAAGGCGGGGTGGAAACGGCTTTTGGTTTCTCAGCACACCCACGCCGAGGCAGGCGTGGCCTGGTTACTATGGAGACTAAAGCCTGCTCTAAGCACGCAGCCGCCCTGTGGGTTACTGTAAGTCTGGTGTAGACTGCCTTCTCGATTCCAATTCTCTTGTAGGGCGACGGAAAAGCATACAAGGATGGAATGGTCAGTCTAGGAAATCAGGTCTTACCTGAATCGGGATGGTGAAAGTTTAGATTTGGCCCCCAAGTCTGGGTTCAGGCGGCAGGACATTGTTTCTGTTTCCTCTGGTCAGAAGGACCAGCTTCTAAGAAAACATGCACACACGTGTACACACACCATATGTACAGGCATGTGCACACACACACACACACACACACACACGGAAAATACCTGGTCAGAAGTACAGCATCTAACTAAGGGAGCACCTTCACAACATAGACACACACACACACACACACACACACACATACACACACACACACACATTGACTAAAGGCTATGATGACTACAGAGCCAGCCCACCAATATTACTTTCTTATTTCTCTTCCCCTTTCCCCGAGCATTTGTTGTCAGTTGTTTTGTTGATCTTTGACATTTTGACTGAGGTAAGATGGAATCTCGAAGTTGTTTTGATTTGCATTTCCCTAATTGCTAAGGACAACGAACATTTTTTTAAAAACCAAGCCAAATTTATTATTTTGGGGTTTGGAGGTTTTTTTGTTTTATTCTGCTATTGTATATTACATCCCGACCACAACCCCCCCTCCCCGCCCCGCCCAGTCTCTTCCATCCACCTCCCCTCAGAAAAGAGCAGTCTCTCAGGGACATCAACCAATCACTGCATAACAAGCTACGGTAAAACCAGGCGCATGCCATCACATCAAGGCTTAACTAGGCAACCCAGTAGAAGAAAAAGGGTCCCACACGGAAGCAAGAGAGTCAGGGACAGCCCCTGTCTCCCACTGTTACGATTCGACAAAAACACAAAGTTACTAACCATATATATATGCAGAGGTCCTAGATCAGACCCCCAGTCTTCCTGACTTCCGTAAACCCGCATGAGTCCAGGTCAGTTGATTCCGTGCATCAGTTCTCCTCTGGTTCCTCAAATCTTTACCACCGGCCTCCTCCGCGGGACTTCCCAAGCTCCGCCTAATGTTTGGCCGAGGGACTCTGCATCTGCTCCCCTCAGTTGCTGAAAGAAGTCTCCCTAGTCTCTTTGATGATGGTTCTGTTAGGTTCTGGTCTCAGAACATTCTGCAACCTAGGTTGAAGGTTTTGTGACTGGCTTGGTGTCCGAATCCCTCCACTTAAGCCCTTGTCTGGTTACAAAGATGGTTGGTTCAGGCTTTGTGTCCATTTGTGTCAGGGTCTTTGTTGGGATTACTTCCGTAGATTCCATGGCGTTTCCATTGCCTTAGGTTTCCACTTTCCCTCAGAAAGCCCCCCAATTCCAGTCCATTCTCCCAGTATGCCCCACCACCATATGATCCCTCCTGCTCCCAACCCCACCCGCCCCCAGTCCACCTATGAAATTTATTCTATTTGCCCTTCCCAGGGAGATCCTTGTAAGCCCCCGCCCTTAAGCCTTCCATATTTAGCCTCTCTGGGTCTGTGGACTGTAACATGATTGCTTTTTATTTACAATTAATATACACTTATGAGTGAATACATAGCCATAGCATGTTTGTGTTTCTGGGTCTGGCTACCTCACTCAGAATAATTTTTGTTTTTCCTAGTTCATCCATTTGCCAGTAAATTTCATGATGCAATTGTTTTAACAGCTGAGTAATACTCCATTGTGTAAATGCACCACATTTTCGTTTTTCATTCTTCATTCTTCAGTTAAGGGACAGCTAGGTTGTTTCCAGTTTCTGGCTATTAAAAATAAAGCTGCTATGAACATAGGTGAGCAAGTATCCTAGTGGTATGGTGGAGCATCATTTGGGTACACACCTAGGAGTGGTGTAGCTGGGTCTTAAGGTAGATCGATTTCCAGTTTTTGTTTTTGTTTTTTGTTGTTGTTGTTGTTTTTGAGAAACTGCCACACTGATTTCCAAAGTAGATGTACAAGTCTGCCCTCCCACCACCAGTGGAGGAGTGTTCCACTTGCTCCACGTCCTTGCCAGGATAACCTGTCACTTGTGGTTTTGATGCCATTTTGACAGGTATAAGATAACATCTCAGAATCGTTTTGACTTGCATTTCCCTGCTGGCTAAAGATGTTGAACATTTCTTTAAGTGCTTCTCGGCCATTTGAGGTCCCTTTGTTGAAAATTCTCTGTTTAGATCTGTACTCCTTTTTTAAGTTGGATTATTTAGTTTGTTGATTCTAGTTTCTTGAGTTCTGTATATATTTCGGATATTGGCTCTCTGTCAGATGTGGAGTTCGTGAAAATCCTTTTCTATTCTGTGGGCTGCTATTTGTTGACAGAAGGCCTTTTACCCAAACCAACCCTCAGCACCTTTGGGGGAAAATTATACTGTTTGAAGTAGCTGATTCTGCCCTACTCAAGATCCTTAAAGGTCCCATGCTCTGGGTTCCGTGTCCAGTTGTAATGTTGCTACTCAAGGTATGTTCTTTGTGGTCTCACCCTGAAAGCCTCTTAGAAAGACTGTCACCTGGCACTGGTGGCACATGCTGTTAATGCACAGGCAGGTGGATCTCTGTGGATTCAAGGCCAGTCTGGTCTACAGAATGAGTTCCAGCACCGCCAGGGCTGTTACACAAAGAACTGGTTTAAAAAAAAAAAAAAAAAAAAAAAGGAAGGGAGAAAAAACAAAGAAACAAAGGAAGAAAAGACAGAAAGAGAAAGAAAGAAAAAGAACGACTTTTAGAATTTACCTCAGACCTATTGAGTCTGAAACTTAATTATAACAAAGTTCTCAAGTGCATTCTTTATGCAGTAACTTTTCAGGACCACAAGATTCTTACCTACCTATAAGTCTACAAATGAGCTTATAGAGATGGGGAAAACAAAACAAAACATGAATATTTTTGCTATCTTCTTTCAACAAAACTAGACAGTGTGACAAACACATTAATTTCTCCTTGGCTTCCATCCATTCGTTAATTCATTCTAACCAACATTTGGGAGGAAGATGGACAAACCTAAGTTATTAAAATTGATTAATTTCCAAGACATTCAAGAGCAATTCTCCAGATAACCTGATAATATAGACTGGGAGCAATACTGCAGTAGAGGAAGTGTGGCTTGTGTTCTTTTTCTTCCCACACCAAGGACTTTTATTGGTTCTCTTCTCCACAGGAGTATTGCACAAGGTCAGATTTCCAATAACTCTGGAGCTTAGTTCCTTCTCTGTCTGGACCTGAGTTGTATGTAACAAACCGTTCCAGTCATTCTGGAAATCAGTACTGAGAAGGCTCAAAAAGCAAGAAGTAAATCTAACCTGTGACCCAGCTATACCACTCTTTGGCATATGCCCAAGGACTTGATAACCTACTCCACTGGTTGAGCCATGTCCATTACTCACTTATCCACAATAGCAAGGAAATGGAACCTAAATGTTTCACTCAACTGATGAACGAATAATGAAAATGTGCTACATATATACGATGAGATACTTTTCAACTATTTTTAAAAAATGAAAATTTCAGGTAAATGAATGGACTAGAAGAGATCACATTGAGTGAGGTGAAAAGGACCCAGTAATACTGAAGTATTGGTATTTTAAAAAAAGTTTCAGTTAAGAGTACTGAACGGGGGCGGAGGGAAGGCTGAGAGATAATGGTTCAGAGGTTAAGAACACTGACTGTTCTTCCAAAGGTTCTGAGCTCAATTCCCAGCAACAACAGAGTGGATCATAACCATCTATAATTAGATCTGGTGCCCTCTTCTGGCCTGGGGGCACATATGCAAGCAGTATACTGTATAAGAAATAAATAAATAAGTTTAAAAACAAGAACAACAAAAGAGTACTAACTGTGGTAGCAGGTACTGCGGAGTGTAGATACTACAGGAAAGTGACTCTCACACCTATTTGAGAATGGAGAAAGGGAATTCTGTGCCGCCTACTAGATATCTCTGAAAATATTTCCCTGAGGAGTGGCAGGAGTGCTCCATGGTAATTTAAGAAGTCGTAAGTTGCTCTCACATGAAGTTTTTGAGTCTACTACGTTCCTCTAAAATTTTCTTGGAAATTCTAGAAAATATTAAGTCAAATGGTTTATGTAAATTGATAGAAAACCATGACATTTTAAAATTCCACCCATCAAAAACTTATTCTACTTAGATAAAGTAAGCTTTATTTTATACAGGACTCCTGATTAGTTGTCAATATTATCTTAATTTAAGCTGTCTGGATCTCTTTTTAGAATTCCTACACAGGACTTGGTTTGCATATTTATTATTATATATACTGGTTGTAGTTATGAAGACATTTAGCAACTCTAGACAAGAATAAAGTCACTTAGAGAACTAGTACATAAATATGCACTGTTGCTCTCTATGTAATTCAGAGTGTAACCCCCAGAGAGGCAGACAGCTGCACATTATCTGAATGTCAGCCTTTGCACACTAGGAAAAGGAACAGGGGCAGCGACTGTTCTGCTTGTCTCTGGATTGTGGTATGGAGTGCTCACAATAGTATGTAGTCTCTAAGATAGGAACACAGAGTGATCTCTCATTTCTGCAGCTTCCAGTGCCAAGGATTTCACTGTGGCTGCTGAGTAGATTCCATATGTAATTCATTAAAATGCATTGGTCTTTTGCATGATAACCTATCACTACCTCACTACTTTCAAAGGTGTTTCTCAGTCTTCATCATTTTAGTCTCTGGCCCTTGACTTTTGCCATCTTCCAATTTACCCTTTCTTTGTGAACGCCTCTCAGTTTGTTCCATGTCTAATTGTCCTTAACTTCCTGTCATAATCTTTTTGTTATTTATTAATTAAATCATCAATATCTCCAGTTTCAGCCTCTACCCTGGAAACTTTCATATATTCTTACCTGAACAATTCTGTTTAATTTCCCAAACTCCAAATAGTAGTTACATGTTGAAAATTTTTAATGTGAAGCAGAGTTACAAAAGTTAAAAAGCACCACATTAAAAATGAGTAACTGTGGCCGGCAAGATGGATCAATGGGCGGGGTGCTTGCCACCAAGCTCGATGATCTGAGTTTGATCCCTGGGTCTCACCCAAACAGTTGAAGACTCAGACTCAGAGCTTCATACTCAGAGCTTGGTTCCTAAGCTGTGGAAGGTTAGAATCAATAATAATAATAACAATCAATAACAGTTCCACTATGAACTGAACTAGATGCCCCTGACCCTAAACCAAAATTAATCAGTTAAAACCATGATTCCCAATATGGTTTCACTGTTTTTGGAAATGAGAATTAAGGCTCATTAAAGACCTTTGTGTTAGGACAATGCAGCCGGTTCTGATGAGACCTGATAAGCTAGGGTCAGATGGAAGGGGAAGAGGACCTCCCTATCAGTAGACTTGGAGAGGGGCATGGGAAGAAATGAGGGAGGGAGGGTGGGATTGGGAAGGAATGAGTGAGGGGGCTACAGCTGGAATACAAAGTGAATAAACTGTAATTAATATTAAAAAATTTTTAAAAGACCTTTATGTTAAGGGAGGTCATATGTCAAGACCCTATTCTTGTCATTGGCAGCATAAACTACTATCAGTGTTTGTGGTTCAGGCTAAGAACCCCTCCACAGAGCCTAGGGAGGCTTCTGCTTAGGTGTACCCCAGTTCTCAAGGATACCACAGAAGTGATGTAAGGCTGATTCAGGATGAAGTAAAATTGGTGAACATAGCAATTAGTTGAAAAGACACACTTGAAAAGAGTCTGGTGCAGCTATTAGAAGAGGAGCACAACCCAGTGTCTCAGGAGTGGCTGAATGTGACACTGTAGTGAAGCTCCTTAATCTGTAACTAAGCTTAGATCCTAGGGAAGCTTAGTGCTGATATATTCACTTGTGTAATCAAAAGGTGAATTTTTTGTTTGTTTTGGCACATTGTGCAGGCTGCAGAAGGGAAAGTAGTTAGAGAATAAACATTGGTGAAAGGCATCTTTGCTCATAGACATGTCACAAGGAGGTTGGGTGTTAAGGTGAAGTTCATTATGCAGTTTTTTAATAGCAGAAATTGATTGCCAGTTTTATTTTTTAAAATGTCTTAACTGAAATAGAATTACATCACTTACCTGGCTTTTTTCTCCTCTTAGTTATATTCCCTCAAACTTGTCCCATGCACCCTGTCTTAGTTAGGGTTTTATTGCTGTGAAGAGACATCGTGGACAAGGCAACTCTTATAAAGGAAAGCATTTAATTACAGGTGGCTTATTGTTTCAGAAGCTTATTGCATTACCATCATGGTGGGAAGCATGGCAGTGTCCAGGCAGACATGGTGCTGGAGAAGTTGCTGAGTTCTACGTCTTGATTCACAGGCAGCAGAAGGGGACTGTGTGCCACACTGGGCATAGCTTGAGTATAGGAGACCTCAAAGCAAATCCCCAGAGTGACACACCTACTCCAACAAGGCAACACCTCCTAATAGTGCTATTCCCTATTTGCCAAACATTCAAACACATGAGAATATGGGAGTCATACCCATTCAGTCCACCACCCACACCAATCTTAAATTTCTAGATTCATTTTTATTATATTTATTACATACTTGTGTATGTGTATACACAAATACATCATATTTACTTTCAACTTATTGAATCGATTTTTGTTATTTGTGTATGTATGATTTCAAGGCTGACCACTCAGCACTGAACAACCAATAAGAAGGCTCATCTCTGGGGGATGCTAAGTCTCCTTTTCGCAATTGTTGCCTGCAGTTCTCTGCTGAAGAGTTGGACCCTGCAAAATTTTCCTCCCTCTCCATTAACAAGTCCCTTGATTTTGCTGTTGTTCTTGTCTTATTTATACAGCCAGTTCTAGGACGGACTGTTTCACAGCAGAGATATTCTGGCTCTGAGACTCTGTCTGCTCCTCTCTTCTGCAGTGTTCCTTCAGCCAGAGATGTAGGAGCTGTGGCATAGCTGTGATAGCCACTGGGAAGGTTCTCCATGGTCCATTGATCTCTGCATTGTGTCCAGTTGTGTTTTCTGTGATGGCTTCCATTTTCTGTAAGGAAAAGCTTTGATGAGGTTTGATAGACTCACTTACCTGTGGATGGAAGGATAAAATTTAGAATGTGGTAAGGGATTATGCTGGCATAGCAAAGTGTCAGAAGTAGATTCTTTTCTAAAATTCGTGACTTCACTAGCTCCTGGATACTACCTAGGTTTCCAGTACAGGGCGTCATTCCCCTACTTTCCAGTGTGCTTTAATTCTGTTAAGATGGCTTTCAGTTAACACCAACATTTGAGTACCACTTCTTGCACCTTTATGCTTATCTTGCCATGATGGTAACTTCTGTTGCAAGAATTGTTAAATCTGGGTAGGACTGCTTAATTGCTTCCTTTCCTTGACAGTCTTCATATTTTCTATAATCATAAAAGTTAATCTCATCTGGGTCATTGATATGTGTGTGTGTGTGTGTGTGTGTGTGTGTGTGTGTGTTTTCAGCAATAGGGGCTCGCTCTCAACCTCTGAGAGGCAACCAAGGGCTACGGTGATAATGTATATTGTTCTGGGAGACATTTGGACTACCTGAATAAACCTTCAAAGATTTTGTTTCTGGTACTGGGGGTTTTGTTGGTATATAGTTCTTGTGGGGAGCATTGATGGCCCAAGTAGCTTAACTTCTTTTAAGACGTGTGTGTGTGTAGACACTTATATGCATTGTATATAATTTTAGATAAATATTAGATTAATAAAGCTAATATGATTCCTTCAGGTTATTTGTCCCTCCTCCTTCAATACTGACCTTCCTCCTCCTTCCCATTTGGAGCCCTCTCCTTGTTGTTCCATTTCCTACATCATATTATATGTGTCCTGCTATTCCCCTCCAAAATCCATTCCTTTCTACTTTCCTTGTTACTGTGGCTACCCCATGTTATATTTTTACATCTCAGGATTTAGAACTGGATTTTTTATTATTTTATTTTGTTTTACTTTTTTTTTTTTTTTTTACAGCTGAGTACTATCCTGCTGTGTATATGTACCACATTCTTGTTATCCATCAAGCTAAAGGACATTTGGCTTGTTTCCAGTTCCTGGCTATTATGACTCGGACAGCTATGAATACTGCTAAGTAATTATATGGAGTAGGCTGTTGAGTCTTTTCAGTATATGCCAAGAAGTGGTATGGCTGTATCATATGGTAAACTTACTTTTAGTTTTTTGAGGATTCTTCTTATTGATTTCCAGAGTGGCTGCACAAATTTGCATTCTCACCTATAATGAATGAGGGTTCCTCTCTCTTCACAATGTTACCACTATTTGTTATGAGTTGTGTTGTTGCTTTTTCCCATTCTGACTGGGTGGGATAACATTTCAAAGTTTTTTAAATTTGCATTTTCTTGACTGCTCAGGATGATGTACACTTTTTGAGGTATTTCTTAGCCATTTATATTTCTTTTCCTTTTTTTTTTTTTTTTTTTTTTTTTTCCGAGACAAATTTTCTCTGTGTAGCCTTGGCTGTCCTGAACTCTGTGGATCAGTCTGGCCTCGAACTCACAGAGATCTGACTGCCTCTGTCTCCCAAGTGCTGGGATTAAAGGCATGAGCCACCATGCCCAGGCTCCCATTTTTATTTCTTCTATTGAGAACTTCCTGTTTAGATCTCCCTAGCCCATTTTATAATTGGGTCATTTGTTTCCTTGGCTGTTTATTGAGCCCTTTGTATATCTGGGTATTAATCCTCTGGCTTATGTATATCTGACAAATTCTGTGGAGTTCTTCATTCCATTGCTTGTTTTCTTAGCTGTGCATAAGCTTTTTATTGTTGTAGCCTCCAGTTGTTGATTGTTGGCCTTAATTCCTTGGCTAATAAAGTTCTGTTCAGAAAGTCCTTTCCTACACCAGGTCTTGTAGGATACTTTGTTTTCTTCTAGTAGTTTTTGTGTTTCAGGTTTTATATTGTGGTCTTTGACTCATTTGCGGCTAATTTTTGTGCAGGGTGGTAAGTATGGGTCTTTCATTCTTCTGCTTGTGATCATTCCCTTTTCCTATCAGCATTTGTTGAAGATGCCTTTTGCCTCTGAGGATTGTGTTATGGGTGCTTATGCTTGAGTCTTTCATTGCATTGTTCTTTATGTCTATTTTGTGCCAATATCATAATGTTTTTATTACTATAGCTCCACAATATATCTTGATGTCTGGTAGCTCTCTTTTATTATTATTTTTGTTCAATTTGCTTTAGCAATCTGGATGTGTTCTGATTTTATTGAATTTCATGGTTTTTTTTTTTTTTCCATTTCTGTGAAGAATTTTGTGGGTATTTTGATTGATATTGCACTGAATCTGTAAACTGCTTTTTTAGGGTGATCATTTTGACATATTAACTCCACTGATCCATGAACACAAGATATCTTCTGGTATTTGTGACCTTTTCAATGTCTTTTTTTTCCTTTTTATTTCACATCTATGCAGGTTTCATTGTAGAGGTCTTACACCTCCTTGGTTATGTTTACTTCAAGATATTTTGTTGTTTGAAATGCTAATGTAAATGGGAGTGTGCCCAAATGTTTTTCTGTTTGTTGTTGGTGTCATTACACATTTTTAACAATATGGCTTGTGAAGCTTCTCAGTGATTTGTTCTGTGATCTAATTACCTATGTCAAAAACTCTGGGTGTTAGCCAGTGACAGGCTTAGAACAAAGGGAGGGAGGGTGTTGCTACTTATCCTGTCTCAATTTAGTAAAATCAGTATCTTTGTAAGAAAAGGACCAGATCAGCACTTCATTGTATTCATGTGAAGCTAGAGTGCAAAGAAAGTCATGTAAAAATAAAAAAGACCCCAGGGAACAAACTCTTGCAGTCATCCACTCTCTTTCATCTATTTCTACCAATTTCTGCTCTTCTGGACTTTCAGTTTCCAGCCCTGAGAAATTTCTGTTTTCTACACCACTTCTTCTGTGATATCTTGTTAACACAACTCGAGATGAATAACAACAGTTAATGAAAGTATTTACTGGGTATTGTATGTTTGGTTTGAACATCACTATAACCTTCAGCTTTCACAGTTCTAGAAAGCAGATATTCACATACTTCTCAGATAAGAAAGACAAGGTTCAGAGACGCTAATGGCTTGCCCGTCCCCAAAAGACAAGTTGCAGAGATTCTGGAAAACTCTGCCAGCTTTTATTGAAGTCATTATTACACTGTCTGATATAATATGGAAATTACATATATAACATAATATATATAATATTGTGTTCGATAGATGTACTAAGCAAATATTACCTATTATCTGTCCTTTCAACTCACTTGCACCTGCTGGTTCCCCTATCTGGAATATTTCTATTACCTTTATCATCTAATCTCTTCTCTTTTAAAATCGATTTTTTTTTTTTTTTTTTTTGGAAAACCACGGTCTCTACAAGATTGAATTTTGATGTTACAGTTCCTACCTTGCATCACAAGCCCATCTCACTTGTTTCCAACATTACTGTTTATATTTGTTAATTTTGTCTATCACTAGACTCCAGATTCCTGAAGAAATGGGGGTGTCTCTTTTGGCATAATTTGGGGCTCGGATAGCACCCATATGTAATGAAATCCGTAAAGAAAGGTTCCTAACATCTATTTTGAGCCTAATGACTTGCCCATACTACAAGACAGAATCATTGTCAAAGTTCTTACGAAGGTTGCCTCATGACCTTAGGCTGCAGCCGTGAGCCCACAGAGGGAAGGAGGGTCCCTTTGTCCAGTCTCCCCAAAGTCAACCGTTGATAAAAACTAACCTAAACTTTAGGTCAGCGAAGCTGGCGAAACAATTCCTGAAGGCCAGCGGCGCTACGTACTCCCCGGACTGCGCTTGCGCCATTCCGGTAGAAACTGCCTCAGGTGGGCACGCAAACGGAAGGCGCGGAAATGACGTCAAACACTCAAGGGCGCGGTGGCTGCTGGGTGCTGCGCGCCTTGCCGCCTCACGCTCCCCTCCCAGCCCGCGTCTCCTCCCCCTCGGCTCGCCTGCTCCCTGGCGTGACTCGGCACTCACGGCGCGGGGAGGACACGTCGTGGTTGTCGCTCCCGTCCAGGCCCCGGCCTCCCGCAGCCTCTCTCCGGCCTCTCTCGGGCCTTCCCGTTAAGTTTTGAAGGCCGAAGCGTCGTGGCCGCCCTGCCGGGCTCTCTGCGAGGATGGTTGGAGTGAAGCCGGTCGGGAGCGATCCAGATTTCCAGCCGGAGCTGAGCGGAGCGGGCTCCAGACTTGCTGTGGTCAAGTTCACCATGAGAGGGTAAGGCTGAGGCTGGACCCTGTCGGCCTTCCTCCGTGGGTCCCTGTTCTCCCATTCTTCCCCGCCCCCATCTTCCGGGTCCCTGTTCTCCTGTCTTGTGCTCTGGAATGTCCGGTGGTGACTACAGCCCAGGCCGCTGCTCGGATTAGGCCTCGGCTCTGGAGTGCGGGTCTCAGATGTGCACAGGGGGCTTCCAGGCGGGCGCCGAGGCCAGCCTGGCGGGTCCCGCCGCTCAGGACGAGCCCGCCCGCCGACTTTAAATTCACAGATGTACTCTGCTCTTGGGGGCGGCCCGCGACACTTTCCAGCTTGTAGGAGTCTCTACCTCTACCTGCGCCCGTCCCTGGCTTTTGAGAGAGCCGACCATCATTTGCATTTTAGTATCCCTGAAAGCTTAGTTTCCAAACACTTTGATTTCTGTTCATTTGCATTTCTGCAAAGCCTTTGAAAGATCCAGATGAAGGTGTCCATCTAGTCCGAATAACGTGTGGTCTAAAGCGTAGTTTCTGCATTTTGAATTAAGTTAAATGTTGTGACAATGCTTTTTTTTTTAATGTGCATAATATGTTTGTTTCATGCTTGGTTCTGTCTTAGGCTTCTCTGTGTATACAGATTACACAATTTAGTATGCACACGCCACCGGTTAGACGGACCTCTCTGTGTTTGACGAAATACTTAATGATTTGAGATGGAAAGAAATGTTAACCGTTCCTCGGATAAAATCAAAATGTAATGGACGGAAAGCTGGAATATTGCTTATTGTGCGTGTAATAATGTTCGTGTCTGTAAATTGGAACTAGGCCTTACGGGCCAAAACTCTGAGTGTATTTATAGATCTCTTGAATGTAGCCGGACTTAGCAAAAAAACAAAAAAGTTTTGGAAATCTTCATTTGACCACCAGGCGTTATTCACTCCTAAACAAACTGAGAGGGATTTACTCCCAATACTACTGTTTATGTCAAGGTTTACTTGCCCATGTAATTGTGTTTGTTTGTTTGTTTGTTTTTTCTTAAAGTGAGAGAAAAATTCATAGAGTCTAGCACAAGGTTAGGCAAATGTTGAGTATATGAATGTAGAGGTCCGGGTCCAAATAGAGAAGAAAACTAGTTGTAAGGCTATTGCTGGTGATTGTTTTGTTTGGGGCCAGTCTCCTATGGAACTGAAAGGGAAAAATAAATTGATCTAATAGAGCACCCATGTGATACGATACTTTTTACTAAACGAAAGGGTTAGGCTGTGTCATATGTATTAAGGCATGACTCAAAGGAATGCCACAATTCTAGAAAGTGTCTGTCTTCTCAGCTTTAGCGATTTGTCATGTTTACAGCTTTTATACTAGAATACCTGCAGGCTTGTTGACTAGACTACAGTGGAAGAGAGAACAGATGGCTTCGATGGGAATCTCATCTTTAGTTCATCCTTGTAATTCTAGTTAATGGGAGCTTTTACAATTTTGTCACCCAGTGACTTTATTTCCTCCTTTACCATACCAGAGATGGAATGATAAGTAGTTATTGATTGATGTGAGAAAGGTGGAGAATCATTGCTCTTGACAAAACTTTTCTTTTAGCAGTATGGAGTCATTTTTAGTATACCTGTAGGGACTGATTGGTAAAGAGCTAGATTACTTGTTATGAAATTTTTTTGTTTTGTTTATCAAGACAGGGTTTTTGTGTGTAATCCTGGAACTGGATCTGTAGACCAGGCTGGCCTGCCACTCTCTCCCTCCCAAGTGCTGTGATTAAAGGTGTGAGCCACTACCACTTGGCTCTTATTAAAATGTTTTAATGGAATGAACATTATATTTCCTTTGTTGAAAACTTAAGGCAAGTAAGTGCTTTTGGTTAGAGAACATTTTTAGTTTAAAAGACTATTTAGGTAACATTTATACACTATTAATGTTGTGTTTGTTTACCCTTGACGTTCTTTTTTATTTTTTAAATGTCTTTGACATTCTTTTAACATGTACAATCAAGACATTCCTGTCTGAGGTCATTACTGATATAACTGGCCTTATTTATACCTGGTGACCTACAAATAACTGTGTCCAATAAAGTCTTGTCAGAAACTGCTCAGGGAAAGTTAATGTTACCTCATATGAGGGCATAGTTTTCTCAGGTACCTGATTCTTCACTTCAACCAATGCACTTTAAGCTAAATTGCATATGACTTATTGACCCCTGCGCTAAGTTAATTTTCATCAAGCAGTGTGTAGATAGCTTTGTTCAAAAATCTTCAACGGCTCTTCAAAATATATACAGGGCCTTTGAACATACTAGGCAAGCACTCTACGACTGAGTTAGACCCCAAGATCTGTTGTTCTTTTTATAGTAAAATGTATATGACATGAAATTAATGACTTTAGCATTTCACAAATAATTTTTGTAGCTCAGGCCAGCCTCAAACTTGGGATTCTCCTGCCTTAGCCTTCTGAATGCTGAATTACAGCTATGCACCACCACATGGAGTCATTTTAGCAATTTCACAGAGTATAATTCAGGGGTGTTAACTACGTTCACATTATTGTGTCATCATTTCCTTTATTTTCTAAGATAGCTTTATCATTCCATGAAGAAACTGTGCTTGTTAAGTAGTAATACCCTATGCTCATGTTTCTACAACAAAACTGTTAGATCCCACTTTCCCCATATCCACCCCTGTCCCTGGTAGTATCTATCATACTTTGTGTCTCTAGAATTTGTTTGTTTTAGGCACCTTATATGAGTGAAACTATGAAACTTAGGTGAATGTCTGCTGCCTTTTTTTTTTTCCTTAGTCATTTCACTTAGTGTGTTTTCGAGGGTCATCTCTTATAGGATGTCTCAGGGATCATTCTTTATGGTCACTGTGTTTACTTTTAGCTGTTAATGAACACTACTGTGGACACTGGCATATTATATCTTTTTCAGTCTCTGCTTTAATTCTTTTTCTGATAAAGATTGCTTTGAATACATTAACTACGGTTCTTTCTGCATTATAATTTTAAGGCTATCAGTAATCCAGTTTACTCTCATGTTTTTCTGGCAAGATGAGAATATTAATCTATTCATACTATTTAAGAGAATGAATTTTATATGTTAAATATTTATTTTGGTAAGATTTCTAAAATAACTGTTTACAAATAGTTGCATCTTAAGTATGGCCAGATACATTTAGTAGTTATCAACAGTACCGTTTTATTGTTTTGGTTTATAGCTATACTAAGTTACAAGAATGTACAGTTTCTTCTCTATTAGTATAATATGAATGATTTTTATCTTGAAATGGTGAGTATATCACTTTTTTTCCAGTAAGTCGAGCTTTCCTTTTATATACAGTTTACTCTGTGTTTTATTTTCTTAAATCAGGCCTTATTTTGTAGTTGATTAGGTATTGTAGTTACCATTCAAGGAGGATGCTAGTGGTGTATGTGAGGATGTTGAGCTCCAGTAGTACGTTAGTATATTACTAACATGTGCAATGTATTGATTACATATTACAAAATTGCTAAGGACTGGAAGTAGCTTACCAAAATAAGATCGCCCAGGAGTCTGGAGGACTAGACAGATAAACATCTATTTGTAAGTGAAGTAGAAGTGGTTAAGACCTAGGAGTAAAGTTTCAATTGGAAGTTTTTATTTGTTTGTTTTGGTGGGGGCTTTGGTGACTAACATTCATGAAGACCCAAATTACTAAAATATGTAGCTTGATAAATTTTCCAAGTGACCACATTTGTATAACTAACACCAAGTGTAAGAAACACATGGTTATTAACAACCCCAAATTCTTGCATCCTTGGGCTTCTTCCCTTCACTTTTGGATTCTGACACTGTTAGCTTTGCCTTAACTTAAACCATATTAAAATAGAATTATATTTTGTAATCTTGCTCCCTTTCAAGAGGATATAGTTTTTTTAAGAGTGTGTAGTGTATAGTATATGGCCATTGCTTTATAAAGAAAAGCAACTAAACACTGGAGATCTGTGGTGGACTTTTGGGAACAGTAGTTAAAGAGTCAAGGTCTAGGACATTATTCTTGGAAGTTGCGATATTTTGGCTGGGGATTGAATCCAGGGTCTCCCACATGCAGGGCAAATAATTCTGCTACTGGACTTTTTCCCTAGTCCTGTTCTTGGCAGTTGTAAAACTTTAAATGAGGTGACAAGAATTTAACATCTTTCTGAATTCTGTAATGAAGCAGGTGGCCAGATTTTATTTTATTAATAGAGTTTAATTAATAAGATAGTTGTATTTTATGGGATTTACAGAACCAGTTATGGATATGGCTGTTATAACAACTATAATACATTTAGAAATGGCCTGTATGAAAGTTATCTCCTATGGAAAAATAAGCCTTTTGAAATAAGATTTTAGAAAGTGCATACATTTCCTTTATCCAGGTTTGTATATATGTTTATACGAGCCTTGTTCAAGACAAGAACACTGGCTGTTGTAGAGGCAAGGAAAAAGAATTATAAAGTTCTTGAGTGTCTTTTAATATTAGAGCTGTAAGGAAAAATTTTACTTACTACTAAAAACTCAGTAGCTCTTTTTAAGAGAATTGGATTGGATTTTTGACTTTTCTGTGGACCTTCTAAGTAGGGTGTTGGATTTTTGAACTGCTTATTTAACTTTTGGCCCTCAGGTCTTCTTTTTTGAGATGGGCCTCTCTTTTATGCAGCCCTGGCTGTCCTGAAACTTTCTGTGTAGACCAAGCTGGCCTCCAAGTTGCAGAGCTCAGACCCCTCTGCCTCCTCAGTGCTGGGATGCAAAGTGTGTGCCACCACATCTGCTCATAATTTACCTTTTAATTGCTTACTTACAGTTAATGTTATCAGTATGACTTGAGCCTGTCGTTTGCTACATTTCTCATTGCTCCACTTTTGATTATTTTCTTTTAACTATTTGTATGGATTATCAAATATCTTTCTACTATTTCATAATTTTAAAATTATTTTACATAGTGCTTCAAATGTTCTTCTTTCCAATAGTCTTAACTATTAGGCTGCTAAAAAATGCTCATGTTTCAGCGATGCCTAAATTTTTATGTAGACAAGCTGACCTTAACTCGCAGAAATTGCCTACCTCTGTCTCCAGAGTACTGGCATTAAAGGCATGAACTACCACAAAGAGCCTTATTCTTCAGGCTTTTGTTTTGTTTTGTTTTGTGACAGGGTTTCTCTGTGTAGCTAGCCTGGGCTGTCCTGAACTCTCTTTGTTGACCAGGCTGGCCTGGAGCTCACAGAGATCTGCCTGTTTCTGCCCCCTTGAGTCCTGGGATTATAGGCATGTGCCACCATGCCAGGCATTCTTCAGTTCTTAGTAGGTAATTGTGTTAGGTTACATTGGTTTTAGTTTAGTTTAGTTTTGGTTTGGTTTTTTTTCGAGACAGGGTTTCTCTGTGTAGCCTTGGCTGTTCTGGACTTGCTTTGTAGATTAGGCTGGCCTGCTGTGCCTCTTGAGTGGCATGTGCCACCACTGCTGGGCTTAGTTGTATTTTATTTTATCTTTCTGTTTTTGAGAATTTTATGCATAAGTAGTTTAGTTACAGCATTTCTACTCTTTTTTCCCCCACTTTCAACCCTTCTCATTTTGCTCACTTCCCTTCTAATTTATGACCTCTTCATTACTGTTTTTATACACACACACACACACACACACACACACACACACACACATTTATGCATATATGTATAAAAAGAACTCCAAGTAGTACTTTAAAAGAAGACAAACAGAAAGAACACTTCCAAACTCCTGTGAAGCCAGTATTATTCTAATACCAAAACCAGATAAAGACAAAAATAACAAAAACTAACAGGCCATTATTATTCCCTGGTGAAGACACAGAATTTTTTTCATAAAATACTTGCAAACAAGGTATATTCTGATGAAATGATTAATTACAATCAGGTTGGCTTTATCCTTGATTTTCAGGAATGGTTCAACATATGTAAGTCAAGAAACATACCACATAATATAAGTGGAATTAAAGTCAAAATTATATGATCAGATCAGTAGATCCAGAAAAGGCACTATGACAAAATCTATTATACCTTTGTGGAAAAAGTCCTGGAGAGAGTAGGACTGGTACAAACAGAGCTCAACATAATAAAGGCATATGGCAAACTCACGGCCAATATCTTGGTGAATGAAGAAAAATCCCATTTAAATCAAGGAATGGGACAGGACTCCTTTTCAATGTAGTATTTCAATTAAAAGAAGGAAACTAATGAGATGCAAAAGGGAAAAATCAAGTTATTCCTTTTGCAGATGATACAGTATTATATATAAGAGACCCTCAAAATTCCGTTAGTTATGTCAGTTTAGATGTTTAGTCTTGTTAATTTGCTTCTTTAATGCAGTAGCTCTTTTAAGCTTGTTTGCTGTGCTCTTTCAAAAAGCTTATTGACTTATTGAAAGTCTATTTTGCTTGCATGTCTATTTTATATATTGTACTAAATCTAAACTTTAAGTCAAAGAGATTTGAGGCAGAAAAGTAATTTTCCCCACCTATTTTATTTCCCCTGGACTAGATGATTTCTGGGCTGCTTTGCAACAAATTAAAAAACAAACCCTAACCTTTTTTTTTTTTTTTTTTTTTAAATTGGAGTTGTTAGTTAAGGTCTTTCTAGGAGAAAAACATAGTTTGACATTTGCTCATCTGGGATATGTAGTAGCTCTGAAGGGTTTTCTAGCTGCTTGTTCATGATATATGCTAGCCATAGAAAATTTGCATTAAACAAATAATCAATAGTGAATTGGACCAAGGACTTTGCACATTTTCCACCACTGATGTTTATTAACCTTTGAGGGCTAATGTTAGAGGGAAACAATTTGAATGGCTGTAATGTGAAAGAAGGCCTATGTGTGTCTCTGCAGTAATGTGCTTTGATTTTTGATAGGTTAGATTTTGAAGTAGATACTTGCATGATGATACTGTTTGATGAAGTTGGTTTAGTTACAGGGTGTTTAACACCAATTAGCTCATGCGCGATAGGTAGATAGGTCAGTAGATAAATGATGATAGATAAATAGACAGAAACTATCAATATAACATGGACTTAGTAGTTTCCAAAAATTATTTGCTAGGTTGAATGAGCTAGTGTATGCCTTTAAACCTAGCAGTAGGAAGGCAAATGAATTCAAGTCCAGCCAGGGAATTCCAGGCTAGCCAGACCTACTAAGACCCTCTCTCAAAACAGTGCCTTTTCTTTCTTTATTTACTACTCTTTATGTGTCTGTGGTGTGTAATCATGGGCACAAATGCTGTGCAGAGCTCTTTCTCCATGTCTACTTTATATAGATTCTGGGGCTGGAACATAGGCTTCCAGGCTTGTTTAGGGAGTGCCCTTGCTGGGTGTACTCACCAATTCCCCTTTGTGGTGGCTAATATGACTTTTTTACCCCCAGGTAGTGACATGAAAAAAATAGAAATAAAACTTGCATCTGGAAACAGAAAAGACCACACCTACATAGGCAGTTCTCGTTTAGGTTTAAGAAAGTTGAAGTTAATAAAACTAAATTTGTTTTAGTTGTATCTAGTACCTGTTCCCTGGAAAGGTTGTAGTTTCTTCTGCAATTTTTGTTAGTAAAAAGCCGTAATGTTGATATTTAAAAGTTTATCAGATACATTCTGGTATATCAGTCCTTTGTGATGTTTAAAAAAAATCTTTTCTTCCAAATTTTTGAGTTGCTGTTGTATGTATTGCTTTACATTTATGTGTGCAGTTCATCTGGAGTTGGTCATGTGTATTCAGTGAGATTCTTTTTTTTTTTTTTTAACATGAATAGCCATTTGAATATCCAGACCTACCACTGTAAAGAACATTCTTTCTCCAGTGCTTGGCTTATTAACTTTTTTATAAATCATATGTATAAGTTATATGTAGTGGTTCTGCTTCATGATTTTTCTTCTTTGTTCCTTAGCCAGTTTGTTTGTCCCTGGTAGATTGTTTATCTTTTATCTGAAATGCATGGAATCAGAGTATTTTCAGCTTTGAGAGTTTGTTGGAGTTTGAAATAGTAAATGTAGACTTTACCAGTTATATCTATCAAATCTGAACATTTGAAATTCAGAATGTTTTGATATACACACCTTTTTAGTGCTGGTATGATATCCAGTTTGGGGGTTTAGGATCATTTTGAATTCTGAAAGTTTTCAAATAACATGTTTAACCTATTGTATTGTGTGTTATTAGTTAATAAAGCTTTATGATAGGTCTTGATATTTGATGCATGTGTGTGTGTTTAGCTTTGAACCTCAGCTTAGGTTGTCTTTGGGTTTTCCCCCTGTTAAATTTGTTAGTTTCATTTTTAAAAATCAGGATTGTATATTAATCCTAAACAGGAGGATTGATTTCTTGACAACAGTGACTTTTAAAAATTTATAAACATCTCTTTATTTATTTTTCTTCCATGAGAACAACATGGAAAGATTTCACAATCTTAAGTCTGAGACCTAATAGCATTTGTACTCATTAAGGCAAATGACCTAGGTGAATATACTAGAGTCCCTAAGGCCAAGAATATCAGTTTGCCTTATTTTCTTAACTTGATAAAAATGCTTTTATCACATAAGTTAGTACAGTCTGTATTATTTTACTATATACAGCTGTCTTTCTCACAGGTGTGGACCATGTTTGAGGATTGCCCCAGCATTCAGCTCTATGAGTAATAAGTATCCACAGGCAGTTTTCTTGGAAGTAGATGTACATCAGTGCCAGGTAAGGCTGAAAAGTCTTTTTCTTCCTCCTCTTCCTTCTCCTCCTCTCTGTCTTCTTCGTATTATTATTATTTTTTTCCCCTGTGAAACAGAACCAAATTCAATACTTATATTGCTTGTAATATCTTTATTCACACAGTATTTATTTAGAAGACAGGAAAATATTATGGTTATTTTAAATGCCATTTTGATTACATTGGTTAGGAAAGCATATTATTTCAGTTTTTTTATGAGGTGAAATTAACACAATGTCGTTACCATAATAGATTACCTGGTAGTTCCACATCTTCTGCTGAGGCATTGGCTAATTGATCATAAAGTTATAGCAGAACATTTTGATCAATTTGATCATTTTATAATCTTATCTTTAAAGTTACCTGTCCACCCTCCCTCCAAAGTGGTTATACTTTGTACATTGTTAAGAACAGAGTATGAAAGTTCAGTTTCTTCTCATTCTTAATACTGCTTTTTTGTTTTACCTGTTGCAATAAAAATAGATTCAATTTGTATTTCCCTGATTGCCCAATTTTCATGGTAAGTACCTCATTTGTCAAGTTCCCTATTTCAAGAGTTTTGTTTTTTTTGTTTTTTTTTTTTGTTTTGTTTTTTTTTACCTGAAGAAAAACTACTTATTTGTAATGCTTGTTACATATTTGAGCATTATGGAAATGCTTTGTCTAGTATGTTCTGCAGATTTTTTTGTTGTTGTTGTTTTTTTTTTTTTTCTAATCTGTGAATTGTCTCTTACTTCTCTAGTGGTAGGAGAAACTTTGCAGTTACTTATTTGAGGCTCAGTGCTATAGCTGTATCAACCTGGTGATTGTAGTGTGATGGTTGTATGGCAGTTTTGTATTTGCATATACAGAGTAAAGAAATAAACTGCAGGCATTTTTCATATGCTAAATATAAGTCTTAATTCTAAGAAGCACTTCTGTAGTCCTGTAACTCCTTTTTCTGAATGTGGGCAAACTTAAGACTAATACATGGTTTGTATAAAGTGTTTTAGAAATTGGGTATGTAATCTGACAGTTATATATTTTAGTTTTGTTTACTTACATTAAATATTAATAGGATGGTATCACTGACCCAAGCTTTACATTCTCTAAATTTGTGTGTGTGTGTGTGTGTGTGTGTGTGTGTATGAGTGATCTGTATATTCTGCGTATGCCTGGGGTCTGTAGAGATGACAAGAGGGCATTGGAGTTGCCTTGTGGGTGTTGGGAATCAAACCTGGGTTCTCTGGAAAAGTAACCAATGAGCTGCCTCTCCAACCTGAAGCTTTACTATTTTTAAAGTACATTGTACTTTTATTTAATTGTGGTAGGGGCCACCCACCATGATCTGTGTGGACAGATCATGTTGATTCTGATTTAACAGAGGCAGCCTGTTGATTCTCTCTGTGTCCTGGAGATTGAACTTGGGGGTTCAGGCTTGCCACCAAGAGCCTTTATCTACTGAGCCATTACTCCAACCTCACTCTGAAAGTGATCTCCTGGAAGCTGAGCTCTCCGCTATTAGTTTTTGATCCTGAGATGTAAATATAAATTGAGATGCCCTAAAAGTACGAAATACGTTCTGGATTTTGAAGATTTATGAAAGAAAAATATGTCATTTATTATTGTTGAATATGCTGAACATGCATATATTGTCTTCACTAAAATATTGTGTTGACTTTACTTAAATATTTTTATTATGCATACCAGAAAATGTAAAATCACATGTATACATGTATAGCTCACACAGTGTCTTACATTTTTTGATCAAAGGTAGTGCTGTTGTAATAGTCACTTGTGAAATTTAGAGAAGATATGCCTTGGTTTCCTTTTTGCTTTTGTTTTCTTTGAATGATACATTTTCTGTATCTCTTCATACAGAATTTATGTATGTGAGAAGACAGATTTACTTTGCTGGTTTTTAAATCTTCATCATGAAAATTTTAGACAGTGTTGATCTGGTTATTAATTTCTATTCAGTATTGAGTTGTAGAGCTAGAACAAAATTTAATAAGATAGCTATTATTTTTATGATGACCTGAAATCAGAATCAGTTCTGTAAGAGTAGAAATTATATGAGGATGACTTTTTTTTTTTTTTTTTTTTAAAGAGAAAAGACATTGCCTTGTTATTTTTGTTGTTGCTGTTTTTGTTTCTAAATAGGTTGTATAGACTGGCTCCCCCCCCCCACCTTTTTTTTTTTTAATTTTCAGATAGTTACTTTTTCTTAGCAGCAGTGATTTGTATTGATTCATTTCTTGTTTTTGTTTTCTTTTGAAACAGTTTTATTTAGCTCTAGTTGGCCTCAACTCTGTAGACCAGGCAGGCCTCAAACTCAAGAGATCTGCCTGCCTCTGCCTCCCAAATGCTGGAATTAAAAGTATGTATTACCATGCCCAGCCTTTGGTTATTGCTTTTTAAAATATTTATAGTGTGTAATTAGAAAGCACAATTTCTGTATTACAAGGTAATTGTTTTGTTAGATAAAGTATATTACAATGAAGCTAATCTTTTAAAACACCAAAACAAAGCTGTGTGTGGGTGATGTAGCAGTGTCTCCATAGGATCTCCTTCTAAATGTCTGCCCTTCAAGTTTTTTTCCATTTGTGTATTTAATGTGCATGGATATTTTGTTTGCATGCATGACTGAGTACCATATGAATGCCTGGGTCCTGCAGAGGGCAGACGAGAACACGGAGCTTCTGAACCTCAGTCGTATAGGTGGTTGTGAACTGCCTCTGGGTGCTAGAAGTAAATTGAACTTGGGTCCACTGGAAGAGCAACCAGCACTTTTAACCACTGAGCCTTATCTTTAGCCCAGTCTGTTCTCCTAAATAACAATTAGGAATATGCTAATTTATGTTTCTGGTGAGGACTTGTGTTGTTTTAATTTGTTTAAAGTTATAGAATGAAATGGTATGAAATGGTATAGAATGAAATTAAAATGGTATTAATATTTGTTTTAATTTTTAACACTTTAATTTGCTGATTCTAGGGAACAGCTGCGACCAACAATATATCAGCAACACCTACATTTTTGTTTTTTCGAAACAAAGTGAGAATTGATCAGTATCAAGGAGCAGATGCTGTGGGACTAGAAGAAAAAATCAAGCAGCACTTAGAAAATGATCCTGGAAGCAATGAGGACACAGACATTCCAAAAGGCTATGTACGTCATCATAAGAGTAAAAGCAATATCTTAAATTTGGTGTTATTTGATTGAAATGAAATTTAGTATTTTATTTCTTATGAATTCAGAATACTTTCAAGTGATCATTTTTTCAAACTAAGATGGACTATTGAGTTTTGTCTGTTACAACCTTAAATCTCCATTGAGTATTATTTTCCCTAAATTTCTTCTGCTAAATTTCTTTGTCACTTAAGACTGTTTTCTAACCTATTAAATAGCCTTATACAATGCTTGCTTGCCCCCTTCTGTGAGGGGAGAGTGTGACATTGAAAAATATTTCTCATTTTCATAGTTTTGTAAAATGGCTTGAGTTTTAATGTACTGAATCCCCATGTTATTTAACTTTCTTTAGTCTAGTTTTGTTTGGGTTAGAATCAGATGTAATTTTCATATTGAGTGTATTTTAACAGTAAGCCACTTTTTTTTTCTTTCTTTCTTTGTTTTGTTTTGTTTTAATTAAGATTAAGATGTGGTGGTGCATGCCTTCAATCCCAGTACTTGGGAGGCAGGGGCAAGTGGATCTCTGAGTCCAAGGCCAGCCTGGTCTATAGAGCAAAACCAGGATAGCCAGGCAGCCAGGGCTGTTAAACAGAGAAACCCTATCTCAAACCAAACAACAACAAAAAGATTCAAGAACTCAAAGACCAAAGACTCAAGGATAATATTTTGAAGCTACATAGTATGAATAGTTCTAATGCAGTTGTGCATCATTTGAGATTATTCAGGAAGGAAGCAAAGTTCAGAAGTAGTACTTCATGGTGTTGCACTTGTTTCTCAAGTTGTAGCCAATACATTAAAAAAAACAGATGAATGTTTTTCTGTCTAACTAGTCAGGTGGACATGAGTGCATGTTTTGTGTGTGTATCTTTGTCGGTGAGTATATGTAACATGATAATAGCATTGTTTTGTTTTTTTTTTTTCTTTTAATCTGTACACTTAGTGTTTATTTAAAATAACACCCAATCAGAAAGTGTAAACTGTTGTTTGAGTTGGGATTGATAATTACTGAACTAGGTCATTATATCTGTCTTACTGGTATGTCGATTACTGAAACAAGTTTTGTGAAAGAGAAGCCATCCAAGCATGAAGACTAGAAAACAAGTTTCTAATTTGTGTCCCCAAGCATATTATTTAGGAAAGGATAAAGTTCTGAAGCATGGGAAACAGTGATTGGAAGAAAGAAAAGGTGACATAACTGGTGGCTTCTGCATGTAGTTACATTTTGCGGAGTCATAGTGCATATGTTCAGAACAAAGAAGTTCCTGGGACGTTTGCTCAGCTGCAGTGTCAGCGGTCTCAGCTGCCTTGACCTAAAGAGAAAGCCTCCAAATTAAAAAAAGAAAGAAAAAAAGAAAAAAAAAAACTACTTAGGCAACTGTGCTCTTATAACCTGTTGTTATCTATAGCTAAACTAGTGGGATCCTACTAATGTGGCAGTTCCACCACCAACACTATCACCTTGACCTTAATCCTTATAGTGCCTGGACCTGATGGAGGTTGTGTTGCTCTGAGACTTCATTCTATCCAGCCTAGGATCATCCCTGGGTCAGGCTTTAAGTATTTCACAGGAAGCCATTCACTCTATAAAACTTGTTAAGCACTGTTAAGAATGAGGAAAGTCTAGGAAAATGCTGTCACGAAAAGGACTCAGTCTTTGTTATGAAGGGAGAAGGGAGCCTGTTGGGGGGTTTAGTAGAGTCAAGAAGTTAAGGTACAGACTATTGCTCAGGGTGGATGGGTTAGGCTGCTGCTGCTTGTTAGCTTGTGTTGTCAGTTTGGAGTTTGCCCTCTCATGAAGTCCTAGAGTCAGAGGTCTTAACTGTTTTGATGGTTTGGGCATTTTATTTGTTTGTTTGCTTTTGCGTGTGTGGTTTAGTTTTGTTTGAGCTGGGCCCTCATGTATACCTAGGTTGGCCTCAAACTCTGTGCTTCTTCCCAAGTGCCAGGTTGCAAGTGTCTTGGGTCCTTCAGAGAGGCTTCTAGGCTACCAGGAAATACATATTTACATACATATTTAAATACACATTTAAGCTCTTTGTGGTAAATGTCCTGGGAAATTCTAAGGCCTGCAAATTGCGTTTCTGATACCTTGCTATATAGGGTAAGCCTAGATTTAGTTTTAATATTAGTGATAGATTTCAGTCAGAAATTCAATTAAAAAGATCACTAAAAATATTTCAGTAGCTATTTTAAAGACATTTTCTTCAAAATCATCCCAATTTAGAAAGAAGCATAGATCTAAGTCTTTACATTTTTTTTATGCTGAAGCCAGATGTTTTGCCTAAGGTCTTGATTTCTTTTGTTTCAGATGGATTTAATGCCTTTTATTAACAAAGCTGGTTGTGAATGCCTTAATGAAAGTGATGAGCATGGCTTTGACAACTGTTTACGAAAAGACACGTCTTTCTTGGAATCTGACTGTGATGAGCAGGTAATTCAGCTTAGGCTGGTAGGGACTGTCATTATTTATATGTACTCTTATTTCTTTGTAGTGTTCTTGTCTCATGGCTTATCTCTCTCTTCCAGATGACCATTTCTGGCCTTTTTTGTTCAAGTCTCATGGCTTATGTCTTTCTTTTCCAGATGATCATTTTGTCTTTTTATAGCTCTCACTTTCTTTGACTCCTGTCCCATCACTGTCCAGATCCGTGTGCTCTCTGTGTTGTGTGTGAACTGCCATATGCCCTAAAGAACATTGCAGAATTCATGGTTGGCCCCACTGCTAGTTAGTCATGACCATACTTGGTCACTTTTTTTATACTGCTTTCTGTTTTTCCACCCATATAGTTTGTGTCTGAGCAGAAGGGACTGGTTAGATAAAAAACTGATCTGAGTGTAAGACTGTCTCCAGAAGAGTGTGGTAGCACACGCCTATAATCCCAGCACTTGGAAAGCAGAGGCAGGTGGATTCTGAGTTAAAACCCGGTGTCAAAACAACAACAGCAAAAACCCAGAAGACTGTCTCCTTAATCCCAGATAAAAACAAACTGTTTTCTTCTCTTCCCTGCATTGCTCTTGTTGCTCTCGCTACTGAGAAAGTAGGGCAACTCTTAATCACACCATCTTTATCTTTTGGGTATTACTTTCCTTAATATACTGTGTGGCATTATTTCCTGTTCTACTTGGTCACAAAAGTTTATAAAGTCTATATCTGAATGTTTGTTCCTCCTCCTCGTAAAAACTAGTGGCTCTTTACTGGCTTTAGGATGTCTTGCTGACCTGATGTGTTTCTAGCTTTCCCACTCACCTGCTTTTCACCAGCATTTCAGCTCTTCACATGTTGTGCTTGCTATGTTTTGACACACTGTTGAGTCAGGTATAAAAAGTAAGTGGTGTAACCAGAGGAAATAGCTATTTTCTTAGACCACAATGTGATTTTGAAATAATAACTCGAAATGCTTTTTTCTAACTAGAATTACCTTTTTATAGCTTCAGGATTGTGATTCATATTGTATGTCTGTGTATAGTTGCCTAAAACCGTGACAGTGTAGATGGTAGTATTGTCTACAGCTTTGCTGAAATCTTATGTAAAGGGAAGTCTTTTATACAGGGTAGGAGTATAGTTCTGAACAAATACTGTTATGGATGGACAAAGGTTACTGGATAACTTAAAGCTTCTGAGAAACTCCAGCCAGCATTGGTGTCTTAGTTCCCTGAAGTGGCCTTCTAGAGAAATTGAGAATGAAGTTTTGAAGACTGTAATGACTTAGCTTTTAGTACCTACCTTCCCTTTTCTCTCTCACTACTCAGATCATTGTACACTGAGCTACAGTCCTGGTCCCAAGAGTCCTGTTTTCTGTATTTTTAGATCACAGTTCATGTGAGGGTTAGTCTGGCTGCATACTGTATTGCCTTCCAGTAGTCAGGAAGTATGGCTAAGTACTTGACATACTAGGAAGATGTGTGTTGCATAGTCAAATTTAGAACTTATATTTATTTCATTTGGAAATTTTGTTTCATTTGTGGGAATGTAGGTTACTTGTCAGTTCATAGGACACATCTTAGCTTCCTTTTTTGTAATATTTTATACATATGGGTATTTTGTCTGTGTTTATGTCTGTGGGTCACATGCATGCCTGATGCCCTCGGGGGTGTGAGAAGAGGGTGTTGGATCTGGAGTTACAGGTGGCTGTGAACTACCATGTGGTGCTGGGAATTGAATGTGGGTCCTCTGAAAGAGCTAGTGCTCTTAAATGCTGAGCCATCTCTCCAGCCCCAGATCTTAAATTCTTATATGTAATTTTGGTAAACTTACTGAATTAAATTTTTCTGCCATTCTTATTTATAAGTAATTGGGGATGGCAATTCTTAATTGCCAAACTAATTTTCAGCCTTCAGAATTTCTATATTGAAGTTCTTTTGTTAGATGAACTAGTATTATGCCAACTTTCTTTATTTTACCTCCCTGTAGCCATTTTGTGTACTCATCATGTTAACAAACCCTTTTTATAATTAAACTATTTCCCTCACAGCTACTTATTACTGTGGCATTCAACCAACCTGTTAAGCTTTATTCCATGAAATTTCAAGGACCAGATAATGGTGAGTAAAGGAAAAATCTGACTTTCTTTTTTATTAATCTTGTTTGCTTACATTTAAAACTTTTTATCAAGCAGAGGTAGATCTTTATGTGTTGTTCACAGAAGACTATAAATGGCCAGTTAATGTGGGATTAATTAACTAGACAAAATAATGTTTGTTTCTCCTTAATTTATAAAGTACTGATTCCTCCCATTTCTGTCATCTTTTAGAATCAAAATTGTTTTCAAACTGTTCTTGTTCAGGATGATAGACATGAGGCTCCAGGTCATGGTTTTTGTGTATTATTATAATGACCATAGATAGCAATGTGGCTTTACAGACTTGGGTTATGTTTCATAAAATGAAGTGGGGTTTTTTTTTCCTTCTTTTTTTTTTTTTTTTTCCTGTTACTGTTGATGTTTTTTAGAGAAAAAGGAGTCAACTGAGGTGCTTTGTTTGATTTGTTTTTTTTCTTTAACTGATTGACAGAAACAACCAAAGCTTTGTTTGTTTGCTTGTTTGTTTTTTGAGATAGAATCTCTCTTTATAGCCCTTGCTGTCCTAGAATTCCTTTTGTAGACCAGGAGCACAAGAGATCTAACTGCCTCTGCTTTCTGAGTTCTAGGATTAAAGGCTTGTGCCATATGCCTGGCCAATGGTTTGTTTAATAATTACTTATTGGGGTTGCAGATTTAGCTCAGTGGTAGAGTGCTTGCCTAGCAAGCGCAAGGCCCTGGGTTCGGTCCTCAGCTCAGGGGAAAAAGAAAAAGACAAAATAATTACTTATTTGCTAAACATTTTCATATGTTGATCATTTTTCAATAGTAAAATTTTATGAATTACTATGTAAGTAAACTATAGAAATTAGTACTGTTTAATCAGCCACATACAAGTTTTAAATTGATGCTGGCATTGAAAGAGTTAAGTAGTATAATCATGGGCATATTCCTTACCTAATAATAACCAAGAAAAATAAAATCTGGTAATTTTATGATTAATTTCTTTTTGGATAAATGTTAATGCTAATAATGTTTTCTTCCTAGATAACAAAATATATAAGTTGTAGGTAACCATAGGACTTAGTATGTTGTTTTTTATGAAAGATTGTTGACCTGCATATACTATCAGATTCCATTGCCACCTTCCATATAGCTCCTTGTTGATAGTGCTGTATTTATTATAGTATAGCTTTTCTTTTTGTTTTAAGACAGAATCTGACTATATAGCTGGCTTAGAGCTTGCTATGTATATCTCGCTACCTTTGTCTGCCAAGGTGTGCCCCACTACATGCAACTCATAGTATGTCTTTTTCTCTTGAGGGTGGAGACCTGTTTATGTCCACATGGGTACATGTTTTTTCTTATTCCTAATGTAGAGGACAACTAGACTTAAGAAGATACCAGCAAATGAGTGTTGGGGAGATTGGCCGTCAATATTCTGATTAAGTTTTAGTTGGAGGCTTTTGAAGATATGGTTGTTGGTGTGTGTCAGTACATATGTGGGCCTACACAGGTTTCTCTATAAGATACATTTGATGATAAAGGAAAAGTATAGTGTGTTTTTAGTTTTTAGCACTTCATATTTTTTTAAACCATTTTATAGGTCAGGGTCCTAAATATGTAAAAATTTTTATCAACCTACCCCGATCTATGGATTTTGAGGAGGCAGAAAGGAGTGAGCCAACTCAAGCTCTGGACCTGACAGAAGATGACATTAAAGAAGATGGCATTGTTCCTCTTCGTTACGTTAAATTTCAGAATGTTAACAGTGTAACTGTGAGTAGCACTTCATTGATATATTGTCCTCTGGTTGGTGGGCAGCACTGCTGTCTTCTGTGTTCTAAATGATTTTTCTTTAAAATTTTAATTCAATTTTTAATACTTTATTTTTTAGTTTATGTGCATTTGTGTTTTGCTTGCATGTATGCCTGTGTGAGGGTGTCAGATCCCCTGGATCTGGAGTAACAGACAGTTAGCTGCCATATGGGTGCTGGCAATTGAACCCAGGTCCTCAGGAAGAGCAGCCAATGCTCTTAACCATTGAACCATCTCTCCAGCCCCTTTAATTTTTTTTTTTTTTTTTTTTTGAGTAGAATTTGTCCAGTAAAGTTGAGAAATGGAGGTTGGTTCATGGATTTATTAGTTCTAGAGCATTTACACGTACATTGGAATTATTTATGTATACTCTGTCACAACTGGCGACGAGTGCTGGTGCCTGTGTGAAAATACTGTTTTAATTTTCTAGAATGTAGTCTTTCTTTTTTTTATTTTATTTTATTTTTATTTTTAGTTACAATTTGTTAACTCTGTGTCCCAGCTGTATCCCGCTCCCTCATTCCCTCCTCCTCCCCAACTCCCTCCCTGGTCTCCTCCCTGCCCCTTTCCAAGTCCACTGATAAGGGAGGATGTAGTCTTTCAATGTAGTTACTGTGGTATTACTAAAACTGGCTTTTGAACTTTTTTTTTTTTTGAGACAGAATCTCACTCTGTAGCGCAGTTGGCCTGTTAATTTACTGTATACCCGGGGTCATAATGGCTTGAACTCACAACAGTCCTTGTGTCTCAACTTTCCAAGTGCTGGGATTATAGGCATGAGCTTTATCTTTTTGAAAAAGATAATGTAGTCTGTAAGGAATTTAATTATGACTTCTCTGTACAGTCACACTGAACCATGAACATGAGCATGGTGAGCATCTGGCCAGGGAATCTCTGGAGAAGAAGGTGGGGATTTCAGTGCAGACAGGCAACAGGCAGTCTTTTAGGACTCTAGTGTAAGTGTAATAAAATTTTGATTAATTCTCAAAAAGGATGGAAGATATTTTTATTAAGAAAACAAACAGATTAAAGCATGCTCATGAAAAATAGATTGCAATTATAAATGTAATTTGTGGGGGTTTTTTTTGTAGTTATTTGTTCAGTCTAATCAAGGTGAAGAAGAGACAACGAGAATTTCATATTTTACTTTCATTGGTACTCCAGTCCAAGCGACAAATATGAATGACTTCAAACGAGTAAGTTTGTTCAAATGATATTTTATATCTTAGTTGTCATCGCTTTTAAACATTAACATTCAAAACTGTTTCTCATAAAAGGTTAAGTGAAGGCACTGTTGAGATACTCAACTGAAAGAAGAGTTTAGTAAATATTACTGTTAACTGGTAAAATAAATATTAGTGAATGACATCTGAGTAAGAATGGTAGTCTGAGTCCAGAAAATGCTGAGGCATAATAGAGAAATTATAGTTAAATTACTTGAAAGGCAGAGTAAGATTTTTAAGGACTTTGCTGATAAATATGAAAATGTATTTACACTGACTTGAATAATTTCATTATGAAACAATAAATTTTAGTACGTGGCCACATTATAACTTTCTAAGCACACTCTATGTCCTGAAAGAATACTTTCCGTAAATATGTTTAAAGTGATTGTGCAGGTTTTCTCGTATTTTTATAAATTCATCTGTATTTTTGAAGGATGCAGCCCAAAGTTTTCATGGAGTTTACTGGGTACCCAGAACTTTCAGGAATGAGGGTCAGCCTCTTGTACTTTCTGGGGCAGCTTCTTATTGGGAACAGTTGTGTGGGTGACTTTTAAATATATAAACCCAGATCATAGAGGTGCCACTGAAAGCCTTTTAGTGCCAAACTTGCAATATACCAACTGTACAGGAAACGTTGGCCACAGTGCTGCTCATGGCTATGCTTGGCCAGTGGTCTAGGACTTGGGATGAGTTAATTTCCTTAGGACTGCCAGTTCATGGAGGTGGAGGTTCCCAGCACACTTTATGCAGGGAATTGTTTTATGGAATTAGAACATCCTGAGAAGTCTTTCTCTTTTTGGTGATATCTATAATACATATTTTTGCTAGTTATTTTTCAGTTTCTTCTTACTATTTTATAGCATAAGTTTTGGGAGCTGTATGAATAAGTGATTATGTACTTAGCTCATATGTATATGATGCTTAATCAGAAGAAGCAGGTATCAAGCAGCTTCATTTTATCCAGTGGGATGTATTTTTCTGGGAAAATATATAAGCAACAAAGATGTTTGGCTGTCTGCTCTTCTGTCTTGAATCGGGTTGACTTGGCTTTAACTGTTCCTTGTATAGTTTGTTACCAGCTTAGTTCTTTTGTAAGATTTATTACTGTGTATCTGGTTAGTCTCTTTCTACCATCAGTTTTTGCCTCAGTATCCTATTTATTCCTTCAGGTTATGCTACTTAACTTCTGTTTTTGATGCAAGTAACATTCTCTTCTGCATTTTTACCAGTCAGCTGTTCAGTTGTAATTTTTCCGGTCTGCCTTAGTAACTGTCCTAAGTAGTGGTCTCACATTCGTCTAGCTGTTTAGTCTTTTCTCGTTGATAGCCAAAGCTGCTTTTGAAGAGTGTGCTTGCTTGAGAGTATTTGTTTTATATAATTTGTTTAAACTATGGAAAAGTAGCACTTCTTAACTTTTCAGTCTTGGTTTTCATTTAAAATATGAAAGATGATTGAGGATCAAGAAGAGTTTTTCTTAACATACTTAGTAAAAAGTGTCTGGGAATCCAGGTATATTGGCTCATACCTGTAATTTCAGTACTTGGGAAGTTGAGGTTGTATGATTACTGCCACATTTGAGGCCTTTCCAGGTGTCAGGTAAGATTCAAAAAGTTTAATCAGAAAAAAAAATTAATTACCATTAATAAACCTATATATTAGCAACGGTCTTCTTTAATTAAAATATAATTACCTCACTTTTCCCCTTGCCTCCCTCCAGCCCTTCCCATTTTGAAATCCATTGGCAATAAATCCTCCCTTAGGCTTTTTCTACCTTCTGTTTTTGTTGTGTTTCTGTGTATATGGTTTCAAACCTGTCCACTTAGCATCAGACAGCCAATAAGAGGGCTCATCTCTGGGAGCAGCCAACTTTCCTTCTCCTAGAAGTCAAAAGTTGTTTCTAGTTCTTTGTCTAGGTGTTAGACCCTGCATAGTTTTCTTCCTCCTCCATTAACAGGTCCATTGATTTTGCTGTTGTTCCTATCTTATTTATATAGCCAGTTCTACGACAGACTTTCACAGCAGAGATATTCTGGATCTTTCCCTCCCTTCCGTGGTGTTCCCTTAGCCAGAGATGCAGGAGCTGTGGTGTAGCTATGATACCCACTGGGGTGGAGCTGTGGCATAGCTGTGATAGCCACTGGGATGGTTCTGCATGGTTCATTGATCTCTACATTGTGTCTAGTTGTGTTTTCTGTGATGGTTTCCATTTTCTGTAAGAAAAAGCTTTGATGAGGTGTGATAGTCTCACTTACCTGTGGATGGAAGGATAAGATTTAGAATGCTGCTCTAGCAAAGTGTCAATAATAGATTTTTTTTCCCTAAAATCCATGGCCTCTCTAGCCCTGGAAAGCTGTGTAAGTTCCAGTTAGATATCTATTGGTTGCCACCAACCTGCAATTGCCACTTCTTGCACCTTTATGCATATCTTGCCTTGTCGGTACTTGTTGTGGTTCAAAGATGTTGCAGCTGGATAGGGCTGGTTAATTGCTTCCTTCCCTTGATAGTTTTCATAGTATTTTCTGGAATCATGGAGGAGGCTCTCAGGTCAGCTCCAGCTCACGTCATTCTGTTATTCAAGTCATGTCTCCTCAGTGTGTGGTTTTTCAGCAGTAGGGTCTAACCTTCAACCCCAAAGGCAGCATTAGAAATCTATATTGTTTGGGGAGTCACTTGGACAATGCTGACCAAGCCTTCAAAAGTTTCATTTCTTTTTGTTAGTCTGTGGTTCTTCTGGGAACATTGTTGGCCAAGTAGCTTAACTTTCTTTAAGGTAGGTAGGTAGGTGTGCACACGCGCACATGTTCATGTGCATGTTTATACATGTTGACATATAATTTATATGTGTAATTATGTGCATAATTTTAGGCAAATATAAACTATGATTTCTTCAGACAGTGTCAAACTACCTTGGTGTTTTTTCCCTCCTCCTGTATTGATCTCACTCCTCCCCATTTGAAGGCCTCTCCCATTTCCCATTTCATATTACCTGTGTCCTGTGTATTTTCTCTCAAGCTCCACTTCCGCTCCCGCCCTATGGTCCCTTTATACTTTTACTTGTTTCTGTGGTTACTCATGTTGTCTGTTCACATCTGAAGATTTGGTGTAGGAACCACAGAAGAGAGAGAATGTAGAATTTGGATAGAGGAAACCATAGTGATTAGGTACCCTGGATAGAATGGAAACATCGAAATGCGGACATGAAAACATAAAGGTGCAGAATTCATTCAATGAAGAGTCAAATGGGACACTTCTCTTCCTTTATGATGTAATTAGTCTGATATTAAGAGGCTCTGTGTTGTATTTTTTAAATTTTCAAAATGTATTTGGTGTGTGTTCAGTGAAGGTAGATTTGGTAACTTTTGTAGTGGAGAGAGAGCTTCATAAAATGGTGTAATGGATCACAAATTAGTAAGTGTAAAGATTTTCAGTGTCTATTCTTCTGTTGTATGAATTGTGTGTAGATGATTTTAGTTTTTAGCATGGCACTGACCTCCCCTTACGTCACTAAGTGACAGAAGCTCAGGTAATATTGATTCCTCTTGGTTGTGGATAGCCCCTTCAGATGACTTTGCATGCTGTTGCAGCCTTCTAGCCTCACTTTTAGACCTGCTGAAAAACAGTAAACCTGTTTGTTTTGGCTCTCGAAGGCTTCGTGCATACTTTGGCTATTTTCTGTAAATGCATTCTTTGTGGTAGCATGAAAAGCTTGCAATTTTAATTAGGAGTAAATATCTTCTTTGCTAAAATAGGCTTTTTACATAGTTTGCTTTATATTAAAATACAGGTGTGCAAAAGTGAGAAAATTGGGGCTTTTGCTTCTTACAGAACAAGGTGCATGTTAAAAATAGACCATGTTTTTAATCACTTTTTATAAAAACAGACTTTTCTAAACTGGCCATTTACCACATATGCTATTTTTATAACATTTCTATTTGTTTATTTTTCAGCTTTTTTAATACAACTCAACTAAAACCAGAAGATTTTTTTTTTAATGAAGTAATATAGACTTGTCTCATTGTACTCCTTTCCTTGCTTCATTGCTCATCTGTCACCTACCTGCTCTCACCCTCCCTGTTTCTCAATTGTTGCCGTGAGATTTCTTCAGCTTCAGCATCTGGATCAGCCTTCTTGTTACCTATATTGCCTCAACCACCTCTTGCTTCAGATCTCATCCTACTCATGACTCAGTTGGCCCTTTATTTTGCTTGCGATTAAGTGCCTTCATTTTCTTACTGTGTTGCTCACAAAGCAGTGTTGTTTTTGTTTCTTTTTTTTTAACCTTCTGCTATTTCTTAATTTAATTTTTGTTCAATATTTTGAGAAGTAATTTTGAAGTAAAACTTAAATTGTTATAAATGCTTTCAAATTTAGTTGAGTAATATTTTTATCCATTTTAAAGTTTTCTATTTTAGCAAGAAAATTGTTTGGAAACTACAAGTTTGTTTGCTTGTTTTTTGTTTTTTAACTAGAGCTAGTGTTACATACTTTTTAGGTTTTAGCTGCAAATTGTGTGTTTTCACATTGGAACATTAGCCTCAAAATCTTTTTGTGGTTGTATTCTCCCATGCTTTCCCAAGTGAACTCAAGGCCAGTTGAAGGACATGGACTAAACAACAGGCTGGGTTAAATACTAATGCAGAAGATCAATGGATTCTTTATTGAATGAAAGTTTTTAACATCTAATTTTGATGTACCTAGACTTTGGTTTGTCTTGGGTGTAACATGAATTAAGACAGAATGAAAGAGCTTTATGTTTGGGGTAAGAATCTGCATGGAATGCTGAATTTCTTCTTTTTTTACAGAGAATACATATTGGCAAGTTGAGAGTTGTCAGCCTGTGAAACAGTATGCAGACTTGTATCTTCTACTGTATCACATCTTCTAAACTTGTTTTAATATTGTTTTCCTTTGCTTAATCTAATAGCTCCATGGTTTGCATTTCCTAAGTAATACAGTGATCAATAATGTTGTATTGTGTATCAGCTAAACTCATTTGTGGCACAGGTGGTACCATCTCCCCTGCATTCTGGTGTATTTTAAAGCCCTGTTTTTCTTACTCTTGTCCACTTTTTTCTGATGCTATTGTCCTTCTGAGTTATTTCTACCATAGTTTGCATGGACTAAAGAGGAGTTTCTTTAAAAGTTGCTCTGCATTGAGTGAAAAACAAACTACAACAAAAACTCAAAAACCTTATCTTTCTGTGGTTGATAATTCTCACAGGAAAGTGTTTTAAGATATATTTTCATGAATGGCATTGTCCCAGCTATTTTCTATTATAGACAGACATGTATTAATAACTTGTAGACACTACTATTTAGAGCCGAATCACTTTGAAATAAGAAACTTGTATTTGTACACGTACATATAGATCTTTATTATAAGCAGACACGTAGTTCATTGTAAAGGGGGTTTCTTTTGACATGCTTTGAGATTAACTAATGACAGACTGTTCTTTAGATAAATTACTTTAGAACACAGAGCTAGCAGAACCTGTTGTCATACTGGTAGATACCAGGTTTCCCTTTTTTTTTGGGGTGGGGGGCAGGTGGTGCTCTGACATTTATAGGAACCAGGGCAGTTTCAGCTTCAGGACCAGATAGGTTTTTAGTCACTCAGATGCAAGATTTATTTTAACATTTCTTACAGACCATTTCTAGCAGCCAGGGATTTTTAAAAGCTGGAAAAGGAGTCATCATTTTCAGTCTGTTTTGCATGTTTACATATTGAAGGAAAAGTCTAGAAACCCATCAGTGGGTACGATGACATAAATTTAGTGTAGTAGTCTTTTAAATATAGATTATTTTGTAATTGACATTTGATTTCTAATTGCCTAAAACTAGTATACCAAAAATGTTTTACTCATAACATTTTTTTTTTTTTTTTAATTAACGTCTCTAAACTGCCAACCTGGTTTGGAAAATTATATTTCTTTTTAAGACGGGGGAAACCAAAAATAGCCTGCATGTGTTTAATTCTTTGTGTCTAGGGGGAGGGAATGTCAGTTTGCTGCCACAATAAAAGCACATTGCATGCAAAAAGATTCAAGGATAAAAATTAATATCAGGACAAAAGGACTAAAGTAATTTTGAAGTCATTACCACGTTAGTATTTTTTTTTTTAAACCATGTATCTGAATCATTAAGTTGTACATAATTTTTTTTTTCTTTTTATTTTTTTCTAGGTAGTTGGCAAAAAAGGGGAAAGCCATTAGGGTACAAAAGACACTGGAAGACTTACTGCAGTCAGATTTGCAGCTCCTGGATAATTGCTTGATTCTCTTCGGAAACTGTTAATCTTTTATTTGTTGCCATTACCAATAAATCATTGCTTTTGTTCAGATGGTATCACTAGTGTTTCTATTGTAATCTTGATGTATGCAGTTGTAAATAAAAGTCACGACTTTTGCCAACCTTAAATTTTATTACTCTATATAAATGCATCCTCTTTTTTTTAAATTTGAAAATTGGCTGATGTTTTGTTTTGTTTTAGAAGAGCTGTGTCTGATATCCCATTGACTAAGAGCTAGTCTGTCTCCAGAGGAACAGAAGGGTACAGGAATTAGGAGCACTGTTTACACACGTGGAGTGTTTTTAAAGCATGGATGTGGAATAGCTAACCATTCAAATACGCAATGACTTGTTTATCAAAACACATTAGGTAACTAGGCATTATAAATTTATTCAAATTATTACCACTGATATTACCTATCACTGGTAGTTAAAAGGTTTATATTTTTTGTTTGTTTTAAAAGAGAGAGAGAATTTTGCTGAATAGCATGGGTTAGCCTCACCATCGATCCTCCTGTGCCTGCCTGCCTCCCAAATGCTGGTGTCGTGGGCATGTGCCACCTAACCTGGTCTCATACCAAGATTTTTAACTCTTTCTATATAAACCTAAAAGTTAGAGTCAGCTATTTCCTTTAATAATAAAGATATTAATACTGAATTTAGACAGTTGGCAAAATATAATGCAATGAATTTGTGGAAAATTGGAATTAGTGTCTAATATTAAAGACTTATTTGAAAGCTCTTTCACAAAAGGATGGCTAAACAAAAAAATTGTTCTAATATGCTGTTTTTTAATATAGGCAAATTTAATGTTTAAATATTTTGTTTTAAATGTGTGTGCTGTTTGGCTTCCATGTGTTTATATTCATGTGTGTGTAGTGTCCAATGGAGGCCAGAAGAGCATCAGAATCTCTAGAATAGGAGTGACAGCTGCTTGGGAACTGCCCTGTGGGTGATGGGAACTGTACCCAGACTTTTACAGGGCTGCTGCTCCAGCCCTATAAAACTAACATTTTTAATTCAGTATTTTAAAAGCATATATAAGACACTTGTAATTCAGTTAATACATTTCACAACATTCTTGCCTAGAATTAGTGCAGATAGTTGCACTTTGGATAGTAATGTATTTATACATAGTTATGAAAAACTGGAAGTTTTAGTGTTGAAGTAGTTTTTTTCTGAAACCTTTGTCATTAAGTAATGTTCAGTTCATTTGTATGTGAGCATAGTAACTGGTCTTTGATAATGTGTGTATTTTATGTATTTCACACTTGTTGACTTAGAACAAAAGGAAGACAAAATAAAAGTTTATAATACTTGTAATGCAAACCATCTGAAGTTAATCAAACCTGAAATGGAGAATATAAGTTGTAGTTTATACTTACCCTTTTGGGGGTAATCATTAAAGTGCCTCATCTCAAGTGTGAGTGGTCTCATCCTATTTATAATGACTACTTGAAAAACGAAGTAAAAGTGTTTTCAGGTTTGCAAAGGATAAACATAAGATTTTTGTTGTTCATATGACTTCTGTAACTTCATTGCAACATACAGACATTCCGTCATTCAAGTTGTAAATAGTGAAGATTGCTAGTAGAAAACTTACTTGTGTCACAAGTTTTATTCCTACAAAAAAGTTTGCATAGTTGACATTTAAAACATCAAGCTGAAAGTGGTATTTTCTCTTAAACTAAAATGGTACACACATATATAAATATTATATATATATATATGTTTACATGTAACAGTTTTCCTGAAAAGAATAGAAAAGAATATGAAAAATATGTAACCTTGGTTATTTTAACATTAGTCATCCATTAGTGTTTTCTAGAAAACTAATATTAGTTTGTTTTTGGATATTCATTGCAAAAACAGCCTATTTGTGTGTATCTTGTATTTCACATGAAGCTGCATAGCTGAAACATACAGTGAAACACTGTCAGCATAAACAAAGTATTGCTATAGGAAGGCTTTGTCAGAGAAAGCCTAACATAACAATAAGGTAAGCAATTGTTACTGCCCTCGTGTGTTCACATTGGTCCTTTATGAAAGCACTTTGGCTGCTTGCTGTCAAGTACCAGATTGCCCATCTTGGTACGTGAATGTATTGGATGGAGATAGTCACTTAGTTGACTGCCCACCATGTATCTGAATAATTAAAGATGTATAAGATGGGTTTTTTTTTTAGTGTTCATAGCTTTGCTATTAGTGTACATTTAATACCAGCGTTTCTCTTATGGCTGTCGTTAGCTCTGGGTTATATTGAGACTCTTGAGACCCCAATATTGACTATGAGATACGGTCTTCTATATATTACACGGAGTTGGACTCATCAAACCTTAACAATATGGTCACCTGAATAAGACCTGCACAATGGCACCATCAGCTGACATGCCAGATTGGACTGAGATTATTTTACAAGGTCCAATCTTTAAAAGAAAAGCTACTAAGAATCAGTCTTATCCAGGGAAAAGCCCCTTCATAGGTTATCCAGTCCCGTGTGGTCAACCCTGAATACGTAGGAACAACACACGTCCGGTTGTATCTATGTACATGCATATGTGTATGTTTTCTATTGCCATGAATATCCCTGACCAAGGTATGTTACAGAAGAGCTCGTTCCACTTACTGTTTTCGAGGGTGAAAATCTTAGGTTGACAAGCATGGCAGCAGGCAAGCGGGCATGGTGGCGTAGCAGTAGCTGAATGTCTGCTTACATCTGATGCAGAAGCACAAGGCAGAAAGACAACTGGGAGTGTCTGGGCTTTTGAAATTAGCAAGAAAAAGGGATTACATTTCTTTAGTTAATATCTAAAAATAAGTTTGCTGATACGTACCTTATTTGAATCAACACCTATAGTTTTGGTTTCTTTTTATTAGACCAAAGAAAATTATTGTCTATAGTTTAAGCATTTATATATGAAAATTTCATTGCCTCTTCATTTGTCTATTGACCTCATTTGGTTATCATGTTTGAGAAATACTTATACAGGGGAAATTGGAATTTCTTCTTGACGTTTTTAGTCTCATTAATAAAATACATTTTAATATATTTGTTTGTTTATTTATTTGAGACAGGGTCTCACTATGTGGGGCTGTCCTGGAACTTACTATGTAGATCAAAAGATTTCCCTGCCTCTGCCTCCCAAGCGCTGGGATTAAAGGTGTGCACCACTACACCTGGCATAAAATATTTTGTAAAGGGAGCAAGAGGTAGTTTATTACGAATATTTTTAAAAAAGTGATCATGAACCAAGAACACAGATTTAAATGACCTCAAATTAGAATTTATTAGAAAACAAGCCCAGGACAGTAAACATTAGCTACCTAAGGAACAGGGAGTGGGAAAAGCTACACAACTGGCATGGAGGTCAGACACAGATAAACAGCTACTGAAGAGGAAGGCAGAAAGACTGACAGAAAGCTTGAATGCTGCTGCTCAGTAAGTGATGCCATTTATCCTCTGGTCTCGAGAGTCTGTCCTTTCCTTCCTCCCCTCCCCCCCATAGGCTCATATAGTTGAGTGTTTTCTTCCTAGTTGTTTCACTGTTTGAGAAGGATCATGAATCGTGTAGCCTTAGTGTCACTGGGGGTGGGCTTTCAAAAGCCATTGCCAGGCCAGTCTGTCTCCTGCTAATGGGTCAGGTACAAGCTCTTGGCTCCTGCCTACTGCCATGCTCCCCGCCATGGTGGTCATGGATTCACCCTCTGAAACTGAGCAAGTTTCCAGTCAAATGATTTGTAAGTTGATTTGGTCATGGTATCTCTTCATAGCAATAGAAAAGACACCACTGCCAGGTGACGACACTGGTACACAGCACCGGTGCACAGAGGTGTTTCTGTGCTGAGTAGCAGGAAGGCTGGGCCACGCCTTGGTAAATGCTGGAAAAAGCCACATGTAGCATTCCTGGAACATAGTCACAGAAAGCGTGCATCATGAGGCAGCACTGTCCATGGCAGTCAAATGAACAGGAGTGCCTTCCTCCTGAGCTGGTACATGCCACCATGTGGCAACACTGGTATATGGCAGGCACGTGGTTACGTGCCCATGCCATCACACGGTGCTGGGACGTAGCAGACGTGAACTGGCATGCTGTACCGTGGTATGTTGGTGGGACATGACACCCAAACGTGCATGCCTGCACCTTCACTTAGGTCGACACAGCAGGTATGTGAACAGACATGTCCACATACCTGTCGCATGGCAAGAACTGTTATATGCCTACCCCCACTGCTACCTGCTTGCACGGGCACATGGCAAACATGTAAATGGTACTCATGCTGCCAAGTGGTGACTATGAGATGGCAAGCCTGCAAATAGGCCTGTGGCAGTACTGAACATGGTAGGTGTCCAAATAAGATTGCTGTGCCACCATGTAATACTTGGACATGGCAGATAAAGTGAGCGAGTGTGCCTAAGCTGCCCTGTGCAGCTCTGGGACCCGGCATAGGTGCAAACAGGAGCGCTGCCACCAGGTGGCAGATCTGAAATTCCACAGGATTTTAAAAAGAGCCAGCACTACCAAACAGCGGCATTGGGAGATTGCATGAGTACGGGCAGGTGTGATTGCAGAACCGTATGTATTGCGTAGACGTAGACAGGCCTGCCCATGAGTTGGTGCTGGAACACGGTGCAAAAGATGCAGCAGGCACTAACAAGCATAGACAGGCCACCATGTGACAGTGCTAGGACAGGACAGGCACACAATCAAGTATGCCCGCAATGCCACTTGGCAATCTCGGCAGCCTTGTGAAATGGCAGATTGGCACGTCATTGGAACATGGCACATGCCTGAATGTAGATGCCCACATTGCTGCGCGGTGGTACTGGGATGTAGCAAATGTGCAGACAGGTATGCCAACATCACGACGTGGTAGCACTGGAACATGGCTTGCATTCTAACAGACATGCCCACACCAACATGTGGCAGGGCTGGGACACAGGAGGCCCGTGAACATGCATTGCCCTCACCTCACTACCACCAGAGGCACAGGGACATAGCAAGCCGACAAGCTTACCCATGCAACCATAAGGTGGCACTGTGACACAGCAGACAGGCAAACAGATGTGCCTCTGCCACCAAGTGCTGGCAGGCACATGAAAAGACGTTTCTGTGGTAACACCGTGGCCCTCGACATGCCAGTCAAGCTGCGCTCCCACACCTTGGTGCTGGGATTAAGCAGGCATGGGAACAAGCCCATATGACTGCCTGGAGGCATGGACACACCCATCACTCCTGGAGAATGACATGGCCATGCTGCAGTGTGGTGGCACTGGGACACAGCAGGTCCAGAGTTAAGCTTGTGTTGCCATGTGGTAGTGTTGGGACACAGTATGGGCAGGCACAGGTAGGTGTCCCTGTGCCCTCAGAAGGCAGTAGTGGATACTGACGGCTTTCAAACAGGTGCGCAGTCCTCGCTGTGGGGCAGCACTGAGAGATGGCAATAATGTGGGCATGTGTGGCTCTGCTGCCACACGGCAGCTCCAGATTGGCAGGGATGTAACCAGGCGTGCCCATGACACCATAGGCCATCACTGGGACACAGTTGGAATGTGAACAAGCATGCTGTGCCACCAGTGGGCACACAGCAGGCAGACACATGGATTCTCAGGCTGCCAGATGCCTTTGCTGGATTGTGGCAGGTGCAGGAACTATCTCATAGTGGTAGCACTATGAGATGGCATGTGTGTGAACAGGTGCGGCCACAGGGCAGAAGTGTAACATGGCATGGATATGACCAGGCCCGTCCGTGGTGCCACTTGTCAGTGCTGTACCAGAGCAGGTATGTGAACAGGTGTGCAAACTGTCACAGAGGGATGCTGGCACACTGTAGTCTCCAAAGTGCATGTTCTTGTTGCCACATCACATCACCTGGACACACACATGCCTATGCTTCCATGTGGTATCAGGCACATGAACAAATGTGCCCAGACGGTCACCTGGAAACACTGAGACATAGCATGGGTGCACGAAAGTGTGTCCCTGCTGCCCGAGGGCAGTGCTACAACACCACAGGATTTTGAAGAGGTGAAACAGCACCACCGAGCATGGCCGGGACTTGGTCTGGTGCTGTGTACTCAAATGCTAAATGCCGGCCCCCAAAATCTGGTTTTCATCCAGATGAGCACATCCTCACATGCATCAACTGATGTGTGAACCTTGCTCCCTAATTTAAAGTTAATAAAGATAGCTAGAAGCCTGTAGCTGGGCAGAAGAGAAGTAGGTGGAGTTTAGGTTCCTGGGCTTGGGGTCAAATGGGTCCAGGAGGTAGGAGAGAGATGCAGAAAAGGAAGCCAGAGAAAAAGAAGTCACCGTGGGGCAGTGTGGACCGTGAGCACGGGACTTTGAGGACTGGCCTGATGGAAGAGAAGCAGCCCAGGGCGAGTGACTCGGATGTGTACCTGGGAGATAGGAGAACAGCTTGGAGGGTTGACAGCTGCCCAGTTATGGCACTTTAAAGATTTGTATAAATCTAAAAGGCTTTGATTATTTGGAAACTAGCTGAGGTAGAGAAGCTCCCTAGGGTCTAGCAATTATTCCACCACAAAGCACAGCACCGGGAGATGGAACAGGTTGTGAGCAAGTGTGGCTGTGCGTCTGCACCTCCACCCAGCAGGCCTGCCTGCGATGCCACATGTTGGTGCCAGAACAGGTGTGCAAACAAGCTTGCTCATGCTGCCACACGGAGGTGCTGAAATACAGCAGATGTATGCACAGGAGCACAGGAGTGCTGTTCTGTCACATGGTGGCACCGGGGCACAAAACAAAACAAACAAACAAACAAACAAAACATGAAAACAGCCTTGTCCACACCACCACATGGTGGCACTGGGGTATGTTAGGCATCTAAAAACAGAGCCCTGTGCTGCCACACTGTGGTGATGGATATAAGCAAGATGTGCAAATAGGAGTCCTGTGCCACCATGTGGCACCTTAGCACCTGGTACGTGCTAAGCACACGGAACAGGTGTGCTCGCACTGACACCTGACAGCGCTCACACAATTGCCCGCATGCCAAGGCGTGCAGGTGTACGGAGGACACATGAACAGGTGTGCCCAGCGTGACAGTGCTGGTACCCTGCAGGTGTGAAAACAGGCACGCCTATGCCACTACCTCTTAGGGCTGTGACGTGGCAGGCACACTGTCAGCAGCCTGGGGCATGAAAGACAATAAAACAAGCACATCCATGCTGCCACTCGCCAGCATCATCAGGAGCATCATCATCACGCCAGCGCGTGAAGAGGCGAGCCATGCTGTGTCATCATCCAGCCATGCCAGCACCTGGCAGCTGTGAGCGTTTGTGCTCGCCTTGACCCACGGCGTGGCTGGGACACGAACAGGCCTTCCCACGCTGCCATGGGGCAGCCCCAAAGTCGGCAGACACCCGAACAGGCTTGCCTCTGATACCGTGTGTTGGTGCCGGGACCTGGTGGACACGTGGCTGGGCACTCCCACATCGTGTGGTGGTACCAGGATGTAGCAAACACTCAAACTTGCACAACCCCGCCACCACGTGGCAGCTCCGGGCCATGGCAAGGTGTGCAAAGCTGCAGACGCGTGCCACCAAGCGACAGCTCTGGGACACAGCCCAGATGCAAAGAGATGTGCTGGCCTCGCTCGGAGTGCAGGGCTGGGCCACGGCGGGCACGTGACCAGGTGTGCATGCACCACCAGGTGGTGTTATTAGGACATGACACACATGATCAAAGATCCCTGTGCCACACTGTGGCCCTGGATCACGGCAGATACATGAGCAAGAGTGATCACCGCCACTGAGCTTGAATGGGCCTCGGCAAGACACGCAAACAGGCAGGAACGTTTCTCCGCGCGTCAACGCCAGGAGAAGTGTACGGGAAAAGTGCACGAAATTCTCCACGTGGCCACGCTGGGACACGGGGGAAGCACACCAAAGCCCATCTGCGAGGCCAGGCGTTGGCACTGGGACAGAGCAGGTGAGCGAACAGGTGTGCCACACCGCCATGCCCCGGGACATGGCAGTCATGCAAACGGGCAGGCCGTCACCGTCCTGTGGCAGAATTGGGACACTGCAGGTGTGCTAACGGGGTGGCTGCTGCCCCCTCGTGGTGGCTCGGGGGTGCACTGGTTGTGGGAACAGGCTTGTACACACCTTCAAGTGCCAGTGCGTCACAGGAGTACTAACAGCTGCTTCAACAGCAACACATGGCGGCCGGTGCGTACCTGTGCCCGTGCCACTATGTGGCCACGCTGGCCCCAGCACACGTATGAACAGGCCTGCCCAGGCCACTGTGTGGTGGTGTTGGGAACCGGCAGCTGGGTCCTCAGCCTGTGGCGCCACCACATGTTGGCTCTGGGACGCAGCGTGTGCAAAGAACACGCTTGCTCTTCTGCCCCGTGGTGGTGCCAGGGTATAGCAGGGGCTCGAAGGGGATTTTCCATCCTTCGTGGGGCGGCACTGGGACTCGGCAGGCATAAGTACGTGCACGCCCCTCCGAGTTGTGGCGAGACTGCGCAGCCACCACGTGGCACTGCTAGAAAATGGAACGTGAGGGGGCGGGGGAGGTCAGAGGTGGCGGGCTCGAGCAGGCGTGCAAAGAGATGTGTGCGCCGCCAGTGGTGGTGCTGTGTGATAGGGTGACCACAGACCTGTGGGTCGGTGCCTCTAGAACAGAGGGGGTGTGCGAAGAGATGTGCTCAGGCTGCTGCCTCGGGCCACTGAGGCATGGCAGATGCAGGAACTGAGAGCCCGGTGCCCCCTGGTAGCACCACGCCTGGACGCGGAAGGCGTGGGAAGAGGCTGACCGGAATCGTCGCATTGTGGTACTGGGATGTGGCAGACGTGAGCGGGTGTGCCCGGGCCAGCCCTTGGCTGTGCTGGAACCCAGCAGGCAGGCAAACATTCACGAATGTGCCACGATGAGGCCATGTGGTGTAGGCTTGCGAAACTGCATACCCATGCCATCATGTGCGAATCAGTGTGCCGGTTCTACAGGGCCAGTGCTGGTACATGACAGGCACAAACGTGTACTCAAACCACATGTGACACAGAAGGCATGTAAACAGGTGTGCATGGCAGTCTCGGGAAATGACAGGCTAACGAGAAGCAGTGCCAGGCCACCACATGGTGGTGCTTAGACACCACCGTTGTGGGAACAGGTTTGCCAGTGCCACCACGCCAGCACTGGTACATGGCCGGGGCCTGAGGAGGCGTGCCTGCAGCCATTCGCGGTGACACTGGTACGTAGCAGGTGTGCAAACGGTGCACCCCATGGCACCAGGTGACAGCACTGGTACACGGAAGGCACGGGAGCAGATGACCGCTGCCCCCACATTTCAGCCCTGGGCCACCAGGTGGCGGTGCTGGCACACAGGATGCCTAAGGACCGGTGTGCCCATGCTGGCATCTGTGGGGCGCTCAGAGACAGCAGGTATGTGAACAGGAATGCCATGCCATCTCGAGGTGGTGCCGGGACTTGGCAACCCGATGGCCCTGGGACACCACAGACATGTGAACAGTCGTGCCCACGCCACAGAGTGTAGGCACTGGGACACGGTGGACACACGGAGAGGTGTGCACGTGCCATCTTGTGGAAGCACTGTGACATGCCCAGGACAAGAACTGGCGTGCCCACATTGCTACGTGGTGATGCCAGGAAAAGGAGGGACCACGACACCAACATCGAAAGAGGTGCCTGCCCCCTCACGAGGCGGCATCGGAACATGCCACGGGTGGGAAGGGGCGTGCCCATGCCACCAAAGGGGCCGTGTAGGCACACTGCAGACGTTCAGGCTGGCGAGCCGGCATCACCACATGGCGGCACTGGAAGATGTGTCCACGCCAGCCTAGGCAGACCCATGAACAGGCTCGACAGTGGTGCGATATGTTAGTCCTCTAGCAGATGACGCTACTGAGACACGGCCCGAGTGTATGCACGCACACCCACGCTCCCGTTCCAAAACGATACAACACAGTAGTTGCTTACACGCTTACCTGAGATCACCCTCACCGCCACGTAGTTGCACTGGGACAGGGCAGGCACACAAACCGCGTGCCTCCACCACCAGCCTTGGCACATGACCGGTGGGGTGGTTAATATGCATACCTATTCTGTGCCACCCGGTGGCACTAGCGTGGCAGGTGGGTGAACAGGAGTGACCTGTCTCCACGTAGTGTATCCAAGTTCTCGGCAGGTGCAGAAACAGGCTTTTCCCGAGCTAGCACGTTGAGGCACAGGCGTGCGGCACAAGTGTGCTCGCACCTATCGCCACACAATGGCGAGGGGGAACACAGCAGATGAGGGAGAGTGCTCTCACAGACACGGGGTGGTCTGGGGACACTGCAGGCATCTGGAAGGGAGCGCCATGCCCCTGTGTGCTGGCGTTAGGACCACGTGGGGTGCAGGGATGGAATTGCCTGCATCTCCATATCCCAGCACTGTTCCATGGCAATTCGAGAAGAGGTGGCCGTGTCACCAAAATTCCGGTCCTAGGCCAGGCCAGATGCTCGAACAGGTAGGCCTGTCCACCCAGCAAACGAGTGTGCCTGGTTCTGGGTCACGCCTGGCACACTAACATGCTCGCCGGTGCTGCGCCTGAAGACACGGGGACTCCAGGGCTGTGCAAACACGAGCACTCGCTCTGCCGTGTGTGGGTACTGAGACAAGGCAGGCACACAAGCAGGCGTGCTCACACTGCCTCGTGGTGGCCCCGGGGCATTGCACGTCTGTGAACAGTCACTCTCGTGCCATCCGATGGCATTGTTTGCACAAGGAAGGCGTGCCAAAAGCTACAACCTTGCCACCCCGCCGTGGCTCTGAGACACAGCAGGTGTGCGAACGGGAGTGCTCTGGCCTTGCCTGGTGCTGCTGGGACTTGGTCAGTCGGCGTGTGAGTAGGCATGCCTGCCTCCCCCCACTGAGGCACCGGGCACACGGTCATTGCAGGGACAGTCTTGTCCACACGTCCACTCTGAGCTGCGGGTACATGGTGAGCGTATACCCTGTGAGTTTCTACCCTGGGCTGGCAAGCTCACCTGTGTCACCAGGGAGCTGCAGGGACACGGCAGCTGCGTCACCAGCTGTGCCCGGGCTCCCAGGTGGGGGTGTTTGAGCACAGCAGATGCATGAAAACATGTGCCGCATGGTGGCGTTGGGACACGGCAGGTGCAAACCTGTGTGCCGGCCACCGCGTGAAGGAGCAGGGCAGAGCAGGCTAGCGAACAGGTGTGCCCGTGTGAACATGTGGTGGCGTGAGGATAGGATTGCACACCCGTCCACACAGTGGCACTGTGGTCCACGGCAGATGCAAGAGCAGGCATGCCTGCACTGCAATGTGGTGGTGCCACAGCAGAGCTGGCGTTCAGACAGGCCTGCAAGTCCTGCCATGATGGTGTTAGGCCATGACGTGTGTACAAACAGGTGTGTGTGTGCCACAAGGTGGCAGCACTGGGACATGGCGGGTGGGCTAAACACGCGCCCCTTCCACCGCGTGGCAGCCCTCGAACACGGCAGGCACATGAACAGTCATGCCCAGACCACCATGTGGCCGCATTTGGACAAGGCATGTGTGTGAAAAGGTATGCCCACACTGCCTTGTGGTGGTGCTGGGGCCACGGCTGGCGCTCAGACGAGAATGACCACTCTGCCATCTGGCAGTGCTTGGAGATGCCTGGCAAGCAAACGGGCACTGGGGCATGGCAGGTGTGCAAACCTGCATTCCTTCCCCACCACACAATGGCAAGGATGCAAAACGGGCGTGCCCTGGGTTGCCAAGTGGTGGCATGGGGACATGGCAGATGCAGGAAGAGGAGTGCCGTGCCAGCACATGGTGGTGCCGAGACAGCCCAAGTACTGACGCGTGTTTGCTTGTGCTTCACCACTACATGGCAAGCGTGTGGAGACGGATCCCTTTTGGGGATATGCCCATCTTCACAATACTGATTCTGCCAATCCATGAGGGTGGGAACCTTGTCCTCCAGTATCTTCTCCCAAACCCTTCTTCAGGGCTTTAAGACTTTTCATTTTAGAAGGCTTTCTAGTTATGGAAATCAGACAAGAAAACGAAATAAAGTGTTCAGATTAGGAATGGATAAACTACCTCTATTTATAGATTATATTATTTGTTTGTCTGTTTCTCTCCACTTACAACTATCTACAAACATACAGACACACACATACACTTAAAAGGTAACACAAATCTTTAAAATTAAAAAAATTAAAATTTTCTTTATCTTCCTTTTTACTCTATTTTTTTATTATTTAAAACAATTTTTTTAGCTTTAAATACATTTTGATCATAATCTTCCCTTCTCCCAAGTTCTTCATCTTTTCCCTGTCCCTACCCACCCAACTTAAATGTTCTTCTTCAAAAAATGGACAAAATCCCCAATACAACAACAAAACCCCTAAAGCCGAGCAAACAAAACAAACCCCCCAAAACAACAAACAAACAAAAAACAGGCACCAAACTGTAACTGAATAAAAGCACTCACAGCCAGGCATGGTGGTGCACACCTTTAATGCCAGCACTTGGGAGGCAGAGGAAGGAGGATCTCTATGAGTTCAAGGCCAGCCTGGTCTACAAATGAGTCCAGGACACTCAGTGTCACTCTATTGGAGAAATATGATTTTTTTTTCTCTCCAAGCAGGCATAAGTGACAATTGTTAGTCTTTACCTAGTGGCTAGGTTTTCATTCATTCATTCATTCATTCATTCATTCATTCCAGAGAATTATCTTCATTTTTTGAATAAATATTAATTTTAAAATTAGCACACAAAGTAATGGGCTTTATTGTGGCATTATTTATCTTTTTATTCTGTATTTATTTTGTGTACGTGTGTATGATATGTTTTTCTATGTGTGTGTGTCTGCATGCACATATGCACATGTGCTATGATGCATGGGGATCAGAGGACAGTTTCTGGGCTTATTCCCCACCTTCTGCCTCCATTGGGAGAGGACCTCTCTGCTCATCTCCTCTCTCCTGCCTTCTCTTTCACCATTGCACACTCTGGACTAGCCAGCTCTGGAGCAGTCATGTCCATTCTCAACCTCACCGTGGGAACACTGGCATTACATGTGCCCACGACTGTGGCCAACGGTTGCATGCGTTCTGGGGATCTGTGTGGCAGATGCTCTACCCGCCGAACCATTTCCCCAGTGCTTGTGGTGTTAGCGTGCAGACTTTGTTCTTATGTGTCCTCCTTTCCAACTCCCCTTCTCCAGCCCGTCCTTCCCTACCGTCCCCCGTAACCACTTCCACTTCTACCTGTATTCTGTTGCTCCTTCCTTGATATCGCTTCTTCCTCTTCCATGATACCCTCTCAAATTTCATCACACCCCCAACATACCTACACACACAAATAACTATTAAAATCTTGGACTTCTGTATAAGAGAGAGCATGTATTATTTGTCCCTTTGAGTCTGGCTTCTTTTGCTTAACATACTGGCCTTCAGCACCACCCATTTTTTTTTTGAAAAGGGTCATAATTTCATTCTTTACAGGGGAGTTAAAGTTCACTGTTCATATGTACCATATTTTCTTTATCTTTTCGGATGGACCCCTGGGCATAAATGAGTTTCTATGGCAATCATCCCTACAGTGGGGAGGGTTAAGACTCTAGGAGGAAGTGCAGATTACGAAGTATATAACCCCTGATGATAATCCCCTATCAGGGCTCTCCCAGCATCCTCTCTTGCTTTTCCATCTATAGTGTGTTCCCATCTGTGATTTAGAGAGTGCTTGTTTTTATAGAAACAAACTAGGCATGTGCTATTCCTTTGCAATGAATAAGCTCAGAGAACCAGTTTGCAAACAAAAAATGCTCCTGGGGATTTACTGAATTAGTCTCCGAGGTGTCCTGCCCTGCACAGCTCAGGTGCTTGCTGTTTGGAAGGGACAGAACTCCACAGACAAAACTCCAAGTTATGTGTACATGAAAAACCTCCATGGAACAACACTGCATCTCCCAAAGGATGGTTTCTCCACTTCCAACTGATACTGTATGGCTTTCCTTAGAAGTACATCAAATAAAGCTGCACATGTCAATCAACGGTCTCTTAGATTTGATGAGCAGCCAGGAGACACTCTCAGTCTCCTCCCAGATGAACCCCTGCAAAGATGGCTCCTCAAATTCAGCAATCAGTGTTTCCATCTGCTGTCTAGGCGGTTTGTGGATAAGAAACTCAAGCTCATAAAACACAAAGGGCTTGATGAGGACAATGCTACACAGGGCAACAGACTGGTGTCTACCAGTTGTCAACAGCACAAAACGAGTTGGGAGGTTGTACATCTTGCTGTAAATAGGATGCTCTTGCATGAGCAGCCTGGATATCAAAAGCGCTTGGATTGCCCTGAGTGTTGATCCTCATTTCGACCTGAATTTCTCCACTTCAGTTTAGGGGGTAGGTAGCCTCACTTCTCATTTATTGCACATGGATGAACACTTATCTTTTCAGTCCTGGCAGCCACCAATACTAAAGTCCCACCATGATTGTAGTGCCTTCCTTTAGAAGGGCGTATACAACTTATTTGTGAACAGCTTATGTATAAAAGGGACAAGAAAAAGAGAAAACAGGCAAAGATCCCATTCTCTTGGTCACTTGAAAGCAAATGTGGTCTGCTTTGTGTTGAGCCGGCGTTTCTAAGAAGAAAGATTGACAGAAAGACAAGTTCGGTGTTTGCGAGTCTCTGAAAGGCTGAAGCCCTGACTAAAGTTTAGTAAAGACAAAAATGATACTGGCACTGCAGATGAGAAACAAAACAACAACACAAACACGGTTGTCCCATGGTGAGTTCTTCTTCCCCCTGACTAAAACTGTGTATATTTCTCTACAGCAATGAACACTGTGGGTGGAATTATTGTTTGCTCAGCACAGGACTCTCTTGAGCACCCAGGCATGGTCAATGCAGAGGCGCCAGCAAGACTCAGCTTGAGGTTAGAAACTGTTAGATATAGGTGGACTTGCACTTCCAGAAAGTATAATGTGACCAAGCTGCCCCTTGGCCCTAGCTCTTTGTGCATGAAGAAAGCCAGCTCTGACCCCTGGTGGAAGTGGGGATATGAATAGTAGTCTTGTGGAAGGAGGTGGATGGCTCATGAGAACAACTGTGGATTGTGGATGGTGCCTGTCTATGTTGCTGAAATTATTTGAGGAAATAATTGACACGATCAGTGGAATTCTTTATGTTGGATTGGGCCATGTTAACATTTTTCCTTCCTATCCCAGTTAGTAACAACTCTTGAGATAAACTAGCCCTTGGTCTCAGGAACCCTCATGGCTGGCGGGAAGATGATGCATGTGAGATGAAGAACAAAACTCGAGTCAGTACCATTGTTTTAGTCACTGGGTCAAGACTTCCAGAATCTGGCCTCATGGTCTAGTCCCTGTACACAGTTAAGCATGGTATTTCTACACGACAATTATCACAACGAAGCTTTAGGCACTGCTGCACAGAATCTCCCCAGCAAAGCGCCCATGATCTTTAAAGTTCTATTGGCTGATAAGAAGCTCAGGGCTAGGGCCTAGAGGAAGGATCAGTGATGAGCATAAGGATAGATTCTATTAATGGAGGAATCAAAGTACGTGGGATGGCTTTCATGGGAATGGGTTCTACTCACTGAGAGATAAAACTCAGGATTAGAACCTCAATAATGCTTAGGATATTGGGGACAGGGGTTGGGGTGGGGATTTGGGTGGAGGCTGGCTCCTAATAGAAGAGCATTGGATCACCAGGTTGTTTGACCACTTTTGCTCTGGCATTCCAGGTGGCCAGATGTCATTCATTTCCTTCTTCGGAGGAAAACAAGCCAGTGTGGTTGTCAATCCTTTCTCCAATGCTCACTCTAAACTGTGCTTCCTATAGGCTGGAAAGGTCAGGATTGGACCTTTAATGATGCTTGTAACCTTGTCAAAGATTAATTTTCATATATTTAGGATGATTTTAACATGTACTGCATTTCCGGGCATGATGGCACTTGGGAGACAGAGGCGGGCAGATCCCTTTTAGTTTTCAGCCAACTTGGTCTACATGGTGAGTTTGAGGCCAGTAAGGACTACTAGTGAGACTCTGTCTCAAAAATAAAACAACAGAAGCAAAACTCCAAAATCAAAAATGTCCTGCATCTAGAATTTATGTTCTGTATTTTGAGTGTTTTTGTGTCTGAAGGAGAGGGAATAAAATGGAAGGGAGGGAGAGAGATCAACTCTTGCTTATCTGTCTTTTTTTTTTTCCTTACTAAAAAGAGAAACAAGCCTCCTCCCTAGGATACCCAATGTCTCTGCTTTCTCGGGACTAGTTCCGACCAGGCCTCTGGGTAGGCTCCTCTTTTTCCTCCTTCCTAGGCCACCCAACACCCATATGCTTTTCCCAGGACTCTGTGCTGACCATACTGCTAAGGAGAGCTATATCCTTTACCCTCTACAGGCTGTCCAACACCCTGCTTTTCCTGGGACTTTGGCTATTCTGCATCCTCTACTTCCTTTTGCTGAGGTTGCTTAAAACCCAACCTGCCTTTCCTGGGACCCCACACTGACTGTGTTGCCAGGTAAGGCTCCACCCTCTCCCATGCCCTTACTAGGACTCCGTGTTGATCCTGCCATTGGGTAGAACTCTCTCCTTCCTCTTATTTAGGTTGCCCAAGCCCCACCTACTTTTCTTGGGACCGGGCACAGACAGTACTGCTGTGTTGGGACTCTCTATTCTCCTCTCTGGGTTGCCCTAGCTCTACTTGCCTTTACCAGGATTCCGCACCATATGTGCCACAAGGTACACCTCCGGTGGTTGCTGGGCAGAGGAGGCAGAGCTGTATAATAGATCTGAGCCGGTTATACACCAGGTCTGTTCTTTCCAACCGAGACCTATCTCCAGAACACCAGCCTGGCCCCCTCTAAAGGCCTTCTTCCCGCAGCAGCGGCGTCTCTTGAACACCCTTTAAGCTCCTCAGCCCAGACTTGTGTCTCGGAACACTCTCCAGCTGTGCGTGCCACGTAACAAGATGCCTGCTCCCCTCAGCGCAGTCCCTCTGAGACTCTTCCATGCCACCCAGACTACTACTTCACCTTGGGAATCCCTCTAGCACCCACGAAACCCCGGTAAGAGAGCCTCTCCGTTCAGCTCTTTCTGCTCAGGGCTCCCCAAACCACGCAGTCCACTTGGGGACCCGTGACCAAAAAATTCATATCAAAGCACACAACTAACAATGTAAACTCTGATTGCCCAGGTCCCTTTGCAACCAGGCAATATGAAAAACTAAGAAAATTTGCCTCCTCTGAAATGCTAATTTCAAAATTGTCTTCAACAAGAACAGCCTGGAAGAAATTTAAGACACAGAACTCAAAAGAACAACATATTCAAAAAGTTCAAAGAATTAAAAAAAAAAAAGGGCATGAATAAACACCTGAACAAACTTAAAAAGAACTCAAATAAGCTCCCAACTGAAGTACAAGGACACGAAAACAACTTGCTGAATGAAAAAATGAGAAAAATTCAGAATATGAAATTTTAATTCAATAAAGAGAGAGAAATACTAAAGAAAACATAAACTGAAATGAAGTCAGATATGAAAAAATTAATAAGTCTCATAAAACAACAACAAAACTCAGTGGAAAGCTTTTCCAAAAGAATCCATCAGGTGGAAAACAGAAATATAATGTCCTAAAGATAAGGTATAGGAATTGAATAAATCAATCAAAGTAAATAATACATTTAAAAAAATCTCATGAATGGAATGTGTTGGCACTCTGGGCAATTATAAATTATATTCATAGAAGAAGGAGAAAAGTTTAAGTCAAAGACATGGAACATATTTTCAAAAACACAACAGAAGAAAATTTCTATGTCCTTCTAGGTCTAAGAGGCTCACAGAATATCAAATAGATGGGCCAGGAAAGAAGAATCCTCATGCCATATTATATTTAAAACACTAAGTTTACATGACAAAGAAATGTTATTGAAAGCTGCAAGAGCGAAGCATCAAGTCACATACAGAGGTAAAGCCATCAGAGTAACAGCTCTCAATGGAAACTTGGAAAGCCTGTTGAGTTTAGAGCAGTGTGCCTCAGATTCTAAAGGAACACAGTTGTCAACCTAGACTATGCTACCCAGGAAAAGTAGCCATCATAACAGGAGAAACACCTCCCACTTAAAAAACAGGCTACAACAATTTATGACCACTAAGCAAACTGTCTGGAATACTGGAAGAGATGCTTCACACTGAAGAGAAGGACGAGAACACCCACCGGCTATGAGGTAATACAAATGATCCTAGGAGAGCGGCTGTGCAAAGCACAACCAAGGAAACAAACGACACAAAACATAGATATTAATACACACCTTCTTGTCTCCCCAAGATAGATTTGGGTGGAATTATGTCTTTGGTCTGCTGTTGGTGATTTATCTGGGGTGAATAGCCATTTGTTCAAGTCCCTTGGAAAAGTTCCCAAGACCTTCGTGGCATCGCTTGTGGTGTTTCAGTATACACATACACTGTATACTATTCAAAGAAAGGTAAACAGACCTGTCAAAAACATTTACCAGATGTTTATGGTATCAACATTTGCATCTTTTATTGTAGCTTTTTTGAAATATCTACTGTGTTATCAGTATCTGTGGTCATCCTAATATGCAATAGCACACCAGAATTTTTTTTCTCTCTCGCCAAACTACAGCATGGCACACCTGCCTTTTCTCATCACTACCATATCTACTCTCCCTAGCTTCTGGCAACTGCTGAGCTACTCTCTGCAATCAGCAGTGTTTAATTGTGAATTAATAGCATTTTAAGTATTTCTGTGAGCTAGGTTCTTTCACAAGGATTCAGCTAATTATTTCAGAAATATTTTTTAGCCAGATGGGAAGACCAGACCTCAGTGGCCTGCCCAAAGATGCCAAGATGATGGGACCACATTTATGTATATCTTATCCTGAAGGCTTTCTGCTAAGCCACACAAACCCAAACATCAAGAAAATCAAGAAGGATGATGTATAAAGGCAAATTAAATATTTTTGTGCCGTTACTGTATTCTCCTAGGTAATATTTCTCAGTTCATAACAATGAAGCTTGCAAGTATCAAATGAAAGTGGATTTTTATACTGGAACATTATTATGGTCTCACACATATGCTATACTCTAATGGAAGTTTTGGCTTCTTTGTAAACTCAGTTACATTATGTAAATATGTTTTTGTTTTAATTCCAAGTGTGAGATTTTAGTTTGGGGTTTAGTTTGTCCACAGCTGATTGCCTGGTGCACGGTGTGGTCTTTGCTAGCAGGGGAAGGGGTGTGGTCTAAGACTCTGAGGAATATAAATGTGGGAGCCTAGAGAGGGAGTCTGTGGCATGTGGGGTTGGCATGGGCTATGTAGCAGTTTGGAGTGGCCAGAGACTGCCGGTGTGGTGGACTGAGAGAAACATTTGCTGTTGACGAAGACTGGTATAGCCCCAGGGGAACCCATTCATCCTAAAAAGCAGGTTCTGTACTCCTCTCCCACTAACCTTCTCTCTCCTACCTAGGGTTGGGGTGGAGGGATTGGGAGGGAGAGGCTTTAAGGAACCCCAAATGAAAGAGTTTTTAAAATGAGTGCTACACTGCACCAATTAGTTTACAAACCAGATGTCCAATGTAACTGCTGCTACAGCAAGAAGCCATGCCTCTGTACCATTGGAGGAAGGGCAGCCAGGTTAGGATTTTAACCACTGTATATTATCCTATTGCATCTGTAACAGAATTTATATCGCTGTCCCTACCACACTTTTTTCAGACAGGGTCTCTCTGTATCCCTGGCTGTCCTGGAACTCACCAGGCTGGCCTGGAACTCAAGGAGATCTACCTACCTCTAGCTTCCAAGTGCTGGGATTAAAGGTGTGTACCTTCATGCCAACTATGTGTTCCTTTTATGTTATGCATTCAGTGTATTTCTTTTTAAATTCATTGTTGAATAGACAAGAAAGTCTGGTCCTATTGATCTGGCCCACTGACTGTCCCTTCTAACACCTCACAGGACTCAGAACACACTGAAGATGTTGAAGACCCACTGAAGAAGCAGCTGAGCAGTCTGTGATGACACCTAGCCATAATGAAGAATTTCTTTTCCTAAAGAGTTTTACAGATTTTTTTCTTACTAGGAACATGAAAATTATTATCCAACCTGTTATTTCCCATGAAATGGGATGTAAGATAGAAAGCAGAATAAATTTTACAATACAGGATTCATAAAGTTTTGACTTTAAGGCTAATCATTAATTGCAAAGAGTTTTAAAAAACAAACAAACAACCAACATGTAACAGTATAAACTACCAGTTCCTGCCCAGTAGACCACTTTAAGATCAACTTTACAAGTCTAACAAAAACACTGGGATAATTTTAAAGGTTAAACACAGTACTTTATTAACCACAAAGACAAATACAAACACCTTTGGCCTTGTAAATTTCAAGTTACTCTTTGTGCCAGTGAAAATTCTGCTTTGGTATGAGTCAAATGCTCATCCTTAGCTTTTAAGCACCGAGGAAAGAGGCTGCCAAGCACCTATTACTGATCTGGGCATTCAATTAAGAGCTTTTGGAAAAACCAAGTTCTTCTTGTGAGTGTATGAGTCAAACCAACTCTTTTAGGCCTTGGTGGTTTGATCAATGATTAATTACAGGACTTGTCTCTTCCTCCAGAAAACAAAAATGCACCTTAAATTTTTGGATGTTTTTGTGTCCTCTATGCTGTTAAATTACATAAGAAGTTCCTTTCAGTATGAAAAACTGAGAGATGTGGTGTCAGTATGAGGTAGATAGTGGAACAGCAAGCCAGGAAGCCACATTCTCACCTTTTTAAGTGGGTCAAGTTTATTAATTCTTGAGAGAGGGTTTTTTGTTTGCTTGTTTGTTTGTTTGTTTTGGTGTTTTTGAGACAAGGTTTCTTATCTGTTCTGGACACTCTGTAGACCAGGCTGGCCTCTAACTATCTGCCTGCCTCTGCCTCCCCAAGTGCTGGGATTACAAGCATCCACCACCTCCCGTGGCTCTTGAGAGAGTTCTTCAGGCTGGAAAATCCCAGCATCCTAGGCCAGGCCCAAGCTAATTCAAAGTCATCTAGTGGATATAAGTGTCTTATTGTCCAGCTGTTCCTAGAACAGTACCTTCCCCTCCTAACTTCCTGTTAAAAATTATTGCCTTCTTCCCCAGCCTCTCTCTTAAAGTATCCCTGTTATTGGCCATTGAGGACTTCGATTCCACCATTGTTAGATGGATGAGATAAAGAGAGTCTTATTTCTCTTTGCTTTTGTCATTGAAGCCAAGACATTCTATAGTTCTACCATATCTTCTCACATGAATAACTTCACTGCGAACTTTTTTTGGACATCACCAAAATCTATATGTTGCACCTTATGTTTATATTCTTAAGTTTATTTACAAAAAATTCTATGTACACTAAACAGGTCCCTAACTCTTAGAACTTAGACAAATCTCAAATGTCCATTTGTTGAAGGCTCGGTGAATCCTCTAGAAGAAGAGGCACAGTGGGTGGTCTTATAGCACTGGAGATGTTCTGTGAAAGGCATATTGAGAACCAGCTCCTTCTACCTCCTTAATCTTAGGCATCATGCTACCTGGTGAATGTTTTTGCCATATGCTGCCACCATGGTGTTCTGCCTTGGTACACATCCAAGAGCAATGGAGTTGACCAAATATGAACCTGAATCAAACTCCCAAACTGTGAATCTTTCCTGTTTATTTCCTGTTTATGGTATCAATTACCATCACAGAAGGATGACTAACAACTGATAGCCCAATATAGTTTGTTTGTGTGGTACTCAGAAGAAAGCAGTAACCTCCCAAGGATATAACCACAAGTAATACTTCTATTTAAAACAGGCCTCTGGTCCCTACACGGCTGCTTTATTTTAGTTTCTATTGTTGTAATAAAATATGATGACCAAAGCAACTTACTGAGAGGTTTTATTTGGAATTACAGTTCCAGAGGGATAAGATTCAATCACCATCATAGCAGAAAACTGTGGCAGTAGGCAGGCATGGGAACTGAAGAAGTAAGCTGAGAGCACACACCTTAAACCACAAACATGGAGTAAAGAGAGAATATAAAATGGCTTGAGTCTTTAAACTCTCAAAGCCCTGCTCTAGTGGCATCCTTCTCCCAACAAGACCACATTTCCTAAGCCTTCCCAAATAGCACCACCAACTTGAAACCAAACATTCAAACCCAAGCCTCTTGGGGGGGACTGTTCTCATTCGAGCTGCCACAATGGCCCTTGGTAAGTGTACCAGTTTCTGGTTGAAATGAATTGTTTTCTACCCCATCAAATCCTGCCCCATCAAATCACTTATCAGTCTCTACTGGTCTCTACTCAAGTTTCAGAGAATGGAAGAGGCTCTCTGCCAGGGACTAAAGGCCTCTGCTGCAATGTTTTAGGAGTAAGTATAACTTGTAGTCATAGGGTGTTGTTGATAGCTTATAAAATTAATAATGATAGATATCCTTGGTTTTATATGTGTATTAGTTACTTGCTATGACAAAATACCTTCACAAGAGCAACTTAAGGAAGGAAGAGTTCCAGGGTATAATCCATAAAGGCAGAAGAGTCATGGTGGCAGCAGCTTGAATTCTTTGACTGGAATTTCATGTAGTCATTCTCACTTGGAATCATTACTATAGGATTGTTAGATTTTCCGTGATACATGTTGTCTCAATAATATTAAGAAATAACCCCAACCCAGGGGGTGAAATCCTTGTGTTAGGAAAAACTTTAAGACACCAAAAGAAGAAATTGAAGAAGACATTAGATGATGGGAAGACTATGTTCCTGGGTTGGCATTACTAATACCATGAAAATGTCTTTATTATCAAAAGTAATCTTCAGATTTAATGAAATCCCTATCAAAATTCAAATATGTTCTTCACAGAACTAGAAAAAATGTAATCACAAAAGACCATGATTATCCAATATTGATTAATGTTGATTAAGCAGAAAGAACAAAGCTGGATGAATCTTATTAGCTGACCTCAAACTATACAACAGAGCCATAGTGAGAAAGACAAGCATGGCAATGGCACAAAGACAGACATGTAAATCCATGAAATGCATCAAAAAACTCAAAGACAAACCCACAATTTATGGGCACTTAACTTTTGACAAAGGTGTCAACATAGTCACTGAAAAAAAAACTCAGCATTTTCAATAAATGATTCTTATAAAAGTAGATCTCAAACTGCAAAAGAATAAAATTAGATCCATATCTATCACTATGTACAAAAACTGATTCAAATTGGATCAAAATTCTTAATTTGAAACTTATTCAAACTTAGTTTGATGGAACAGCTAAAAAAAATACTGGGAAGACACCCCAAGATATGGTATAGACACCAACTTTCTGAATAGAACTTCACTAGCACTGGAAATAGTCTAAATTAACAAATGTGATGATATTAAAATTAAAATAGTCTATATAACAAAAGAAAGTATTAACAAAATGAATAGATGGTGTTCATAAAGGAATCTTTTTTAGTTATAGTCAGACAGGGGCCTAATATTAAGAATATTTAAAGAATTGGAAAAAAATTAAACTCTCAAAATGCAAAATTATCAGTAAAAAAATAGGCTTCTTTACCTTACAGCTGGAAATGCTGTCACACTTCTCCTGTCAGCCAGTTCCAAAAGCAGAAGAACCATATAGTCAGGTTTATTCCATTAGTAGCCACACTTCTGGTACCAAAGTTCTGTATTAGTTTCTTCTATTTCTGTTGGAAAGTATCTTGACAAAAGAAACTTAAGGAAAATTTTTCTTTTGCCTTTCAGTTCAAGCGGTAAAGAAGTCCATCACGGAAAAGAAGTCCTGTCAGTAGAAGTTTAAGGTGGCTTGTCACATGTACCAGCTGTCAGTAGGCAAAAGTAATTAATGCTGGTGGAAATCTAGCTTTCTCTTTGATTTGTGGTTTAGGATCCTAATGTAGTAGGTGGGTTTTTCCTCCTGACCTTAAGCTCCCAGAATGACAACTCATGAGAGTCATTAAATATTTTATAAATCTGTAGGCCATATAGCTTGGGTCTTCTCTGACTAGTTCATAACCTAAAATAACCCAGTCTACATTCTGCCACTTGGTTGGTTACCTGGGCTCAGGTACCATGCACCTGTCCTTTTCACATCTTGCTAGCTGAATTCTGCATGCCTGGCTCTTCCCAGAATCTTTTCTGCCTCCCAGCTATTCCATATCCTACTTCTTGCCTAAGTTATAAGCCATCATATTTTTTATTGACGGGTGTTACATTCATAAAATACACATGATATTCCTTTTACACCCTAATGGAGCTGTCAACTTTTAGGATTGCCTTAATTTTAAAAAGAGGATAATTCTTTATACATATACCCAGAAATATGTCTCCAGGATCAAATTCTAGATTCTTTTGTCAATAATTCTAAAGCATCACAGATTCCATCAGAATGGTCACTATTGTAGGGAGAAGTTTGGATTCCTTAAAAACCCAGTTATGTCATGAAAACATGTTTTTGTTTTAATCCAATATGTGGGATGTGGGGCTGCTTCAGATTGTCCACTGCAGCAGACCATCTGTCTTGTACATGTTTTGGCAGGGGCATGATTCTGCCAGCTAAAGATAGTTTAATTCTGGGGACTCTAGAGAGGGTATAAAAAGACCAGAGACACAAGAGAGGAGATATGGTTGTTTCTCCTGTTGGTTTCTGCTCCTGCTGCTGGTGGTGGTTTGTCAAGTGGTTTAGAGAAAAGAGAC
>NW_026596040.1:24518619-24555834 GCF_907164565.1 Psammomys obesus | reverse complement strand
GAATAAGAACCCAATAAAATAGATAAAACAAATAAGCCAACACACCATAAAAAAAATAAATGCAGTGGAGGATATGGCAGGAAGAAAAGGTGTACGTTTCCTGGGCATATACCCCGAAAATTCTATATCCTACTGCAGGGATGCTTGCACGGCCTTGTTTATTATTGCCTTGTTCACAACAGCAAAGAAATGGTAGTAGCCCAGAGGAATGGATAATACATAATGGAATTTTATTCAGATGTATGAAATGAAATTATAAAAATTTTAGGAAAATGGATAAAATGGAAAACATCAAATAAGACAAACCTGACTCAGAGAGATAAACAGGTCTGTGGATTTTAATATGTTTATCCTGTATTACATGGTTAATATCCGCTTGTAAATGAGTATATACCATGTGTGTCTTTCTGGTTCTGTGTTACCTCACTCAGGATGATCTTTTCTAGTTCTGTCCATTTGCCCACAAATTTCATAATTTCCTTGTTTTTAATAGCTGAGTAGTATTCCATTGTATAAATGTATCACACTTTCTTTATCCATTCTTTAGTTGAGAAACATAAAAAATTCTACCAAGGAACTCCTACAGCTGATAAACACCTTCATCAAAGTGGCTGGATACAAAAATAAACTAAAAAAAAAAATCAATAGCCTTCCTGTATACAAAAGACAAATGGGCTGAGAAAGAAATTAGAAAGAAACAACACCCTTTATAATAACCACAAAAAATTATCTTGGTGTAACTGTAATCAATCAAGTGAAAGAATTGTATGAAAAAACTTCAAGTCTCTGAAGAATGAAATTGATGAAGATATCAGAAGATGGAAAGAGCTCCCATACTCATAGATCAGGATTAACATAGTAAAAATGGCCATCCTACCAAAAGTAATCTACAGATTCAATGCAATTCCCATCAAAATGCCAACACAATTCTTTACAGACCTGGAAAGAACAATTCTCAAATTCATGTGGAAAAACAAAAAAACCCAGAATAGCTAAAACAATACTGTACAAAAAAGATTTTCTGGAGGTATCTCCATCCCTGAATAGCTGCACTATAGAGCAACAGTAATAAAAACTGCATGGTACTGGCATAGAAACAGAATGGTGGATCAATGGAATCGAATCAAAGACCCAGAAATAAACCCACACACCTATGGACACTTGATTTTTGACAAAGAAGCCAAAATCATACAATGGAAAAAAAAGACAGCATCTTCAACAAATGGTGCTGGTTTAACTGGATGTCTACATGTAGAAAAATGCAAATAGATCCATACTTATCACCCTGCACTAAACTAAAGTCCAAGTGGATCAAAGACCTCAACATAAAACTGGACACCCTAAATCTATTAGAAGAAAAAGTGGGGAAGAGCCTTGAACTCATTGGCATAGGAGACAATTTCTTGAACAGAACACCAACAGCTCAGGCTCTTAGATCAACAATTAATAAATGGAATCTCATGAAACTGAAAAGCTTCTGTAAAGCACAGGACACTGTCAACAGAACAAAACAGCCTACAGACTGGGAAAAGATATTCACCAACCCTTCATCTGAGAGAAGGATAATATCCAGAATATATCAAGAACTAAGGAAACTAAACACCAAGAAACCAAATAATCCAATTAAAAAATGGGGTGCAGAGCTAAACAGAGAATTTTTAACAGAAGAATATTGCATGGAGGAGAAACACTTAAAGAAATGTTCAACATTCTTAGTCATCAGGGAAATGCAAATCTAAACAACCCTGAAATTTTACGCCCATCAGAATGGCTAAGACCAAATCTCAAGTGACAGCACATGCTGGAGAGGATGTGGAGAAGGGGAACATTCCTCCATTGCTGGTGGGAGTGCAAACTTGTACAATCACTTTGAAAATCAATCTGGTGCTTTCTTAGAAAATTGGGACTAGTGCTACCTCAAGATCCAGCTATTCCACTCCTGGACATAAACCCGAAAGATGTTCCACCATTCAACAAAGATATTTGCTCAACTATGTTCATAGTGGCTTTATTTGTAATAACCAGAATCTGGAAATAACCTAGATGTCCCTCAACAGAAGAATGGATACAGAAATTGTGGCACATTTACACAATGGAATACTGTAACTCAGCCATTATAAACAAGGAAATCATGAAATTTGCAGGCAAATGGATGGAATTAGAAAAGATCATCCTGAGTGAGGTAACCCAGAACTAGAAAGTATAAACTCATTTATAAATGGATATTAGCCATATAAAATAAGATAACCATTCTAAAATCTACAGACCTAAAGAAGCTAAACAATGAGGAGGACTCTAGGAAGGATGCTTAAACCTCATTCAGAATGGCAAACAGGATCGACAACAGAAGCAGTGGAAGAGAGGGAACAGGACTGGAGCCTATTATAGATGTCTTCTGAAAGGCTCCACCCAACAGAGGATCAAAGCAGATGCAGAGATTCAAAGCCAAACTTTGGGCAGAGTATAGGGAGTCTTATGGAAGAAGAGGTTGACAAACTACTTTATTGTTGTTTTGTTATTCTGCATTTATGCTTTTTTGAAATAGCTCAGATCTTGTTTTCTCGACTATGTGCATAGTTTGCTGGGAACTTTGCGTCTTTGACCCAGAGACAGACATCTCTAGAGTTTGTAGTTTTGAGGTTTGCATCAAGAAACCTCAGGCAGATGATTTTTGTAGCATAGCCATTCTGCAAAATAACTATTATAAGTAAACAACAATAATGGACATCCATATTTTTAAAATGGGTATAGCGAGGTTTCCCCAGCCTCTTCTCTTGCTTGCATGGATCATGTCTTCAGCAGATGGCGCCTCTGAGAGCTGGTGGTTAGCTCAGTGTGGATGAGGGATTGGATAAGAGCTGCTCAACCTTCCTGCTCAGGTTACAACAAAAAAATTCTGGGTTGAGCAAAGAGACCTGAGTCATCAGAGAAGAGAGGCACCTGCATGGAATGTCCTGGAGCCCCTAAAGATTCTGAGAAACTCTCCTGTTAGAATCCATAGGCTCCCACTGAGGTATACAGAGGAATTAGAGTCTGTTCAAGTTGGAATAGCCTGAGACTGAAGCCCTGGGCACTCCAGCAGTTGGAGCACCTTATGCTTCCAGCCATTTGTTGTCAGGTGCTGGTGTGGGTTAGCCTGTGCTCTCCACCCTCCTGTGTGTGTGTGTATGTGTGTTTTCCTTGTGGTTTTGAGGTAAGAAATGCAGGAGAGCTCTCTTACCAGTCTCCACAATCATCCTAATAGCAATGCCTCTCCTTTCCAGGTAGCATCTACATTTTGGCCAAACATTATGAATTTAATATTTAATGTTAAAAGAGAAACTGTTTAGAAAGTATAGGAACCACTCATGTGCCTTGTGGCAATTATTAGGTCCCTGGGCCCCTTTAAACAAAGAGCTTTGTTCTTTTAAAGCAGTTACCAGAAGTTTAAAAAAAAAATAAACAGTAGTGCCAGGAAACTTTGCAAAGGCACATCAGCAGGAGGGTCAGGGTGTAACCTGGGAACCTGTCCATCTAGGCTACAAGCTTCTTGTCACTGTGCCCCCTCTCCAGCAAATGCTTCCTCCATTGGAGGTCCGTTCAGATTAGCCCTTGGTGGACACTTCCTACCTGGCTGGCTGGAAAGCATGGCACTGTGTGCCAGAGCATCCTTACATGTGGAGAGGTTTGGCTACCAGTTTGCTGGCATTAGTAGCAAACTGTAATGAGATTAGTCAAGTAATGTGATCAATAAAAATGATTTAAGATTTTCTGAAGAAGTTTATCCAGATTTCCCTTCCTGGATGGGAAAGAAAGCCCACTTGCTGGCAGTCACACGTGTAATTGGCTCTACCCTGCCTTTTTTGTTTCACCCATACCAAGATTCCCCAGACCACTTGTGTCGGCCAGCAGCTCACCCAGGAATATACAGCACCCTCCTTACTTGTCTTTCTCTGGGTGATAGCTTAACCTGACTTTCCCACATGGCTGTAATCTTACATTAGGCCAGAGGATTGTCAATTTGGCCTCCAGTCCACCACAGGAGAGAAAGGCTGCAAAGATGCAGAGGGAAGGACCACGAAGCTGGTCTAAGTGCTAATTTCACCTCCGGAGTCCTGTGGAACACAACACGGTCCCCTCCTAGCAGCAGACTCCCCCTTCCTCCTCTTGGGTCATGCTTCATGCTAACACTAACTACCTCATTCTCCGACAACATTCTTTTTCCTTCGTGCCATCCATGGGGGCCCTTCAGAGAATATCTTCAAATAAGAGGGCGAGAGAGCTGCAGGTTCTCAAAGGCTGAGACAAGAGTTACAGGTTAAAATTCTTTTTCCAAAGCATGGAAAATGGCCTGGGAACTTTGGCTGTTCATTTGTTGGGTGTACCAACTCTTGAAATCAGAGTTTTAAATCTTTTTTACTTTTGTGAATGGCCACAATAATGAGTATTTTTATGTTGCTGTTGTTATAATTGAGAATCTAGGCGTAAGTTGAACAGGCCAGCTTAGGGCGCATAGTGAGATCCTGCCTTAAAAACACCACCACTGCTGCCTCCACCACTGCCACTGTTGCTGCCGACAACAACAACATGAGATCTAGGCTTAGTAGTGTGCCTTATTTGGGCACATCACTCAACAATATCCCTTGTCATCAAAGCCAAGGCTCAGAGATTTCTGTGTTCAAAGGCACCAGGGAGTGGTAGAGGTGGGGTGGTAACCCAGGCGCCTGACTCTGACTTGCCTGTTTTCCCAACATGCTGTGCTTCCTCTCAGTAAATCTTATCCACAATTACTATATTGATAATACCTAAGTGATTAAACCCTATACTTCTCTTTTACTCTTTAGAAAGCTACTGTAAGTTCATTAGAACTTTGCAGACAGAAATACTTGGGTCAAACAGTAGGATTGCTTGTAGGGGTATGGCTCAGAGGTAGAAAGAGTCCTTCACAGATGTGAGTGCCTAGGTTCCAACAGCAAGCCCTGGAAAAGGAAAGTTTTCTTTAAAAAATATGCATCTCAAATACATTTTTGGAGCAAATAAACATATGTGTAAAATATGTATCACTAAATGGACAGAAATGGGTGATTTAAAAATATCCTGAGTATTCAAAGAAATGTCACCCCAACTAAAACTCCCTTCACCTTTACATAGCATTGTGAATTTCTCTATTTCCACAGTCTTCGCTTTAATTTTAAGATTAAATTTTCTTTTAAAGTTATAAAACCAGCACATTATACATTATGATGTCATGAAATGGGTACCTGCATAACCAAGGTATAAAGTCTATAATGCTAAGTTCTGAGGATACAATGAAGCCCCACAGTTCCACTCTCAGAGGCCACAAAGAGCTGATACAGTGGTCCATGGCTGTCATTTGCAGTCACAGATAAATCTGAGCATGGGAGTACTGATGATGAAGGGAAGGTGTTACTTAGTGCTTTCTCATGGCCTACTTTCTTAGGTGACTTCTGTGCTGAGTAATTTCACTGTGGCCAAAAAAGCTGCATCCTTTCTAGACTTTAAAAATGTTTTCTTATTTCTTTCATCAAGAAGTATTTCCTTGGGCTGGAGAGATGGCTTAGAGGTTAAGAGCACTAGCTGCTTTTCCAGAGGTCCTGAGTTCAATTCCCAGAACCCACACGATGGCTTCTGACCATCTATAATGAGATCTGATGCTCTTTTCTGGCCTTCAGGCATACATATAGGCAGAACACTATATACATAATAAATAAATATATCTTTTAAAAAAGACGTTGTTTCACACAGTTTTTTAAAATTGCTTTCTCCTTAAAAACGTTGAGCCTGAAAAACAAAACAAAACAAAACAAAACAAAACAAAACGTTGAGCCTGAAAAAAAACGTTGAGCCTGAAGAAACACTCTTGTTTTTGAGATACTCAAATGCTTATGTTTAAACACAAGAGTTCATATACCAACAAGAAAATCTGCCATCCCTCTGTCCTCCCTGAGGAACTGGTGACGTGCTCTCCCTTGGAAAACACCTAAATGCCCACAGGCCTCTATTTGTTATCCTGGCAAAGTAAATGAACACAATTCTAGCGTCATGGCTTTCTTTGCTCTTCAGAGGATCAAGAAAGAGTTATTTGTTTTTTTTTTTTTTAAATTGAAATGTTGAAATGACTAATCTATCCCTTTAGAGTTAAGAGCGGAAACCTGATTCAACAAATTTATTGCCTATTTCCAAGGCTGAATGTGACAGGATGACCTTTTATTAGCTATTTGGCCAAGAACTTGAATCCCTGTTAACTACTTTGTTCTTTCCACCATCATGAATGATTCACATGAAATCCCAAAGCAAGTAGCCCTCAGCACAGCTGTGCCCTATAGTCTTAGTAAGTTGTCTTTGCAACTTACTTCATTAACCCCTAAGGCAGCAGCTCTCAACCTGTAAGATGTGACCCATTTGGGGTGGGGAGAATCAAATGACCCTTTCACAGAAGTTGCCTACGACCACCAGGAAACACAGATATTTACATTATGATTCATAACAGTAGCAAGACTACCGTTATGAAGTACCAACAAAAGTAATTTTATGGTTGTGTATTAAAGGGTTGAAGCATTTGGAAAGTTGAGAACCACTGACTTAAGGTATTTGAATGATGGGAACTGACTAAATCCGCAAGATGACTTTTACTTAGGGGATCAATATTTTCTCTAGACAAATGTCTCTCATATGATGAGTAAGTAGGCAAAGTATAAAGAAGACATGGATGTTAGGTGGGTGAGGATGGTGGTAAAAAGGTGGACTAACCCAGCATCCCTTTTGAGTCAGAGGTGGAACATTGGTAGGAAGGCAGAAATACAAGACTGCCTCGTAGGTTTTAAAGTTCCCCAGATGTTTGATGGATGTTGTACTTAGTCCTAGGTGAATGTGTGATGGTAAAGTATTCCTTTTTGTTATCCCAGTGGACATAGCGAGAAGGCAGTGTGCTGTGTCTATAGTGTTGAGGCTCTGGAGAGCAACTGAGATTGGGTCTAGGAATCTGGGATTTATTAAATGGTTATGGGTCCAGAGAGAATGTGAAATTCATGAATCATAAATGAACTTAGAGAAATTTCGGTTTCATGACTGGGCAGAGGATGGTGATCCTGCAAACAAGGTGGTAAGGAAAACCCAGAGAATGTTCTTTCCTGGAAACCAAAAAAAAAAAGAAAAAAAAAAAAGGTGGTATTTTAAAAAGATCACAACAGCCCATGTGCCAGGTGCCACAGATGGTCAGAGGAGAGGAGGATGAACAAATTCCACTAGTTTAGCAGCCTGGAGAGTCTCAGTCACCCCAGGAAGATTAACTACAAAAATTAAAGTCTAAGTGCAGGAAAAGTCAGCAATTTTTTTAGAGAACTGACTCTAAATCACAGGTACATACCATTTTCTTTTCAGTCTGCCAAAAAAATACTTTTGGAAAGACTTGTAGCTTTCTGGGCAAAGAGTGAGGAGGGGGGAGCAAGTCCAAGTGTGGAAAAAGTAGTCATCAGAAGACTTGAATATGAATGTGGCTTTAGCCATGGGTAATGAACGTTTGACAGGTTTGATTACTTGTCTGAGCTCTCATATCTTGAGTATTGGAGCCCCTTAATGTATCAGTACTGTGAATTCTGTCCTAAAGAGGTAGGAGGGTAGAAGAACTACTACCCAATTATTCTCATTTCAGCTCTATACTACATGGGAGGCAGCTTAACAATGCCATGTTTGGCTGCCCACGAGATGGAGCCCAGCCTCACTGAATCATGTTTTCAGAAGCTTTCATTTGTTGCTGCATTTTAGGAGCAGAAAAATCCTTAAGCAGTTTCCTTACATGAGTAGAAAGCCTGGCTGGGTGGAGGTCTTGCCCTAAGGGTTTCTTCCCTTTATTCTAATTTGGACCAGGCCCACTTTAATCTTCTTATCTCTTTCAGCAAAAATCTTGGCTCTACATTAAATTTCCTGGTGCTCTTTTAATCTTCAAATATTTTCACTTCTTTTCCTGTATTTCATTATTGACATGCTTAAGCGTGATTAGCAATAACCACATCACAGTATCAATATTAGGTTGTCTTGAAATCTCCTCTACCAAAGAAATAAGTCCAGAGCTTTCAAATTAGCCTTAGGCAAATTCTTTTTTTAAATTTTATTTTAATTTTTATTAATTACACTTTATTCACTTTGTATCCCCCATAAGCCCCTCCCTCCTCCCCTCCCAATCCCACCCTCCCACCCCATTCTTCACTCATGTCCCTCCCCAAGTCCACTAATAGGGGAGGTCCTCCTCTCCTTCCTTCTGATCTTAGTCTATCAGATCTCATCAGGAGTGGCTGCACTGTGATCTTCTGTGGCCTGGTAAGGCTGCTTCCCCCTCAGGGGGAGGTGATCAAAGAGCAGGCCAATCAGATTATGTCAGAGGCGGTCCCTCTTCCCATTACTATGTAACCCGCTTGGACACTAAACTGCCATGGGCTACATCTGTGTAGGGGTTCTAGGTTATCTCCATGCATGGTACTTGTTAGGAGTATGAGTCTCTGGGAAGACTCCTGTGTTCAAATTTCTGGTTCTGTTGTTCTCCTTGAGGAGTTCCTGTCCTCTCTAGATCTTACTATTTCCCACTTCTTACTTAAGATTCCATGCACACTGCCTAACAGTTGGCCATAAGTCTCAGCATCTGCACTGAATCAATAAATGGGACCTCATGAAACTGAAAAGCTTCTGTAAAGCAAAGGACACTGTCATCAAAACAAAATGACTGCCTAAAGATTGGAAAAGAATCTTCACCAATCCTTTATCTGACAGAGGGCTAATATCCAGTATATATAAAGAACTAAAGAAGCTGAAAAAGCAGCAAACCAAGTAATCCAATTGAAAAATGGGGAACAGAGCTAAACAGAGAATTCTCTGTAGAGGAATATAGAGAGCTAAACAGAGAATTCTCTGTAGAGGAATATAGAAAGGCAAATTCTTAAGATAAGAGCAGAAAGCATCCACAGTATTTTCCAAATCATCATAGGCATGATCTCTAGCCCAGTTCCAAATATTGTTCCCCTCTGAAACCTCTTGAGCTGAGCCCCCATAGTCCATACTGCTCTTAGTGCTATTGTCTTCCAAGCTCCTACTAGGATCATCCATTAAACTCTGCTTACAGCATTGAACTGCTATTCTAGTCCGACATCCAATAGTGCTCCCCCCCATTAAAAAGTATGCCTCCCACAGGATCAGGCCTGCCACAACATTAGCCCACTCCCTAGTAACAAGTTCTGTATTAGCTGCTTTTCTGTTGTGGTGATAAAGCATCATAACTGAGGCAATTTATAAAAGAAAGTATTTAATTTGGCTTATGGTTTCAGAGGGTTAGAATCCATGATAGCAGAACAAAGGTATAGTGTTAAGAACAGCTGAGGTCTCACATCTTGTTCTATAAATAGGAGACACAGAGAGAACACTGGGAATGGCACAAGTATTTTGAAACCTTAAAGCTACCCTCTGGCAATACACCTGGTCCAACAAGGCCACATCTTCTAATTCTTCCCAAACAGTTCCATCAATTGTAGACCAAGTATTCAGATGTATGAGCCTATAGATGTCATTTTAATTCAAGCTGCCACACTCTCCCGAAGGCCATTTTGAGTTGCAGTAATTTTTGTCTTTTCATTTAAAATAATTGGGCATTTACTACAAAATCTGTGGATGAGCTACTTTGTTTAAAGTCATATATATTTTTTTTACTTGCCTGTTGACCCTCTGTGAGTGTGAAAGCCAGCGTTGCTGTCCTTCAGAGTGATGAGGTCGTGCCTGCTCTCTTGGAGCTGAATGTGCAATTATGGTTTCCGTAACACCAGGGACCCATTTTCTGGAGCAGTCAGGAGCCAGTCTCTGGTTTCCTCAGCCCTTTAAAGAACATAGACTAATGTTCACTGATGGAAGTAAGCCTTGATTCTTCTGTATTCCTTTTCCTTGTAAGAGATTATAGCGGGGGAGGGGGGGTTGCTAGGCTTCTCTCACAGCTGTTTGGAGACAACACATAGATGGAGTTGTCTTTAATGGAAAGTCATTTAATAACTGCTGATGACTTTTAGTGTGCCTAGTAAAGCCACTTAGCCTATCATTTTTACATTTTGGGCTCAAATTAAAAAAATATCCGAGGGGGTAAATTTTGAAAAAACAAACAAACAAACAAACAAACAAAACACATGTTCTTCAGCACAGAAACACACTGACTCTGGAGAAATAAGAACTGTAAGACTTACACCTCAACAGGAGTAGCAAGCAGGAAGAACACTGTGGTTCCTTTGTATAGTGTCAGTGGGATAATTAGTAACACAGCCATTAACTGGGTGACAGCAGACAATGAATTAGTTTAAATGAGGTATTTGAATTAAACATTATTTTGAAATGAAGGTAGACTATGGGGACTTTTAACAAGTTGTTCCACTGATCCAGGTACAGTGATGCACCTCTGTAGCCCCAGCTACTCTGCAGGTTGAGGTAGGGAGATCTTCTAAGACCATCATTTTAAGGCCAACCTGGGCAATATAGTGACAGCCTCATCCCTGGGCCTCAGAAAACAAAACAAAGCAGAAAACCAAAATGACTATAAAAACTGTATGCCCTGGTAGAGTATGTATAACATATACCTTATTCCCCAAGGAAAAATTCAAGAAATGCTGGGCATCATTCTGTATGGTATGAGCACCTCTTGTGGTAGATGTAAGGGACTGTGAAGAAGTGCCAGCCATGAACATGTGAGGGACCAAGTTCAGATCCCTGACACATGTGCATAGATAGGCCAGAGACAGGTTAATCCCCGGAGCTAGCTGGCCATCCAGTGTAGCTAATTGTTGACTACGGGGTTCGGTGAAAGACCCTGTCTCAAAATATCAGGTGGACTAGAGTTAGCCTGTGTCCTCCTGTGCATACACATGCTTGTGCACATGTATCCACATACATGCATCCATACTACATGCATGCATGCATGTGTACATACATACACACACATACAGACACAGAGAGGGAGAGACACACAGAAAGAGAGATGGACCAAGAGACAGAGAAAGGAATCTACTGTAAGCTGATTATCTCCTTTTAAAGCATAATGGGTATTCACACAAAAGCAAGGTTCATCAACTGGAACAGGCTGGGTCCAGCAAGGAGGTTATCTCATAGAAGCAGAGCAGAGATGCAGTTGTGGTTACAAGTGGGTCTGGTTCTTATGGTTCTAGCACTGCCTGGGTGGTGATGGTGGCAGTGATAATTACTGGGTGATACATCTTCCAGTGACACAGACAGGTAAATGAAAACAGAGGGTAGGTGTCAGAAACTCTGCAGAAGAGAGCAAAGACAAGAGAAAGCCAAGCAGTGTTGGCTTGAATGAAAATGGCCCCCATGGGCTTATAGGGCACTATTAGGAGGTTTGTTCTCATTGGAATAGGTATGGCTTTGTTGGAGGAAGTGTGTCACTGGGGGTGGGCTTTGAGGTTTCAGAAGCTCAGGCCAGGTCCAGTGGCTTACTTTCTCTTCCTGCTGCCTACTGATTTAGATGTAGAATTCTCTGCTCCTTCTCTAGCACCATGTCTGCCTGCATGCCACCATGTTTCATGTTTTCCTGCCATGATGATAATGGACTAAAGCTCTGAACCTGTAAGCCAGGCCTATTAAATGTTTTTTTTTTTTTTTTTTAAATAAGAGTTGTCATGGTCATTGTGTCTCTTCACAGCAATAGAAACCATAACGAAGACACAGGGCACGTAACTAGTGTCAGTTATGTCGTGTCTGCTGCTGAAGGGTGTTCAAGGTAACTTTTGTGCTGGATCTAGTGAGGCAAAAGCTCCACTGATCTCCCAGGTCTGCGTACACAGCTTTAGAGATACCATTGTCATAAACCTATCCTATATGTGAGGTCATGCATCTCAAAATTTCCATCAAAGCACCTCATCTTATGGTAGAAGTTTGGGGGTCCTGGAGGTCTATAAGTTAAGGCCAGAGCTTCCTGCATGCAAGTCAGCAGTTCTCCACACTTTTTAATGATCTCTCAAATGGACTTGATTTTGCTGTTAAATCTACAGTCTTTTAATACAGGAAGACTGTTGTCCAGAAAACATATCCAATATGAAAACACACCGCCGCTTGTATATACTGCAATTGATTTATGCAACTTGGCACAGCTCTGTTCTCTACAAATGAACGAGATGACTTCACTCTTTCCGAGAAACCAGAGATAGTCATTGCTGCCTCTCTTGAAGATTTGGAAGCCTGTGAGCCAAGCTCAGGTGGCCACTGCTGCAGGCCCTGCCATCCTCATTAGCCATCACCATGTCCTCCTTTTATTGGCTGTTCAGAATTTCCTCTGCCACAACCTGCCCTTTTGCTAATCTACTGTGTTTGACTTAATTGGGACTTCGATTCTTTATTGCTTTAGTCTTAGAGGTATGTGACTGAAGACCTTGTGTCCTGGAGCATCGGGACACGGAAGACAAGCTGTGGATTAAGAGAGTCACATACTGCCAGGTGGAGCCTCTGTACACAGTGGCTTTCACGCTCCATGACATCTCTTTTTCTTTTGTCCTGTAGTGATTCTTAGATGCATCTCCAAGTAACAATAGAACTCACCTAAGAAACAGCTCATTTAAAGCTTTTTTACAGTGTTTTTAATTACACTGATAATAATCCCACTGTATTTTGGCTTATAGCTTATGTGGAAGACACCTTCCTACTATCTTCATGATGGGATGTTTGAAAACAGAAGGAATGAATGGCTTTGTGTTAGATACAACAATCTGCTTGTCATAACAGCTCATAAAACAAACAATTCAAAAATTTCTCACCCACATACTTTACTAATAGTCTGAACTTTGTAGAAACAAAAATAAATTTAAAGATATAATGGCAGAGTATACTACAATCATGGAGACTGTCTGGTAGCATAGACATGCATGTGGTTAGCATGTGTTGAGTACTTCATGCATTTGACTTCAAATAATATTCACCTGTTGTTAGCCGCAATTACATATGAGGAGACATAGAAAAGCTCAGATTCAAAGCTGCTCACAATGCTGCACAAACCACCTTTTGCAGCCTGTGAAAGGAAAGTGAGTGAACCTCAAAGCTTTGAGAGCAGGTCAGTAGTAGGCAAAGTGGTGCAGAACTTTAATTCCAGTAATTAGGAGGCAAAGGTAGGTGGATCTCTAAGAGTTTGATCCCAGTATGGTTCACATAAAAAGTTCCAGATCAGCAAGGACTCCATTTTCAAAACAAGCAATCAAGCAAACAAAAACAAAAGCAAAAAATAAAACAAAGAAACAAAAAACCTGGGGCAGGAGCATCCTTCAGCCCTGAACATAGCAATTCCAAACACCAAAGTCCTATTACAAACAATTGCAAGCAAAGCTAAGAGCAAGACTGTATTTCCTATTTCACTAAGAAAGACAGATGGCCACTGCCTTTCAATTTTGTTAATGTGTTTCAAAAACACTTTCAATAAAAAAATTAAAAAGTTTCCTCTAATCAGCAACTGAACAACTATATTTAGCCTTAATTGAAATATATAGATCACAGGTAGATATTATTTATTGATGTATTTTCAAAAAGGTACCAATTTGTCAGATAGATTAGTAAATACACCAAGATAAAAAAAAAATTATCTGACTGGATGGAATTTTTTGTGTTTCCTTCAGAAGCAGAAATTCTGTGGGATCATGACAAGGGATGAAAACACTCATTCACGCAACAATCATTATTGGGGGTTCACTGCCCCCCATCCTACATCCTACTAGCTGCTGTTAGAACATAGATGGTGCAATTCTAGCGGGTGGCTCTTGGGGAGCAGTACCATCAAGAGTGAGGAATCTCAGATGGGAGCACTTGATCTATGATGCTAGTCCTGAGAAGTGCCTTGGGCCCTAGATTATTCTGCAAAGTTGCTGTTCTCCAGACAGGAAGTTCATGCTGCCCCAGGCCCTATCACTCATACTCCAAGGGGTTGCATTTGACCAGAAAGCAAGGTGGCTTATGTTAGATGAGATAGTTCTTAGAAAGGGCCCACAGTGTACATTTCCAACAGATGAGAAGTTAAACGTGCAGGTGTCTAACTCTGAGAACTAACACCCTATCCTCCAAATGTCACCAACACCAGCAATACCACCAGAAGGAACAAACTGGCATTGGCTTGGGCTTTTCTTTTAGTTTATAATATAACCTTTGTAAGATTAGTATTGTTATAAATAAAGGAAATCCCATCTGTCTGATTTTACCAATGAAGATGAAGGAGACAGATGCTGGGGTGACCACTTGCTAGCTTGAAGAGGCAGAGAAAGCACCCAGCTGACCTTCCTACTCAGTTCATGTCCCAGAAGGAAAAAGCCAAAAGCTTGCTGGCTTAGCTGATGGTCCAAGTGGAAAAGGCCTGTTAGCTCACCTGACAGCCCAGGAGGAGAGAGCCAAAGAGCTAAAAGCCAAAGAGCTAAAGAGCTTCTTCTTCTCTATGCTGTCTTAAATACCCCTCTCTGAAAGCCCCTTCTTACTGCTTAATCCCCATCATCTGATTTCTTGCTTTGCCTCTTAACCTATGGTTAACTTTATTAAATCCTGTATACAGAAAGCTCTTGTATTAAAGGTGTGTGCTAGGGCTGAGCCACACCCTAATCACCTGTTTAAAATAAACAGAAAGTTCTTGGTTTAAAGGTGTGTGTTAGGGCTGAACCAAACAAAAGACAGGTTTTTACAGTTCACAATCTCGGGGTTCACAATGGGCTCAAGTATCCCACAACAGATGAGTGACATAAATTACATTGAAAAAACAAGGACTGAGTAGTGAGTGACTAATTTTCTTATTTACAATAGTTAACAAGGCTGCTATATTTTAGGATTAGAGTGCCCCCCCCACCCCAAAGCCCCATGTGTGAAGGCCTGGCCTAGCCTATAGTACTGTTGGGAGGTAGGACAACCTTTAGTCATTGGGCATGCCCTTGACAAGGCTTAGGACTCTAACCCCACCCCATCTTTCTCTTTCTCTCTCTTCTTCTGGGTTGTTATGAGATGAACAGGCTTTCATCACATACTCCTATCACGATGCCACAATGCCCTATGCTGCCATACGTCCAAAGTATCAGGACCAACTGGCCATAGAGTAAAAACATAAGCCAATACAAATCTTTTAAGTTTCTTTATTCTGGGTATTTGTTACACCAACAGAACCTGATTGACACAGGTCTGAAGGAGGAGAGGTGAGTTCAATTTAGCCATCTCTGCATTTTATGTTTCACAAAAAGGCAGTCCAGGATGCTTTGCTGGGAAGGAACTATGCAAATGACAAAAAGCAACTACTTTCTTATGCCTGACGACTTGGTGCTGTAGATGGAAACCTGAATGAGGCAATACTTGCAGACCAGTTGCTGCCCTGAATCTTTCTCATTCAAGATTAGGTTTTCAGGAAGGAATTTCAAATGGGCCTAGTCCTCTAACAGACACACCAAATGCCTAGAAGGTGAGATTCACAAAACACAGTGACATATATCAAAGGGCCCTGGACAATGAGTATGTGTTGCTGGGGAACAGTTAAAAGATTTTTTTTTTATGAACAAACATTCTCTGTGCACTTTGGAATCACAGCTGCAGGATTGTGTGCAGGGAGGCGAATGTTGCTTAAGTAAACTGGAGAGAAATTAAGTTTTAAAGGGAATATTTTTAGGCTAAGAAAATTAAAATAATTCACAATATCAACTTTGAAAATTAAAAAAGCACTTCAACTCTATAATGTCTATGTATATATGAGAAAAGTACATATTTTGCATCCAAATTAAAACAAATATTTAAAGATTTTTTTAAAATACGTTTTAATAATCTTGAGCCTCCAGGATGTTAGCAATCAGAAAGCTGTGTCATCCAGAATCGCTGAAGGAAAAGAATTCAAATTTAGTACAGACTCATCCTAATGAGCTGGTGGTAGACTTCCACTGGACCCACACGGAAGAAGGGCTGTGTTGCTCCAGAAAGAACTAGAAGCAAGGCACAGACATGGAAGTCGTATGTTTCATTTATCATCAGGCAGGCTCTTCTGACCTTATGTGTAATGAAAGCAGTGGGGTAAGGGTCCCCCTGTGCTAGATGTTGGATCTTGAATATCTTTTCAGAAGGTTGGGCTTCAGCAAGGCACAATTTATAGGACTTAGGGTCTTTAGGATATGGAGCCCAGCAGGAGTTCTCCTGATCATTTGAGAGCGTGCCCTCAAAGGGAACTGATTACAGAACCTCATTCCTTCCTTCTGTCTCTTTTACTTCCTGAGCGGGAGAGAAGCAGTTTGAGAGGCCCCAAACAACAGGGACAACCAATTAAGAACTAAAATGCAAAACTGTGTGCCAAAAACCACCTTTTCTCTCTTTGTAAATTGATTTTCCTATGCATTTGTTACAGTAATAGAAAGCTGATTAACGCATGTATGGGGTGCCATTCTATAGGTGCTCATGTAGGGACTCAGAAGAGAGTTTCTGGATAGAATGGCAGATCAGGAAAATACTTTCTTCATCCTTAGATTTTGTTACTCTGAGTTCTCAGAGTTGAATTCTTCACTTTTATTCTCTGGTGTGTTTCTTGGCCTCAGTTATGCCTACCACAATCATGACTCATCTGGAATGCATTCATGGCTTTATTACAGTTTGGCTCCTCATTATACCTCTAAATTTGTGCAGCCTGGTAGAGGTCAGGGTGATTTGGCAGGAATCAGGAGTAGGCCAGTTCTATCCACAGGTTCTAGTTGCTGTGCTGCTGTGGCAAAGTCATCTCATTTCCCTAAGCATCAAATTTCTCCACACAAAATGGCTGCCATAATGCTTAGCCTTCGTGTATCTCTTTGAGAGGGAGATGAGGGAAACCAACTGGAAAAGCACTTTGACATGAGACGTGAACTTAGTGCAAAGAAGAGGCATCCAGCACTGGTAAGGTCTCATTCACAATTGCTATTCTAATTACAGACACCCTTACCACCCATTACATCCAGTAACTTTGGCACCGTTATGATACTTCTTTTGGCCAAAAGACGGTATCAAAAGTTTATTGTGGTAGAATATAAAGAGGAAGGAAATGGAGTCTAAAAGAGTAATTCCAACCTGGGCAGATGTTTCTCATCTTCTCAAAGCCTCTTTTGTTCCTGAATTCTCACAAGATGGTCATCTATCTCTGGACCCATTGTCCCCTGGCCTCTCCACCTAAGGCAGGAGGTTGTAGAGAAGAGCTAGAGTTCCCACAGGAAGGCATGACAGAAGCTTGGCTGCCCACAAGAGACAGAGGAGTGTGCAGAAGTGTCTTGGGTGTTGAAATATTTACATATGCACAGTGTAATAGCTTGATGTGACTTGTCTAACCATCAACTGCATTTGTGTTCTAAATGTACCTTACCTACACAGACCAAACATAATTTTGTACAACATTCTTATTGTACCTATGTTCTGATCACTATATCATTTGAGGTCATGTGTGGAATTTTCCATTTGTGCCCTCATGTTGGTACTTGAAAAAATATGGTATTTGTAATGTTTGGATTTTCAGATTATGATGTTCTAGTTTTCTTTTTGGTTGCTTGGACAAAACACCCTGACAAAAAGCAACTCATGGTACACATTTTATTTTAGCTCAGAATTCCCACATCACTGTGGGAAAATCAAGGCAGCTGGAACTTGATGTACCTTGTTATATCACAGTCTGGAGCAGAGCGAGGAGTGTACCCATGCTTGCTATTCAGCTCTCTTTGTCTACTTTTACACAGTCCAAGGTTTAAATATAACCCATCATGGGTGTCTACCAACATGGATTTCTCCAAATCATTGTGTGATGAGATAGGAGGTCTGAACCCCAAAAGCAAGACACACTCCCACCATTAAACAAGCTACTTGACACTCAGGAAGACTGGTTTCTTGATGCAGTCTCTTTGAAGTATCATTACCATTATACCTTTTAAAATAAATCTCTTTTTGATATCAAGTGCCAGAATCCTTGCAACCATGAGGTACGAAGCTTGTCTTAGAAGTGTAAAGTGGCAACAAGGTGGAGTCTCCATCTTATTAGGATTGCTGAGGAACTGAAAACCAACAACCGTGGTGGCATTAAACACAAAGCTTTTGAAGCTGGAGGTAGGGCTCTGTGGTTATGAGTACTGTCTGCTCTGCCAGAGGATCCAGGTTCAGTTCTCAGTATATACATATTGGCTCACAATCATCTACAACACCAAGTCTCCCCTCCCCCATGTCCTCTTCTGTACAATTAGGTACTACATGTATTCAGTACACAGATAGCAGTCAGAACAACCATACACATAAAATAAAAAAAAATTAAACAAATACCCTTTGGTCTCCTCATGGATCCCATGGGTGAGGAAGTTAGATAAGTATGGCTTGGTTTCTCTGTTTTCTAACATCCGGTCTCACCTCTGCCAGAAGGTTCAATACCTGTGACTAGGAAGGCTTCTAGGAACTGTAGTCCTGGTGGTTGGTGGTGTGTGTTGATGCTGTTGTCAGTGTAGCCTTGTTGAGAAATGCTGTTGGGACACGTACAAGCTTCTCCACATGGCTTGGACATTCTTAGAACATGGTGGTCTCAGGTCTCGGCCAGATCCCGAGACTGTGGGTCAGGACTCTGGAAGCAAAGGTCCAGCTGAGAAGGTGTTGTGTGGTCTAGATTTAAGGTGGTGGCAGCTTTACTATCTTACCGTATCCTCTTGGTTACAAGAGGGACCAGCCCAACCTTAGGGTCGCTTTTAGAAAATACATTCTTGGGATATCAGTCTCTGCAGGGCCTAGGCTTTTTTTTTTTTTTTTTTTGGCTCTCTTGGTCTCCTTTTGGAGCTCCTGTCCCCTCCAGGTTTTTCTATCTCCCTCTTCTTTCATAAAATTCCATGCATTCTGCCCAAAGTTCGGCTATGAGTTTCAGCCTCTGCTTTGATACCTCAATCAGTAGAGTCTTTCAGAGGCCGTCTATGGTAGGCTCCTGTCCTGTTCCCTTGTCTTCTCCTCCTTCTGATGTCGATCGCATTTGCCCTTCTGAATGAGGACTGGGTATCTTCCCTAGAATCTTCCTTGTTGTTTAGCTTCTTTAAGAGTATAGACTTTAGTATGTTTATCCTATATTATATGTCTAATAACCACTTATTAGTGAGTATATACCATGTGTGTCTTTCTGCTTCTGGATTACCTCATGCATGGAGAGGACCTAAAACCCCTGCTCAGATGTAGCCCATAGACTCAGTCTCCAAGTGGGTTCACTAGTAAGGGAGGCAGGGGCTGTCTCTGGCATGAACTCAGTGGCAGGTTCTGATTACCTTCCCATGGGGGTGGGTGCAGCCTTGCCAGGCCACAGAAGACAATGCAGCCAGTCCTGATGAGACCTGACAGGCTAGGGTCAGATGGAAGGGAAGGAGGTCCTTCCCTACTAGTGGACTAGGGGAGAAGCATAAGGGGAGAAGAGGGACGAGAGGGGTGGGATTGGGAGGAGATGAGGGAGGGAGCCACAGCCAGGATACAAAGTGAATAAATTGTAATTAATAAAAATAATTAATAAAAATGCATTAATAAAAATGCAAAAAATTAAACACGTTCTGCAGCATCTCAGTGACACTGAACAAGTTACTGCAAAACTACAGAGTACTCGAGCAATGTCCTTCCTTACCTCTATTTCATCCCTGTCTTTCCCCATCCTCAGACTACCTGTGGGGTGAGGAGAAGAATAAGTTTAGAGTCTTCATGATTATTGCTTTAAAGTGAAGACAACAGTTCTTCAGAAGTTTTTTCTCTTGTTGAGAATTAATGATATACTTTACTCAGAGGGGACCAACACACACGAAACTGAAGTGAGTAGCTTCAGACTGTCCATAATGTTAATCTTACTTTTTAAAGATGGACCCAGGCCCTTGGCTGAGTTGACTGTGCTGAGACCTGGGTAGCAGACCTGCATATAAACTCAGGGCCTCCCTCCAGACAGGTAACTCCGGAAGAGAGCTTGTCAGAGTTCCTCTACCAGTTTACTTCCAACTTGTTTTAAAACTAATGTCAGACTCAATTTTTATTCCCCCATTAAAAGCATGCACCCTCTTAGAATTCCCAGAGTGCCTTTCTCAATTAGCAAAGTTCATGTAAATAAATAGTTAATGAAACTCATCAGACTTACAATAAAGACAGCAGCGTTGCCTTAGCTAAGTACTTTATGGGCATCCATTTATTTTTGTCATTTTACCATTTCATTTGGCAGGCACAGAACAAACCTGGAATTGGCAGGTGGCTCATTTTTCATTGCACAGCTTTTTAAAGATAAAATGTGACATTATAATATACATACATCATTTCTTCCTTTTCTTTTTTTCCTCTAAATCTCTCCCATGTGCCCCCTTCAGATTCATGTATATATGCCTGTGTGTGTGTGTGTGTGTGTGTGTGTATTTTTAGTATCCATGCCTACCATGGTGTGTGTGTGTGTGTTTATGTATGGGTATATGCCCCCTCATTCCCATGGGCTCAGGGTCTTTGGCTTTCTTTACATGGGTGATTTTCTTCATTTTCTGGACTTGGAATTTTATTCCAACCCAGTTTTAAGTCATCTGTAAACTGGCATCACCCACTTTTATTATTGATAATTATGGTAGAATACAAACTCTCTACAGGCAGGAGATTTTGTCTTATTTATTGCTGTGTGTGATTGTTAGTCTTTGTCAACTTGAAACAAGGTAGAGTCACCTGGGAAGAGGAAATCTTGACACAGAAATCACTCACTTCCATCAGATTGGCCTGTTGGGCATGTCTGTGGGGGTATTTTCTTGATAGTTAATGGGCATAGGAGGGCCCAGTCTGCTGTGGGTAATACCATCCTTAGGCAGGTGAGCCTGGTAGCTGAGCAAGCCAGAGGTGGCAGGCCAGTAAGCAGCATTTCTCCATGGTCTCTGCTTCAGATTCTGCCTCCAGGTTCCTGCTTGAGTTCCTGCTCTGACATGCTTTCCTGTAGTAACAGAGTGTGACCTGGGAATTGTAGATGAAATATACCCTTTCCTCTGTAAGCTGTTTTGGTCATGGTGTTTATTGCAACAACAGAAAAACAAACCAGGGTACCATGTCAACTACATGCAGTCTGTAACAACTACAGCAATCCTAGCAGATAGTGGAAGCCCAGTGAGTGTTGGCTTGATGGGGAAGAAATGTAGAGTTATATAGCTAATCCATCAAGGGATACTTGTGTTTTAGTGCTCAACAGTTAAAATCTTAGCGGAAGACTGAGTAGACTAGCAACTATAGACTTGGTTAGAGATGTTTGTGGTGGTAGAATCCTTTGAATAGGGAGTTGATTGCGTCTATTAATCCCTGCCTTTACATATGCCCATCGCTCTCCCTTCATTCGTTCTCATCCATTCATTGGTTTTCTATCCTTGTAAGACACATAGGAGGAGGAACAGGGACTCAGAATCTGATAGTTTATGTACGCTGGGTACTAGTGACCCACCTTTATACTCATGTGCATAAGCTAGAATTGCTCTTGTTTTTTTCCTGACCTGTTTGGGATTTTGCCATCAAGAATGACCTAGTTTATATTGCCAGTTGTTATCTTCAACTTTCTATCTGCAGTGGAGACAGCTTACAAACAGAAATTCAAGGATTTGAATTTCATGTGATAAGGTAAGGATTTGTGTGTATGAATGTGACTGGAGTACAGGTAACACAATTTTCTTCAGACCCAGTACTGTCATGATCCACACTGAGAGGTCTCCTGGGAGGCAAGGGTCCTGCCTGAGCACTAGGGCAGTGTGTGTGCCAAACTCCACACTGCCCCGCGCATATCTCTGGACAAGGATGAGCATATAGCCACAGCTCCTTCAAGTGACAGGTTTCTCAATTTCTGAAATTCATTTCCAGATTAGACAAACAAGGTTAGAAGCCACGTGGTATGTGGAGTTGTTAACACTAGCATTAAAATAATCAGAGAAAGAGAATTGTTGTTTATATCAGCACTTACTCTGTTATTTCCATTTGAATTGTCAAATTGATTTGTTCTTAGTTGTTTAAATATCTAGTAACGATTTCCAAGCTTCTTCTATAAATTACACATCGTATACAATTCTTCCTCAATACTCTGTTCCAGGAAGGCCAGCTGCTTGACTATTCATCTCTACTTTTTTGTTTCTTGGTGCTGGGTACTGAAGGCAGAGACTGACCGTTACTAAGGACACCAGCCCATGTCTTTGCTATTTTAAAGGTTCCAGGTCTTTCTATTTAGAACTACGGTTAGAATTTATCAAAGGCGGTTCCTATGGTCATGGTTACTGTTTTCGCCATCATTTATTGAATCCTGACTGATTAGATCCTGGGCCAGGTCATTGATGTATTCATCCTTGGGTCTTCATGTCCCACTCAGGAAAGAATGAGACCATTTGATCAGTAAGGAAATTGGGGTTCATGGAGGCCAAACAACTTGCCCCAACTCCACGTGAATGCAGGTCTGTCTGTATACCGCAGCTTTAGCTGTGTAACACTGCTTTGTAAACAATACGTTTTTCATAACTTCAGGTGGCCAATCAGTGGATGAGGGAGTCCTTGCTCTCTGCTTGCAACAAGTATCCTCTTCATCTTCTCCGTGTCTTTTAATGCATTTCCGTGCAGAGAGGAGTTCCGCTCACATGTGCGGCAGGAATGTGAACAAGGCGGTAGCAGAGTGATGGATTATGCATCAGCTCCTTAAATAATGGATCACAGGCAGAGCACTAAAAGGTTGCGTGTTCAGCTGCTGATGTTGGCATGAGTCAAGGGATGGTGTTGGGTCAAGCAAAGAGAGGTGCTCTAACAAATGTCTCTCTTCACAAACTTGCTGAACAGCAAACCTGACAAAACCGAGTCATTACTTCTCATGACTGTCTTCTTACAGCACTTTTCTACAGCCTAGCCGACTATCCCAGCCTCCCACTGGTGCCTGCAAGGCATCTTGACATCCTCAAGTTACTTCCATTAATGCCCACTTAAACCAGGTCTGCGTTTTTGCATGGTATTAGCATCTGGTATCCGTTCCCTAGGTGCTGGCATCTTTGAGGATCCACTGCAGAAAGTGTGGAGCCTTCAATTGCAAAAGATTTATTACATCCGTTTCAGAACTGGTGTCAGTGAGTTTCTTTCTTGTAAAAGAAAGAATTTTATTTGTCCATTTATGTGTACGTATGTGTTCCCATGGGAGTCTATGTACTTCATGTGTGTGCAGGTGCCTGGGAGGCCAGAGGGAACTGGAGTTACAGGTGGTTGTGATCCACCTGATGCGGGTGCTGGGAACGGAAACTGGATCCTCTGCCAGGGCAGAAAAGCATTCCCTTAGCCCTGGAGCCATCTTTCTAGCCCTCACTCTCCTCTTACACCACATAAATTAAGTTCAAATGTCTCTGGACTCTGCTAGATAACATTTAACACAAATTATTTGTTTAAAAATCCTATGAATTAGCCAGGTGGGGTGGTGCACACCTGTAATCCCAGCACGCAGGGAGGTAGAGGCAGGCGGATCTCTGTGAGTTTGAGATTAGACTGGTTTACAAAGAGAGTCCAGGACAGCCAAGGCTACACAAAGAAACCCTGTCTCTATAAAACCAAACCAAACCAAACCAAACCAAACCAAACCAAATCAAACCAAACCACCACCAAGCCGTGAAATGGGGCTGAAGCCATGGCTCAGCAATTTAGAACATTGGCTGCTCCTCTAGAGGACCCAGATTTGATTCCCAGGACCCACACAATGGCTCATAACCATCAGTAACACCAATTCCAGGGGGTGTTATAAGTTTTGTTTGTTTGTTTTCATTTTTTGGTCTGTGTGGGCAACAGGGACGCACATGCTACACAGACATTCGCACAGGCAAAACATCCATACACATGAAATAAAATATGTAAATTTAACAGAAAAGTGGTTTTTATGTCATTGGTAATAGAAGTGATCAATGAGAGAGCAGTCATGTGTGTTGAGTGATTTCCCCTTCCTGAATGTTTCCATTGAGTTGCAATTGCCAACATTACCTGGCTCTATGGCTGAGGCTTAAAAAGGAGGTTCTGTCTGATTGGTTAGTCTATGGACTGTAATAGAATGCATTCTTCATGGTAATCTTATTAATCCACAAAGATAATGAAGATAAAAAATAAAACAGTTATTTTTAAATGCATCACTAGATAGATTGGAGCTACGCAGAGCTTCATACACAACCTCCCACCTTTGTGAATATTGTCTCTGGCCTCATAAAGAACCTATTGGTATCGGAAAGAGATCAAGTTCACTGGTCTAATACTAATTTTAAAATTTTGGCTTTCTCAAACTGTTGTAGAAGACACATACCTTCGGCTATTTTTTTAAAATTTTTGAATCCATATGCTTATTTTGCACATTTGCCAGAAATGAGCCATGTGGCCAATCTCAGGTGACCTGTGAGTCTTTCTGTCAGGTACTATGAAAATGATGCTCTATAAGATGCAGCTGGTGTAAGGTGTGTGGGTCAGCATGCACCATGTGCAGTCAAACATGAGGCCACCTCTTCATGGGGACAGAAGCGCTGTGGGAGCTTTCTGTTTGTGTCACAGAATGTGAAAAAGATATCCACTCAAGGGTTAAGGGTTAACACGATTAAAATTTTACTTGTTTTTTCTAAAACATTTTTATTTTTTGAATCTGGAGCATTTATTTTATGACTGACTGAAATCCTCAAGATAAACTGGATGTTGCAACAGCTTTCCCTTTGGATTTTGGTGTCATTCCTTCACGGAATCCATGTCTGAATCTGAAGTAGACAATTTTTAGGTGCTGATCCCGCCCAGTTTCGTCTCTTAGCTCCGACACTCCAGTTACACTTTCTCTTGCGCTTGGCAGGGTAGCCACATTTGCCAAGGTCGACTTCTGAAGGTGGTAGGCCTTAGAGCCACAGCGGCGGTACAATGCGTGTGTTTTACTATGACTATGGTGTTCCTTTATTTTGCTGCTGCCGACGAGGCCAAAGGACCAGAAGAGCTCTAAAACAAACTTTGAGTGTCCAGTACATACGTAAGACAAAAGGAGCCTTGGAGCCAATACTAACTTTTTCAACGCAACAGGCTTCAAGCTCTCAGGAGTGCTGGGGTTTCCCTTGGGAGAGCATAGGGACAGAAGCAAAGAGCCAGGCAATGTAGCACAGTGTTAGGGCACTAGCGTCACATGGGTGGGGTTCATCATTCTATCCCCCTGTGCTGAAAAGGGGTAAAAGAAAAGGGGAAAAGACAGGGAGGACACAATTGTGTCTGTGCTCAGAGCCATTCAGTCTCCAGTCCACTGGACTATTTATCTCTGTGAGGGCACAGCACATCCTAATAATGTTTTGTTGGCCATTGAGGTGGAGATACCATAAAGCTAGCTGGGTCTGACTGACTGACTCCTAGTTTGTCAGCTCACCCTCGTAGTGGTTGGAACTTAAGAAAATACAGCTACACACACTTGAGAACCCAATATCCAGCACAGAGACAAATCGCACCTCAGGATGGGGCATTGATTGCTTTCCCTTCGGGACGATGAAAGATGACTCAGTAGGTACTGGGGATACTGGAATGTTGGTTTCTCTGAGATCACACCGGAAGAGACAACTTAGAGGAATAAATTACATAAACGCAATTCTTGAGGAGACTTCTCAGGGGACCTGGCTTTGCATTCATTGTGTATGCATAGAGGGTGCCATGGCTCCCTGGCTCTCTCTTCAAAGGTTGAAGCCTTTTTGCACCATCTATATCACAAGCTGAAGGCTTCCGCTCATTAAGATGGTCCAGAGACCAAGCTCAGCGAGGTGAGCCGGCAGCTCTCTCCTAGGCCCCATAGCATCTTTGTTTTCCCTAAGGGAGCTGCAGAGCGCCTGTAAGTCATTTAATTAAGAGAAGGTTTCTGATTGCAAAGTAGCATTTCTTTCCCTGCTGGCCATTGAGCTAACTGATCAGCGCCCTTCACTGCCTCAACAATTATTACACATTACTTTGGCTGCCGCCCTAACCCCAACTTTTGTGGTCTGATAGTTTCTCATTCCTCCCTTTTTTTCTGTGACTTGAAAGTTTTGAGGTACATCAAAAGGTACTTTGTGTAATGTTGCTCAATTGGGGGTTCACGTACTGGTTTTGTCATACTGGGGACAGTGAAATCTGGAGAGAATGCTGAAGAGACCTTTTGGAGTGACATAAACGTCCTATATTTTACTGTGGTATAACAATGATCACTAATTATTTCTCAGAAAATGAGCACATTTTGCTATGTGGAACTCATGTCTCAGTGAAGTTGTTGGAAATAGTTAATTCATATTCATAAAGTTAGCTGGTTCTATATACTATCCATACATGTGAACACATACATGTGAAACATATATGTAGTACATGGTATATAGTGTTCAGGTGGTTCTTTACTGCTCAGAATCTTTCAGATGCTTGATACATTGTTTTCATTGAGCGTGCAAGCCCTGAATATCACATGCACCATTGCCAAACTTTCTAGACCATAAGATCTTTCCCCCCTCTTTTTCTAGCACCTTAGAATTGGGGATACTTACTGGAAAATGCTGGATTCAGTAAAGCATATTTACTTGTGTTGGAAAGAAAAGTGTTTAATTTTTACTAGTGTGGCTGGCCAAGGGTTAAAAAAAGATGTTTTTATTCACTGAAGAAGAAATAATTTTCAGGTTTCATATACTGCTGTTATCATGTCTGTGTGAACATGTAGTAAGATCTGAGAGTTGTAATGTTGTTTGCTTAATCTAATAGTTATTTGTTGTTAGAGTTTGCTTTCTGTTTCTGTCATAAACATGGAAATCATCTTGCGGGGGGAAAGATTTCTTTTATCTTACGCTCCCACATCACACTATCATTGAGGGAGACAGGGCAGGAGCTCGAGGCAGGAATCTGGAGGCAGTAGCTGAAACAGAAGCCACAGAGGAACCCTGTAACTGATTACTGGTTTGCTCCCCCAGGCTTGTTCATTTTGTTTTCTGATACCATCAACAACCACCTGCCCAGGGGTGGAACCAGCCACAGGGGCTAGGCCTGCCCATAGCAAGCATTAATCAAGAAACTGCTCCACAGGCCAACCAATGGAGGCAATTTTTCAACTGAAGTTCCCTCTTTCCAGGTGACTTTAGTTTATGTCAAGCTGACAAAAACTAATCGGCACATTTGCACACATTAAAAAAATGTATTTACCTTTATTTTATGGGCATTAATGTCCATGTGAGTGTGCCAGATCTTGGCGTTATAGACAGTTGGAACTGCTATGTGGGTTCTGGGATTATGAACCCAGGTCTTCTGGAATAGCAGTCTATGCCCTTAACTGCCAAGGCATCTCTCCAGCCCGCCTCCCTTTTACCACAGGGCATCTCAGAAGGTCTGAGGTAAGAGTAAGGTAGAGGTTGTCAGCAGCTTGTTATTGTGTGGAAGTGTTGCTGGGAAATTTGGGTCTTGTCTATTCTGAGGAGTAAATTGCATTGCTGGGGCAAATTGCTAAGGACCTGAGGGGTTGGGCTTTACATCATTAGTGCGAAAGATAAAGTATGGTGATGTTTATATCAAGATAACTATATCCTATCCCTAAGATAAATCTATACTTATACAGTTGGTGTTTGAAATAGTTCATTTGCCAGGGACCAAAAAAAAAAAAAAAAATCCATTCACTGAATAAAGCAGCATGTTTCTGAGCTCCAGAAAACCTTAGTTTAGACAGACTTCATGAGTGAAACAAATTAAACACATTAGCTGTCTTTTACCTTGTACCACGTTTGACAACATTTACCGATAGGTTATGACTTATGATGTATTTTACATGACTCATGTGTCGTGTTTGCATTTATATTGATAAAAGAAACATTTCTTGTCTCTGAAGTTCCATTATGCACTGAAATATGGAGACAGTATTGAATGCTTTCAGGTTCTTCTGAGCATGTCTCAGACCCAGAGTCTACACTGATAATGATCTACAGAGTTTGGACAGGTTAGACATGTGCTTCAAAATATTAAGCCTCTTACGATTCTGTTGGCTTCATCCTGGCCAGTGCTGTGTCCTGAAACTAAGTCAAACACAGCCTAGGTAATGGGTTGTGGAGGTGTGCAGAGGCCATCTGGCTGATGGTCAACACCTGCAAGCGAACTTCCTGGCTTGTTGAGGACTGTAGGCAGGTGCCAGGCGTCAGGCTTTATGACCTGGCAGTGCAGCATGTGGCCTGACTTGAAGGGAGTTAGAGGAGGACAGGTGATAAGATCAAGAGTGGTCCTGAGGAAGACAGCATCAGATTCCCAAGAGTTGGTGGTAGAGGAGGTTGTGAGCTGCTTGATAGAGATGGTTGGGATCTCAGGTCCTGTAAGTACTCTCAGCCACTGAACAATCTCTCCGGACCCTCGATAACCCCTTACAAGTGTGTGGAGAGGCCTGTCAGGTTTCAAACCCGGGACAAATAGCTAAAGTGCCTCTTTAACATATCAAGGTTCCCCCTGTATTCCTCAACCCTTGCTGGCATCACCTACCTTGAACCCTCCAGCCCAGGTGTTAGGCTGCCCTTCTCCTAGCTGCTGTTCCCTATATATTTTGGTTACCAGGCTTTTGTCTACTCTCTTTGGGCCTCCTGGCTGCTGCACCTGCTTCCCCTCTCTTCTCTGTCATTCTCCACCCCCACCCCCACCCCCGGCTCAACATCATGTCTGCCTCTTGCTATGCTCTCCCACATGGCCACAATAAACTTCCTCCTCCCTCATACCCAGAAGCAGTCATATCCTTTCCTCTTTGTTTTCTTCACTTACCTAATTCCCTGTTGATTCTAGAGCTTGTCAAGTTGACATTATCACAGAAAGCCAGCCAGACGAGGGACTGCAGGATTCAGTGGTAGAGCCGGCTTTTGTTCTGTGAGGGCCCTTATATGGTCCTCCACATGGCTGTGCTAACCCTACAGTTACACCAACAATGTCTCCGAGTTCTCTTTTTCTCCACATTGTCACCAGCTTCCACATTATTACTATTTGAAGCAGGCTCTTTCACTTCACCTGAGGTCTTCTGAGCTGGTTTGCTATCTTTTTCTCCTTATTCTCAAAAAGGTTTAAAAAAGAGGCTTCCTTACCTGTCATGGATGATCTGATTCTCTTCAAAGAGCCAGCCTCTCTGTGTCTGGTGCTAGGGGCTGAAATATCCTTGAACTTCCTGTCATGCTACTCTCCCCGCCCCCAACCCCTTCCTGACTTTTCCTTAATAATTCTTCTAATAAACTCCCGAGTCTCCAGCAACTCATCTCAGTGTCATCTTGAACTTACAGTCTTCCCTATCCCAAACCTAACAGATGTGGACTTGATTCTCTGCTGACTGAGTCACCTCCCAGTCCCTTGTTTTATTGTCTATGATCAGCCTGATGTTCTATTCTCATAGTTTAAATGTAATCTGCATCACAGGAAGGGCTCAGAAAGCTAGTGGTTGGGCTCCTCTGGCTGCCTTTGTGCCTTCTAAGATCTAAAAGTGGAGAGAGCACAGGGGCCTGAAGAGAGCAGCGGCTATGGGGGCATTCAGCGCGTTTCACAGACATGGAGTGTGACTCTTTCTAATGCAGGTAGCCAGGAAAATTAGAATTGGTGTTGGTAGGGAAGTTCCTAGCACAGAGGTGGAGACTCGAGGGTGCCTTATCAGAGATGTTCCCACTGCTGCTTGCTCTTCTTTCTGGAAGAGCTGGGAGGCTCAGGGGGAGCCCTCCCGATGGTATGGGACACTCAGAGGATAAAACAAGATGCCTTGGCAGAGAGGAGTTTGTTTATGCTTTCCTTTTGCTGCTTCCTGAAGGCCAACAGCCCACTTTATGGAGATCGATATTCTTAAATTGTTGACTCTTTAGAAGCCTTAAGGAAGTAGACCCTTGTCAAACTAATGTAAGCCCTCTCCCCATTACAGGAGAGCAAAGCTCTTTCCCTCTCAGCTTAACTGTCTTCTAACTTTGAATAAAGAAGACGTGATCTCCCAGGGGCCCATAACAGGTTCTCCTTAGCCTCAGCAGCATAACCAGCTCTTTACTTCCCCAGCTGAGGCTGGGTCCCTTGAGGGCACCATGAGTAGAAAGTGAATGTTGAGAATTGTTGTTGTTGTTGTTGTTGTTGTTTAATCTTGCCCCCCTTGAGGATAGGGTTTCTCTGTGTAGCCCTAGCGGTCCTGAAACTCACTCTGTAGACCAGCCTGGCTTCAAACACACAGAGATCCACCGGTTTCTTCCTCCAGAGTGCCTGGCTTAAAGGTGTGCTTCACCACACCCAGCTGAATGTTGAGAATTCTAAGGCCTTTCTGTGTGTGTCCTTCAGCCACTGAGCCATGGATAAACCATCCCATAACTGCAGTGTCATGACTGCAGCTTATGTACCATCTCCTTGGGGAGACCACCTCTGACTCAAAGAGCAGTGCATTCTCAGTGGGACTACCCACAGATACTTGTTCTTCTGTCATCGTTGTTGTTTGTGTTGTCGCAGTGCGATTCCCATTATATTGTCAACATTCCATGTGATTTTCTGATTTTTTTAAACTATGGAACAAACTCAATGTACACAGTGTTCTGTCTAGTGTTCAACAGCAACGTTTGGCTCAAGGCAAGGCACCTCATAGATTTTGCAGAACTGAGTAAATACCATTCGTTTCCTGCTTGTCCAATGTTCTTGAAGCCTGTTTGGGCATCGGGGTTAGTGAAATTTGCATCACATGATCAATATCATTCAACTTAAGAGGTGAGACTGAGTCTAGCTCCTAGTTTCAGTTCATGATGATTGGGGCCAGTGTGCTTGGAGAGATGAAAGGGTGGGACGCTGGTCATGGCGGGCAAAGCCTGACCATGCCTCCACTATTCCTCCATTCACACCACTAACCAGCTCTAAGCAGCACGGTGATGTAACATGGTTCTATGTAAATACTTAATTGGCCACTGTGGAGGGGATAGCAGGAAGGGAAGAACCAGCTTGGATCCATATTAACTGGTAGAGTGAGAGGCTAGGGTCGTGGTGATGAAGAAAGATGAACGGGTACTTTTGAGATGCATTTGAGAGAAACTGAAAGGATTTGAGAAAGTGGATGGATAATCGGGCTGTTTACTGAACTTTAAAGGCTTGGGGAAAGAGGTGATTGAGGAGAAAGTTCAGGAGCTGTTAGGCACATGATGACTGAAGGTCTTATTAGACATTAGTGCACTATATTAATAAGCATACACATATGATAACTTTCCTCTGGCTGCCTTCACAGCAGCTAATAGTGTTAGAAACAACACTATTATAAAGTGTATGTGTTGGTGTGTGTATTTAATGACCATGTAGAGATAAGCATTTAGGTAGTAGCATAAAGTAATGCAAATCTTTGGACCTGAGAGGCTTGCCTGACATTTGGACTTTGGGATACCATATGAACCACCACTGAAAGAGTGAACTTAAGATGTGTTTTGGCCCCTTGTAAAATGTAAAATGTGAAAACAGATGAGTCGTGAATACAAATGGAAAATCACACCTGAGAATTTGTAACCACAGGCCTGTTCTCATGTGGTTTGTGGTTCACATATATATTGCCCATTTGATTTTGTAAACCATAAACCCATAAGCCAATTAATATTTAAACATAGTTCTTGGAGTCCCAGATCCAGAAATAGTGGGATCCACTTTGTCAAACTATGGATAAAATACTTTTTCTAACCACAACTGTTAGAAGTTACTCAGAATGAAAACCAGTAGGCTCAAACTGGAGGAAACATGATTGATGGATCTTTGAAAGAAAAAAGAAATGCCATATGAGAGTGGCATTTGCACCCCTCTCTGGTGATGGAATATTATGAAAACATCTCTCACACTCAAGGAGAATGGAATTTTTGCTGGATCTCCACAGTCAGAGTTGTTAATACACTCCAAGATCATTTAGGACTTGAGGCTGCTATCCTACTGTACCCTGACTGTCTCTTTAACCTGATGTTAAGAGAACAATGTAATGGCTAGTCATATTTGCCTTGAGTGTCTTGTGTAACCAATTTTCACAACCTAAGCCAATGCACAGCTGCAGCAGTAAGTTGTGAACTCCTCCACACTCCTATCCCGGAGGGTGCATGGAGGTCATCTGCTGAAAGCAGCAAATACAGAAGTTGAAAGCAGCTTCCTACAGTCTACCATACAGGTTGAAAGCAAACATTTGTGGATACTGGTTGACAAACATTGCTGCTTGTTAACTGGGTCAGCTGGATTCAGCTGGAACCTTGTAAAACCCTGTTAAAGATTTCTGTGAAGTGGCCCATTCCTTCCCCATGCAATGCTTTCTCTGCTGTTCAATAGACAGAGCAAAGTCTTTTGTTAGGGACAGACACACTCAGTCACACAACAGACAGACAGGGACAGGTTCACAGGACAGCTTTCAGGAAGGCAGAGATGCAAACTCGTTCAACAGACAGACAGAGGACAGAAGTCACAGAGAGCATGAAGTAAAGAATTCAAAACTAGACCTGCTCTTGGTTAAACAGCTCAAAGGGAAACTTTTGATTTCTTAGTGTGACACCAGTGCTTCATTGGTGACTCAGAGTTAACCACTAATGCATATAATCCACATACCATCTTCTTAAAAAAAAGATTTACCCACTTATTTATTATTTATACAGTATTCTGCCTGCCTGTGTGCCAGCAGGACAGAAGAGGGCACCAGATCTCATTATAGAGGTTTTGAGCCAACATGTGGTTGCTGGGAATTGAAATTAGGAGCTTTGGAAGAGCAGCCAGTTCTCTTAACCTTTGAGCCATCTCTCCAGCCCCACATACCATCTTTCTCTGAAATCACCACAGTCACACACTTTGGGAATAACTGGAACTCCAACAGGATGATACTACTGTTTTGTTAGTATATTCTGTTACAAAAGGAGACTGTGGCTATCAGATAAGCTAGAAGTTGAGGAGAAAGATCCTGAGATAAAGTGGAAAGAGCTCATAAATCTTGCAGGTACTACTTATCTCTGTTTGGTTACTAAAGAACTCTACAATGATTGCAAGGAGCCCACAAGATAACAGAAACATCAATAAAGATGAAAGGGACTATTGAAGTTGGATTGTATTTTGCATTATAGAATGAACATGAAACTTAGGGAGCAGGGGTGGGAGGCTGGGACTTAGGATAATATGTTTTGGTGTCAGATTATAAAGGAGTGAAAGAAATTTTGTTAGTTATGTTCTATTGTCAAACCTGGTGAGATCTATGATCTTGGAGATGGGCTTCTGGGAATGCTTAGGTGAGAGTATTTTGATTAAGTTAATAGAGCTAGAAAGACCCACCCACATGGGTGACACTTTTCCCTCCTGGGCTGGGATCCTGGACTATAGAGAAAGTGATCTGAGCACAAGCCTTCATTGCTACCTGTCTGTTGACTATAAATGCAAAATTCCACTGTCTGCCTCAAGCTCCTGCCACTGTTACTCACCCATCATAACAGATGACAACCTCAAACTGTGAGCCAAAATGAGCCCTTCCCTTCTGAAGTTGCTTTTGTCAGATATTTTATCACAGCAACAGAAAAAGTAACTAAGAGAAAATCATGACCAACAGATATGGTTGATGGTATTCCAGGAAAACAAGCAAACAGCAACAACAGAAAACCAGGGTTCTGAATAAAGCCAGATAGACAGAGTGAAAAAAGGAATGTATATAATTTAACAGCAAATTAAAGAAGGCAGAAGGCAAAGTTATCTTGGAGTAAGGCAAGGAAGAATAAAGGAGAAAAGATTAAAAAAAATGGTAGCCTTGAACTCTTTACATTTGTTTTTCAAAAACCCACATACTATACAGACTTAGGAAGCACAGATAATTCCAAACTCAATAAATGAAAAAATCAAAACAAGCAAGCAAACTAAATCTCAGGCAGCATGGCCAACCTGCTAAGCAACAAAGTAAGGGTACAAATCTTTGAATATTCCATATAATGAACATGAAACTACTAAGTATCTTTGAGAGGGGAAAAAAAAGGTCAAAACAATCTATTAGCTCAGAAACCTACAGCTAGGCCAGAGGGTGAGATGTCTTGGCAGGTAAAAGTACTTGAAGCCAAGACCGATGAAATGAGCTCGATTGCCAGGACTCACATGATGGAAGGAGGAAATACAATTCCTGCAGGCTGTCCCCTGACCCCATACATGTGCCATGGGGTATACATAGTTCCCATTCCCCAATAAATAATTGTAATGTCTTTATAATATTACTTGAGACATCTATATTCAGCCAACATTTACAATTAGAATATCAAATGAAGAGTTGTTTTTTTTTCAGATAGGTGAAAAGTGAGAGAATTCATTACTAGCAAATGTTTGAGGTAGCAAAAGGCTTCTTGAGGCTGAGAGAAAATGACCCCTGACAGAAACTTAGAAACAGAAAGGAATAAAGAATGGTGAAGGCAAATATAAGTAGTCATTGTTCTTTCTCCTCCTCATTTCCTTAGTAGAAAATTGGCAGCATATCAATAGTTGCAGTGTTCTGACTTGAGATTTACAACAGATACAGATAAATGATAAAGTGGTGGCTATGAGAGTAAACTGTCTGACAAAGAGCATAAGTGGAGTTACACTGGCAGAAGAATTCTTAATGTTGAATGAATTGGTACATTATTAAATCTGAAAGGACGATGATGAATTGTAGATGCCCAGCACAACCCTTCAAGTATCACTAAGATAGTAAAAAAAATTGATAAAAAACTACCCCAAACTTTAATTATTTCTGAAGACTTCATGCTTCAGGGTAGAAGTAACAGTCATGTCTCACCAACATGACTGTCCAGCTGAGGGCTAAACAAGGATGACACCAATGAACATGCCAAACTGGACAAGTAAAAAGCCCACAAGGCCTCAAGCCTACATAGAGAACTGGAGGCAACTGAGGAAAGCTGGGAATGGGAGGGGGGTGGTCCTCACAGGGTCGGGAACACCAACTGGTTCAGTGCCCATGCATATGGGCAACCTCATACGGCCCAAACAGGCTATATTTAGGAATATGTATGTAGCTACATGAACATGCATGCATGAAACACAAAAGGGAAAAAGGAGGCCATGAATTTGAAGGCGAGGGGTATATTGGAAAGTATGGAAGGTGAAAAAGAAAGGCAGAAATGTTGTAAAAATAGAAATAAGCAAACACCATGATAAGCATATTAATATGATATAAGGTAAACTTATATTTTAAATGAATTTCAATAGTGTAAATTATATTTAAAACTAAAAATTGTTACTAAGATAAAGAGTGAATATTTTATGAAAATAAAGAGAAAAATACACAAAGAAAGCATGCTAGTCCCAAATGTATATGCGTTTAATACTTAAGTTTTAAAAATTAAGCAAACTGTGCAGAATTAGATTTAAAAAGTGTGAAAGATTTTTTATAACTTCTCAGTAATCAAGAGAAAATTCCGTATTAGTAAAATCCTAAAGCAAATTGGCCTGACAGATACTCACTAGTACTACAACAATTAACTTTGTGATATTTACTTTGAACGTGAAAGAACACCAGTAAGATAAAGCACATGCTATGTCATAAACTAAAGGCCAAAATTTTTATAAATCATATCCTCTGACCATGCTACAGTTAGATCATAGACCTCAATGTTTGTTAAATAAATAAAACACTTAGAAATGACTCATGGGTTACATATGAAAACAGAAGAAAAATTATGTCACATTTCATAGCAAATAAAAATATAACCAATAAAATTTTGCAGAGTACTGTTACAGTAAACCTTACGTAGACCCATAGCTTTTAGAGAAAATAATGAACTATAATGTTACTCATTGAACTAGCACACCAAGCGTAAGGGTAAAATGGGACCAGGATGGGAGTCACTGAGCAGCCACAAACCTCCACTGAAAGGGCTTTGAAGAACTTAATCCAGAAGAATCTCAACCAAGAAATAGAGATTCAGATACAATGACAAGCAAGGACTGAAGACATTGACATGGATATAGGGAAACCTAAATGTACATTGTGTGCATATTTTTACTGGATGCCAGAAATAAACTTATGGAAGAACACAAAAGAAAATATCAACAGAAGTTGCATTTGAGTAATGGTTTTACAATACAAACGAAGACGAAGACATTTATTTTTATTTCATTTTTTAATAGACACAAAATGGTAGCAAATTTTAACATTGGAGAACTTATTGGGATATATATGTTTGAAGAGCCAAGAGCAAATGTTGAAGAAAAGTAAAGCAAGCCTCCAATATCTGTACAGCAGCATCAAGAGAGTCAACGTTGAGTTAGACAGCTTTTTGTTGTGGTTGTGGCTGCTGTGACAAAAATATATGAGGAGACTGATGTAAAAAGCAAGAAAAGGTTAATTTTGACTTGTGGCTATGTGGTTCCTAGTTGCTTGGTCCTGTTGCTCTTGGGATGTGGTGAGGCAGAGGATCATGGCAGAGAGGGCACAGTAGAGTAGAGCCACCCAAATAGTCGAAGTGTGTGTGTGTGTGTGTGTGTGTGTGTGTGTGTGTGTGTGTGTGTAAGGACAAGATACATCCTCATGGGCAGACACCTAGTGATCTACTTCCTCTTACTGTGCTGGACCTCCTACTGTCCATGGCTTCTGTTAATGCCCTTAACTCAATCAATGGATTAGCTCATTAGTAAGATCACAGTCCTCCTGATCCAGCCAATTCTCGAAAGCCACCTGTCAACATTGCATTAGAGAACAAGCCCTCAGTATACGACTTTTGGGGCAACACTACATACCCCAAGCCATAACAGTCATAGACAAAGGTGGAGGTTCAAGAGAGAAAAACAATTGCTGCTGAACTACCAAAACTTTAGTGAAATACTTCAGCTTTCAGAAGCAGCAGCTCAAAAATCCTAGAGAAACCAAATGCAGAGAAACAGACTAACTACAGTGTAATCAAATTCCTCAAAGGCAAAAATTCAGGAGAGCCAGGCAAAAATGTGGAATGAGGCAAGAAAATTACGTATTACGAATAGACAAGTGATGAGATGACTCGCTGACACCAGTGCAATAGAAATAATGCAGACTAAAGATGTTGAGGGGTCCCACTCAAAGGACTGAAACGGGCTGGAGACATGGCTCAGTAGTTAAAAGTGCTTGCTGCTCTTGCAGAGGACCAGAGTCAGTCACCAGCATCCAGAGCTGGCAGTTCACAACCTCGCATAACTCCAGCTCCAAGGGATCTATGTTCTCTTCTGGCCTCATTTGGCACCTGTGTACATACACACACACACACACACACACACACACACACACACACACACACACAC
>NW_026596040.1:24471679-24518609 GCF_907164565.1 Psammomys obesus | reverse complement strand
ACACACACACACACACACACACACACACACACACACACACACACACAAGAGCACACACAGAGAGAGACAGAGAAAGAGAGACAGAGATGGAGAAAGGGACAGAGAGAGAGAGAAAGAGACAGAAAACAAAAACTAAAACAAAACCAAACACTATAAATAATAACTCCATGTCCATGGAAACCATCTTTCAAAGTTGAATTTTAAATTAAGACATTTCCTTATGAACAACAGATTTCATTGATAGCCAATTTTTATCTAAAGATATATGAAAGAAAGTCTTTCACAACCTGGGATATTAACCACTGTACAATCAAGGTTAAAAGAAGTCTTTTAGAGTAGGGCAAAAGCAGGCTCATTGGTACAACAAAGAAACAAAATCATCATGTATGGTGAATGCGTAACTATAAATTTGTGTATAGAGGTGTTTGTATTTATCTCCAATTTTATCCACTTCTGTTGAAGCTTCAATAGTTATCCAAAGTAACTAAAAAGTTACTTCAAGTCGATTATGATAAAGATGCCTGTTGTAATCCCTAAAGCAGTCTCTTAAAATAACTTGAATAAATGACATAAAAACATCAGCAGCATGTACTTATGCTGACTTGATGTTTGACAAAAGCCCCTGATTGCCTATGAGTGATGCCTCCTCAATATTTAATATTAGGAAATTGTCTGATATGGCTGCCAGAGATATTCTTTTTGAGAAACTACTATTATCCTGTTATTGATCACTAAAAGTGTATCTATTACTAAAGAACTCAAACTTTGTGATCTGGAAGGTTTTACATGCAGTTGGAATATGTCAGAAAAGTACTACACTTGCGAGTTAACTGCCTAGAGCATGTTTCAGGGTGCCCATTACGGACATAAGCAAGTGTCTACTATGGCTTTGATCCCTGAACAAATCTTAAAGAGCTGGCTAGCCCCACAGTTGGTCTGGTTACTTTGTTAATATGGAGGAGCGCTTGTAGGCCATAAGTCTAGTGTAGGAGAGGACCATCTGAAGAATGGCTGCACTATTGCGGTCCACAGCTGGCTGGATGATGGCCAAGAAAAATTCTTTCCACTCAACGAACAGAATTTTGGATGGCGTGCAACAAAATATCAGAGAAACTGACTTGCATACTCTTCCGTTTCATGTTAGGGTGGTTTATGTGCCCAATAGACATGACATGGTCACTTTTTCTCATGTTACCTATTCTGCATTGTGGCAGGTAGACTTATTTTAGAGGCCAATCTGGTATGAAGTGGGAAGCATGCTAATGATTTTGGAAGCAGACTTAACCAGGCATCAGAACCATGCCAACAGACAACCACAACAGCTTAACTGTCCTTCCATGGAGAGAATTCAAAGTCAATCCTAAACTAAGTTGCTGCTGTGTGTTTTACCCTCACATACTGTGCTAGATTATCAAGGGCTGGCAATATAAGCCTGTGACCTCAGCTTGTGAAGCTGAGGCAAGCCGATTATAAGTTTAAGGGTTTTCTGGGTGAAACCAGACAACCTTGTGAGACCTGGTATCAAAATTTTAAAAATACAAGGAGAAGGACTGGGGATATAGCTTAGTGATAGGGTATTTGCCTAGAATGCATGACTCTCTTTGAAAGAAAGTAATTATGTTAAATAATGAGAAACTATCTTTTAACATTCATTTATTTAATTATGTCACAGGAATGGTTACTTTATTCTCAGTAGCTTCACTGGATAAGAGTCCAGCCAGAAACCACCATTCATGAAAAACAATGTTTTTCTCCCAAACTGAGTTTGGGCACAAACACACATGTTTAGAAGTGAATTTAACAAGCATCTGACCTAATAGCAGCAGTTTCCCTCATAAGGGCCAGGATCTCCCTGGTCAAAGTTATTTTTTCTTACAATATCTATCATTTTCTTATAATTTCCTTCTTTGTAGACTAGGCTGGTCTTGAATTAAAAAAGTTCCACTTGCCTCCAGAGTACTGGTACTAAAGGTGTATGCCCCCGCACCCATAAATATCCTTCTTATAAAGGTCCTGCCCTGTGAAGCAGCCCTTAAGTACAAATGAACAATAGTTGATAGCGCCTGTAGCATCAGTGCCATTATTGTACCAGTGGTCACATCTTGCTTGGCATGCCGATAGAGTTAGTATGTTGTGTTTATAACCAAGGTCGTTGGTGACTATTCCTCACTATTCCTCGAGGGTCTGCATAGACTCTCTGGCACTATGAATGCTAGCCAACAGGAAGCGTGCCTCCAACAGAGCTCCAGCTTTGCTTCTTCATGTCCTATAACCAAAATGTATGGGTTGTCGGCTATAGGGTCTTACCACATAGTTCTGGCATGTAATGAATAGCAAGGACAAATGTCCATCTTGTTGGTCCCAGCATCTCCCTGGTTTACATCTCATAGGAAGGGAGCCAACTCTTGGCACTGAGATTTTCTTTCAGTGACTTATGAATAAAATTAATGTGGCAGTGGGGACAGACTGATGAGAAGGAGGGATAATAGCAGAGACTATGAGATGAATTTCTGGATGAATACATTGCGTCTGGATCTTGAATGTGGTTGGAGTTACATTATAAAACTCATCAGTCAGACACTGAGGATACTGAGCTTTCAGTGAAGTTGTTTAAAGAAGTGAATATTCAACTATTTAAAATCTTAATTTAAATATTAAAATTGTGGGCTGCAACTACTGTGACATATCCACAATTTTACATATATTCAAATGATTATACTGTTTTAAAAAAGCAAGTGTGGATTATGGGCTCATTAGCACATTATTGGCTCATTATCATAGAGAAGCGTGATGAGATAAATTATCACTCACAGAGGCAGGCAGCAATTAACCAACACTGAAGCTCTGAGCACTTAGCTCAGTGACATGGTAAGGTTGAAATGGTTTCTTCTTATGCTTGTGATTTTTAGAGGTAGTGATGGTCGAACAATTTGTATGGCAGTTCCTTTTGTTCTTATGTGTTCCTCTGAGGAGCAAACTCAGTCTTTTGGGAGAAGTTATAATGACCAGAGAGAGAGAGAGAGGGAGAGAGAGAGAGAGAAGAGAGAGGTTATCACTGCTACCCTTATCATGAATGTTTTGGGTCAGATAATCACCTAGATTCCTTTAAATATAATCCCTTATTGTCAAGGAAGTAGCTTGAATGCACTTCATGGCATCTTCATTAGGAATGAGCAGAACGAAAGTCAGCACCAACAAACGCCATTTTCATCAATGTGATCTGTCTCAAGGGAGTGTCATAAAAAAGATGAGGAAACAAATTGGTCAGCCAATTAAACGTAGCATCTGTAGTACTCTGTCAGCACAGCAAACCACAAGACTTGGAAGAGGCGGTATACAGCCAGCTTCCCTGTGCAAACTCCCTCCAAGGACTTAGACACACTGAGACCCTCTGATCTCGATCCAGTGAATTCGCCAAGGCTTCAAAAGAGAAAGATAAAATGCATACAAAGTCAGGAGGATTCTCGGGCTCCCAAACTCACTGCCATCTGGAAAGTTCAAGTTGAAATATAAAGCAAAACCACGTTCAGCTTTCAACTGACTGATTAATGGTTCCAGCCCACATGTACTGGGCAGGAAGCCGAAGTGATCATGGGTCACAAGTCTCCGATTGCTCTCAGTAAAACATCCACTGGAAACTGATAATAGATTCACAGATGGCTTTTTCTCTAGAGTGTCTCACTCTCCACATTGCCTCACTTCTCAGCGTGCTGAGATCTCTAGGTAACATTTTTCCATCAGTGTGACCGCATTTTCCTGTTAAATTATCATTCTCCCCCGCCCCCAGGACTAAATGCATGCGGCACAGTCTTTAAAATAACTTTAAATTGAAGGTTCTTAACCTCTCTTCTCCATGTGGTCCATTACCCAGGCAAGTCCAGTAGGTCGTAAGCGCCCACAGACTCTCCTTTGGTAAACTTCTAAACAAATAACGAAAAAGTAGGGTGAAGACTGCTGGTGGACTCTATCTACTTAATAACAATAACAAGAACTTAAAGGAGCTTTTGCATTTTTAAATAAACGCAAGTTGAAAAACAAAGTATTTGTGTCACATCACGTCTAAGTGCTAAGTGTAATGAAAAGCGTATAGATACAGAAAAAATAAATCCATTCCAGCTTCCCTTTTCCTCTCCCGATAACCTGTAACCTCAGAAAGTCACTGTGATTTAAATTTCGGAATGTCATTCCTAGAACTGGAGGATGAAAGAGGTACCACTTTGTGGTACAGTTTTGCAAGCTCCGGAACTTTTAGAAAGGGGTCCTCACTGGAGAAAATGGGTTGTGGGCTGGATCTTATGGATTAAAGTCTGGTCCAGGTTCCAGCCCAGACTCTGGTTCCGTACAGGCCCCTGAGATGCGAACAGGCCCTTTCACGACCCTGTCCGCATGGACAGGAGCTGTTCTTCCGACAGCGCCCAGCACCTTCTCTGCCATGGGCACGCGGCAGGAATGCCACGGATATTCTTCTGCCCGGTAATTTATCCCAGCAACAAGAAAATAATGGACTCTTGTCTCACTCTGTATTTACATTAAGATACTGATGAAAAAGAGATGGCTCAGTGTTAAGAGTACCAGCTGCTCTTCCAGGGGACTCTGGGTTCAAATCCCAGGCCCCCCCAGGGCGGCTCACAGCCCTCTGTAATTCCAGTTCCAGGGGATCCAACATCCTAACACAGACAGGGAGGCAGAACAAATTTTTAATTGTATGATTTAATTTTCTTTCTTTGGTAGAAGCAGTCTTTTAAATTTCTTCTTTGTGAGAATTTCATGTCTGAATAGGAGGCATTTGGATTGTAGCCATCCCCCATTTCCCCAGTCCACCTCTCCCCAACCTCCAACACTCACTTTCCCAACCGAATGTCCTCTCTCTTAAAAACCCCGCTGAGTCTGATCAGCGCTGCTCACGTGTGCGTGGCTGTGCAGACAGCCGCTGGAGCATGGGCAAATGATCAGAAGCTGCAACCTCATAAGAAGCAACTCTCTTCCAACAGCCATCATGCTGGTGGTGCCTCAGTGACGGGTAGGACTCATGAATCTCTCCCCTACCCATGCTGCTGTTTTGGGTGGCTTCACTTTGTGCAGATGACCACAGCTGCTTGAGTTTATGGATGGGATGGCCATGTCATATTCAGAAGACAGTATTTCCTGTCACCCCTGCCAATCCTCCAGATCTGGGGTTCTTTCAACCCTCCCACGAAGCACCCCGAGCCTTGCAGTGGGAAGGGGGTTAACATAGATACACAGTCATTTATTCTCAGTGCCAATGATCAGTCTCCGCGTTGACCCATTGCAAAAGGAAGCTTCTCTGAGCAAGCTCAGAGCAGCACAGATCCATGGGCATAAACATAAATGTTTAGAAGGCAGTTTGACATGCCCATTTAGCACAATAACAAAAGGTTTTCCTCTCAGGCCTATTGTTTCTCCAGTTGTGGGATTTTGGAAAGTATGAAATACTCCAGGAAATTTTGTGTCGTTCTTGCACTGGGACCGTCTTCTCTGCAGCTTTCCAGTTTTAGGATATGTACTGCTGAAGCAAGCATTCCTTATTTTTCTTACTGCGGGCCTTTGAGAATCCTGACTTGGGGCTGAGGAGATAGCTCAGTGGGTAAAACAATGCAATGCAAGCCTGAAGACCAGGGTGTGAATTCATAGAACTTGTGTAAATGCCAAGTGGGAATGAATGGCAGTCTGTCTGTAAGCCCAGAGTGTGGGAACACAAAACAGCTTGATGAAATAAGAAAGGCAATGAAAGCTATGAAAGAGGAACTCAGCTCTGAGATAAGAACACTGAAGAAAAACCAATCTGAAGTGCTGAAAGTGTAAAATATTATAAAATTAAAAGCTTGGTAAGCCTTGCCGATAGCATGGGTCAAGGAAAGGACAAAATACTATACTAAGCCTGAGGACAAGACAGGGGACCTGGGACAATCCACAGGACAAAGAAGACATAAGAAGGTACCATGGGATTCTAATATATAACTAGAACTCTGAGGAAACCAGATTTATGGATAATGGAGAAGACTCTAGTTCTAAAGGTATAGAAAACATTTTTTTTTGTTTGTTTGTTTTTTAGAAAACACTTTTAGGTACCTAGAGCACTCTCTTTGTTGTATTTTCAGAATTACATGATAAAAGCAAAAAGGATTTCACTGTATTAATCTTTCTTCCCATGGATTATTTACTTAAATATTCTTAAAATGCTGTCTCTGCTTAGTGCTTGCACAAAGGATGCGAACTCTCACCATTCTGTTCCAGCTCCATGGCTGTTGCTTGCCTTCGCTAATGCCTCCCTGCCATGACAGACTCTTATCCCTCTGGAACCATTAGCTCAAATAAATCATTCTTTAGGAAGAAAGAAACAAAGAAAGGAAGCTCTTGGTAGCCATTCTAGAAGAATACAGGCAGGATCCTCAGGTCATGTGAAGGACATACAGATGGGATCATGGGAAGCCACTGAAGGGCACATGGTAACAAAGTCAAGCAGCCACAGGTAACAGCATTCTTTGTGGCTTTGTGGCTTTGATTTCTGTCAGTACTTGTAGCAAAGTGAGAGAGATCATGTTTGTTCATTGCTGCACTCTTAGTTTGGGCCTAAGCTGCTTCCACACACAGAGGTCCAAAGGTTTTTCAATACACAGTGAACTGAAAACTAATTCAGTGTGCAAGCAGAGCGAAATAAAGGCTGTTTCAAGCAGCAGAGAGTCAGCCAATCACAAGGGTCAACCGTTCAAAGCATGTTTGAATAAAACATATGCACAGATTCTAACCAATCAGGCAGTCTTGTCCTCTCCTCAATGTTGTGTGCACCTCTTCCCTTTTTCTGGTTGTAAATATAACCTGTTTGAGGTGAGTCGAAAGTCTTTGGGTCCAAGCAGCTGCCCAACTAACGAGGATCCAAATAGCATAATTTAAGACTTCTGAGGTTAGAATAGTTGCTACTTTTTCTCATGATGGCATCTTAGCACGTGGCTAGCACCTCCAGTTTGGACAATAAGTATTTGTTAACAGAATCCAGGAAGGGGCTGGAAAGATGACTCAGCAGTTAAGAGCACTGGCTGCTCTATAAATGACCCAGGATTGGTTCCCAGTGTTCACATGGCAACTTCACTACCACCAGTAACTCCAGTTTCTGGGGATAGGGTGTCCTCTTATGGTCTCCAAAGTCACCAGACACACACAAAGTGCATTTAGATATATTCAGGCAAAACATGAATATACACATAAAACAAAAATAAATAAATCTCAAAGAAAAAATAATAAGAAAGACGCAATCAAAATATGACCATTAAGAACTGTGCTTAATGCAAGAAATCTTCACAGTATGGTCGTCTAAACGAGACTTGTACAGTGCCAATACCAGCTGCCACCCCACCAGAAAGATGGGGGCAATCTCACAAGGCCCCACCCCCTAGATGAAGCGCTACAGATAGTTAATGACTCCAAAGAGAGGGAAAATCAGTCTGCTCTAGGGATTAGCCCTCTGATAGGTTACCAATCCCAAGTGGTCACCCCTAATCACATATACGTATGAGCAACACTGAATAGATTCAGTAGGTTGTAATCATGCATACACACATACACACACACAATAAAGAAAAAGAGGTCATGAATTTGAGAAGCGGTTGGGGTAAAGAGGGAAGGGAGGAAATGATGTAAATACAGTACAAACATGTGAAATTCTAAAAACAACATGGAGGCTGAAATGGCCACCTCTTAGCCAGGCAATATTTCCAGTGGACTGAGGGGATACTAATTCACCCATAAAATCTTCAATCCAAAATTTACCCTGCCTACAAGAAATGCAGGGATAAAGATGGAGCAGAGATTGAGGGAATGGCCAACCAATGAGTGGCCTAACCTGAGACCCACGAGAGAGAGACAACTCCTGACACTAATGATACTCTGTTACACTTGCAGACAGGAGCTTAGCATAGCTGTCCTCTGAGGTGCTCCATCCAGGAGTAGACCCACAGCCAAACATTAGGCAGAGCTAAGGGAGTCTTGTGGAAGAGTAAGGAGAAGGACAGTAGGATCCAGATGGGACAAGAACTCCCCAAGAACACCAACAGAGTCAACTAACCTAGGCCCATGGAGGCTTACAGAGACTGAAGCACCATCCAAAGGGCAGGCATGGACTGAACCTAGGCTCCTGACACATATGCAACTGATGGATAGTTTGGTCTTCATGTCCAAAATTGTCCCTAGCAATTGGAGCAGGGGCTGTCTATGTCAGCATGGACTCTGTTGCCTGCCTTGGGATCACTTGCCCCTAGCTGGGTTGTCTTCTCTGGCCTCAGGGGAAGGAGACATGCTTAGTCCTGATGCAACCGGATGTGCTGGGGTGGGTCAGTAAGGGGGAGGAGGGTGGGAGAGTGGGATCAGGAGAGGAAGGAGGGGGTGCATTAGGAATAGAAAGTGGATATATATATTTATAACTATAAATATATATCTATAATTTCTTAAATTATATATTTAATATGTGTATTGAAAAATAAAACAAAAACAAACAAACAAACAAAAAAAACCTAAAAGAAATACAAATGAAGAAGTATGCTTAAACAACAGAGAGAAACGTTCCAGAGAGCTTCTTCAGGGAATCCAACTGAGTCTTTCGGCCTTTGGACTGGACTGCTGGTATCCTGACGACTGAGTCTTGTAATCCCCTAAGGACTCACTGACCCTAATCAACAGAAAGTAGATAAAAGAGGACTACAGCCCTTTTCCCTACTAATGTCCTACCTAAGGTTGCGGGGTGGGGGGAGTGTGGGAGGTTGGGAGGGATGTAAAGGTGCTTAAGAACCCTCCATAAAGTAGGTTTGGTGAAAAACCTAAGCCTGCATCACAGTGACTGTGATAGTTCTGAAGAGCTGTGGTGACTACAGACACAGTGGTATGGCAATGGCAAGGGTAGCTGGGGGCCGTGTCTGCTCAAGGAAGTAGCATGGCTCATATTCCCACAAAGGCATTTGTCATGGACTGGCTGTGGAAAGAAAGCAGGCTGTGCTGAGTCTGTCCACAGCTGATTGACATTAGCAGGGAGGGTTTTCTCTTTAAATCTCTAGACGGTCATCCGAAAGCCATTATTGGCTTTAGGTTTATTAATTTATTTCAGAGCTTCTTTGAGGGATGTTCCCTTTTCGGCTGGCCTAAGCTTTTTTGGTACTTTCTCTGAAATTGTTTGAGTCGACTTAGGGTGGTTGCAAGGGTCTTGGCAGAGGGCAGCATTGCGGTTTATTGCTCCCTGCGCTGCTTGGGAAATGGCCTGGGGTGAATCTTTGAGCGTCAGAGCTCGCTTCTCTGGTGGCTTCCAGGGACACGGAATGGCTCCTGGTTTTGAGTCTAGGAATGTTGTTGTATGTGTCTTCTTGTGTGGAGACTGATTTGATATAAAGAGGAGGGTAGTAGGTGAGCCAGCTGTCACCAGCGCCATCAGGGCCCATGGTGGCTTTAAACGTGCCCTGTGCACTGACAATCAGACCCACTCACTGCACTTCTGATTTGAAAATGCTTGCCCTGACCCTTCATGAGTGGTATGTGCTATTGTTCCCACATGGCTCTCACCTTGCTCTTGCCACAATAAAGCTCAGGTCTAACAACAACCGCTTCTACCTCTTTGCTGGCCCGAATAGCCAAATGGCAAAGGCCCTGCTTGCCACGAACTTAAAGAATGCGGTCATTGGTCATTGGAAGAGAGTTGGTGTATAAGAACCCCAGGTGTTTTCATGCTGAGAAACTGCAGCTTTCGGTTCATCACCTGCTCCCACAACTCCCCGGGGCGCTGGCTGACAACTGGGTGGATAATGAGCATGTACCTGCTGCCGTCACTGGTATACCCAGTGTCCCCATTCTTCCAGCAGTGCTTTCTTCACTTCCTCAATACATGATGTGTGGCTCGATCTCCATCCAAAGGCCACTCCCAAGAGAAAGTAAACATTCTACACAAATCAAATAACTTTCAGCAGGCATCTGGCCTGTTGCTAAGCATTGAGAAGGTGAACTCTGGGCAAGTTTTCACTGTGCTTGATGCTGTTGATGGTCCAGCTTGCTGTGCTCACAGTGTGGTCATTGTGAACTGGGACAACCTTCCTTGATTCAGTTCGACCACTCATCTGTGCATACTCACACCAAATGCTCTTTTTCATTCTTCAAGAGTTTCATAGATAGAACGTTGAGATCTGATCCTTCCATGTAAATTAAAGTTGAGCTTAAGAAGAACACACAGTAGGGTCAGCTCTAAAGGATCTGGGTCAATCTAACATAGTACCAGATCACCCATCGCTATGGCTTTTTGCATTTTTTTTAATCAGGATCTCAGGGTCATTCTGAATTTCAGGTTAAAATTCACATGTAGCCTTATGTCCTTTTTGACTTTTCCTTGTTGACTGAGCAAACAAAAATGTATTCAGTGCCTGCTCTGATTAATTCTGCAATAGACTCCAGTGATCTATGTATTTAAAATAAGTATTTAGGGGAAAGATAAAACTCAGTGTGCTGCTTTTTTAAAAGTCAACTTGACACAAGCTAAGAGTCATCAGAGAGGAAGCCTCAAATGAGAAAATGCTTCCATGAAATCAAGCTGTAGACAAGTCTATAGAGCATTTTCTTAATTGGGATTGATGTGGGAGGGACCAGCCCATTATTTGGTGGTGCCGTCTCTGGGCTGATGGTCCTGGGTTCTACAAGAAAGCAGGCTGAGCAAGTCATAAGGATCAAGCCAGTAAGCAGCGCCCTCTATGGCTCTGCATCAGCTTCTGCCTCCAGGTTCCTGTCCTGTTTGGGTTCCTGTCCTGTTTGGGTTCTTGTCCTAACCTCCTTTAATGCTGAACTGTGATGTGGAAGCCAAATGAACACTTTCCTCTCCTAATTTTCTTTGGTCATTGTGTCTCTTTACAGTGATAGAACAGTAACTAAGTCACTCAAACACATTTTATCTTAGTTTTTGGAGATGGGGACAAAAGCCCAGGGCTCTGTACTTGCTAGGCAAGCAATCTATTGCTGAGCAAAACCCAACTCTCTCTGAATGCTTTTTAAATTTTGCCAACCATTTCAATCCATATGTTTTAGAGGAAGATGTTTTCTCTGTCTCAAACACTCAAGATATTTTAGCTGTGCCTTTCAACTATAACTTACATTTCAGTTTGCAAATTATTTTCATCCAGGGTTCTGTAAGCAGCCTCTGCTAGACTATGCTCTCCGTGAAGAAGAAGCAATGGCCATCATCTTCCTTTCTCTCACACTGTTTAAAATATACTTGATGTAAAAAAAAAAAAAAAAGCAACCACACAAATGTTTCTTTTATGATGTTCGGATAATGTGGCTCATAAAACTTAAATTGCTCATGAGGAATCTTCTTTGCCACTTTCATATCCACTCATAGCTTATGGAAATCATCTTGGGCTTATTTTTCATCACTTAGACATTCATTATTTAGAGAAACAAAATTACCCAAGACAACTAGATAACTTTCTTCCTTTAAGAGATTCCCCCACTAACTTGCTGGAAGGGCTTGAGGTGGGTTTCCACTCTGAATTGGTCCGCAGGCAAATGGTCAGTAGACATTCTCCGAGGATGAAAGTCTTCTAAGTTAGTACTGATGGCTGAGCAAGACCACTGAGAGAGGTACTTTTTCCCACACTATTAGAAACACTTCCTGTTTGCTTTTGCTACTTCAGTGGTCATAAAAAATCATCTCCAAATCATGAGTCCATCTAGATAAATCTGCTAAGTATCTAAGTCATCACTAGCATAGAGTTTAACTTCTCAAGCCCCATGGAATTTGGTGACATTTAACAGCTAACAAGAAGAATCATGTACTTTATGAATGTCTTGAAGTGTTTGTGGAAGGCCTTTGATTCACAGTAAGGCAGCCTTGAGGTAAATGATTTTTTTGTCCTATTTCTCCAACATTGATATCTGGATTCATGATGGCCAGGGCAATTTTCACACGAGTAAGAAAATTGCTGAATATGATAGCTCCATTGATGTTTTGAATTGATGTTTGCTGTGATTTCTCCTAACTTGAGGTCTTGCTGTCTCTCTACAGAATATCTAGCCATAGATATAGATACTTTCTAGAAGAGGAGCCTGATGAAGAGTGGATCAGGCTACAGTGTGTGTATTTTCCTTGTGTATGTGTGTGTGTGTGTGTGTGTGCACGTGTGTATGTGTGTTTGTATGTATCATGTGTGTATGCATCCCCTATGAGAGACAGAGTAGGGGACATAACAAAACAGTAGCAAAAGGGTTGATTTTTTTTTTTTACAGTTCTGGGGGAAAGAAGGGGAGCTCTAGGGCCAATAGAAAGTCCAGAGGTAGCAGGGTGCAGAACCAGGAGTGAGAGAGAAGGGAGACTACTGATGCCCACGATCATTGTTCCGACATCTCCACAGAGATGAAAGATAGGCCAGCCTAAGGAAAATGGGTGAGAAGTGGAGACCACTCCCACCTGATCCCGGTATCGACATCATGCTTTACCATAATAGACACTGTGGAATTTTCTGGGTTTTGTATAACTTGGATGAGGGACGTTCAGGCTATCTCATAAATCACCTTATAGGGAGTGGGAGACGTTTTAGTCTGAAAGTGTTGGGGTACGTCTGACTGGCTTTCAAATGACCGGAGTCAGACTTGAAATGGATGCTGAAGTAATAGAATGTAAAAGTAAGAATTCATGGTGTTAAATGTTAATTAGAAAAAGTGTCATCTCAGATCAAGTCAAGTTACACAGAGAAATGGGACATAGGAAGAAGAAAGGCCAGTAGAAGCCGAACTTAGAAATATGCTCGTGTTCCAAGCTTGCCAGGTACTGCCACCCATACCATTTCATTTGGTGGCCACAAGACTCCTTAAAGGCAGGCATCTCCCTGGCTCTACTCATGGGCTTGCCACCAGTTAGGATCAACTTGTTCCAGAGTGCAAGCTTGTGAATGTCACCAACCAGAGACATTGCCCTCTGAAATCCTTGATTTCTAACCACAAGAGGGGTATGGGGAGACGGTGAGAGACATGGAGCAAATAGGCAGAGAAGAGAGAGAAAAGCAGGATGATGTACAGAATAAAGTATCAAATTTGTGCCTAAGGAAGGGCTCGTAAGAACTGTGATGATGGGGAGTGGGGAGACTAGGAGCAAGAACTTAGCAGATGTCAGCAGTCATTTAGCATGTGTGGTTCCTTGGAGAACACACCTCACCTTCTTTTAAAACAACTTCATGAGAGAGAGAGAGAGAGAGAGAGAGAGAGAGAGAGAGAGAATGCTATTGTAAATGGAGTGGAAAATATTAGGTCTGTCTTGAAATGGCAAAACAGAGGCTTCGAGGTGGGATCTTTATTTGCAGGGGATATTTCCATTTAAAAAGTGAGACATCTGTAGGTGCCTCAGTTGTTCTATATCCACAATTACAACACGATCAGTCACATTCTGGAGAAAAATTACTTAAAGATGTCTCCTTTTGAGGAGCCAGCCTCGTCGGACTTAGAGACTCAGCGCCTGCCAGTGGGCTGGGGGAGCCGGCCACTGCTGTGGATTTTAATGGGTGGTGGCTAGCGGGCAGCTACTGGGCTCGGGCATGGCTGATCCATCTCTGTTGCCCCCGTGGCTGCCAGGGGAGTAGGCTCTCTGGAGGCCTGGGAGGGCTTGATGGTTAATGTGCAGTTTGTAAATGCACTTGCATTCACGAACATCGAATCAAGATGTATTATTAATGCTGGATCGAGAAGAATAGCGAGGCTTTTGTGGTTTATGCAGTAAACTGTGTTTTCACTTAAGAGTGAAGTATAGTAAATACAAATTGATGATACAGGCAATAATTATCATAAAACCACAGGCAGGCTGACAAGGGAGGCCTGGGGCTAATCTGCAGCTAATTCACTGGGAAATGTTTCCCTGTAAAAGTTTCTTGCCTGGGTAAATGGGTATTCACAAACACTAGTCAGAAAGAGCTCTGCATTGCCATAGTCTAGAAAAGCCAATTTGTTCTTCAGATGTAGTTTGTCCTATTACCTATTTAATGGTTACTATTTTGGGAACACAAGCAGCGTTTTTATTTTTTAAGTAATATATTTAGAACATTATATGTTGAAACAAAACTATTCCAGAATTTTCAACAACAGAAAGAAACTTGTTTTATCCAGATGATGCTCTTTTAGTTAGCCTCCTGCTCTCCTAACAGACCGGGATGGGGTGAAAACTGTAGCGTTTTGGCAAATAAAAAATATCCACGCTCAGAACGAGACAGCTTGGACTGGCAAGCCTCAGCTCACTGATCCTTGATCGATGAGCCTCCAGAGAGCGCATGACAACTTTGCTGGCTGCCCCCTCATTCCTGTGTTGTCCCCAGTTAAAGGAGATGCTATCCTGGGTCATAACCATTTAGATGCAGCTCTTATCCAGCATTTAGCGGGGTTTGTGTGTGTGTGTGTGGGGGGGGGTGAGGGTGGGCAGGTTTTAAAAGTGAGCACGCAGGAGAGGAGAGGGTGAGGGAAAAGTGCAGTCCATTCTGGTGGGCAGCAATCCCTGGTGCAAATGCACTCCTCTCCGCCACGCCCGTCATCTGCACGCTTCCCATCCACTTACTGCAGAAGAATAGCTCCCAGTGAAGGCTCTGAAAGAACGCTTATGGTCAAGACATGGAAAGCTACGTAGCAAATTCCATAGAGTCCTTAGAGCACCGTAGCTGTTTGTCCCTGGATAATAATCACCTTCAGTTGGGGCCCTCAGAAGCACAGCATTATGGATGTGATGTTTGTGCACTATTTTCCTCATACTTATATAATTCGCTATGATCGTTAGAGAAGAAGAACACATGCACACATTCAAAAATTTCCCTTCATCACAGTGCAATCATTATTAACTTATTAACAGGGAATGTGTTCTTAAAATGGAAGAGGTGGGTAGATGGAGAACACATTTCAAGTAGAATCGAGCATACTTTATCATAGTTATCCTTTTTCAGAGGAAACACAGCCAGAGGTTCCATTGATACTTAATTTTGTTTATTTATTTATATTTCATTTATTTATACTTTTTTAGAAAAACCTTTTAAAGCTTTTGGGGTTTTTAGATTAATTTTATTTGATATATGTGAATGTTTTATCAGCCTGTGTGTGTGTATTTACACCACATGCATGCATAGTGCCTGGGGAATTCAGAAGAGGGTGTGAGGTCTCCTGTCACACTGAACCCAGGTCCTCCTATAGTGCTGCAGCGGCAGGACCAGCTGGCCCTGAGATGGCCTCTGTAAGAGTGTTTATCTCTCTGTGTCTCTTTCTCTGTTGTTCTCACACAGGTAGCATCATTAGGCAGTGTTGTGGCCACTGCCTGCTAGAGGCATTTGTAATCTCCTCTTTGTTCACTGACAATGGGGGAGGATAAGGAATGCCGGCCACACATTTTGTTTTGTTGTTGTTCAGCGAACATGGCGCTCACCTGGAAACAGTGGCAGCAGGTACCGCTGACTTCTGAAGAGAGGTGGCTGTTTAGAACCATGTCAGGTTATAGCGTTCTTCAGTTTGCTACAGAATGTGTTAACCTGCAGAATGATTACATGATGTTTCAAGATTAGGCCCAGAGGTGCATGCACAGTGCAATGCTGCAGAGAGAGAAGGAAGTGTCGCAGAGGGTGTGAGGTTCTCATGCAAGTTAGGACATTTCTGGCTCTCGAGAATTACTATGAACTACTTGTCATGCATCAAGGCAGCTTTGCATAACTTTGTCTCTTTTCAATAGAGCTGTTTTGTATAGCTGAAAAATAATCAAATATTGATAGGTTTGGGGGGGGGTCAACATTTAGTTATTTAACTTTTACCCTGTGAAGTGTTTGTCTTGCTCTTACCCAAGGCCTAGGAAGCCAAGATCACCACCTCATTCTAGAGAGAAAGTGTTCCCTTCACTGTGGGATGAGCTGTTATTCTGCACACAGCCGGTTCTACTGTAATGGACCAGGACCAAGTGTCTAAGAGATTTTCCTTCTTGAGGTTCACAGATGTGCACACCTTTACTGCCCATTTGAGCTTGGAGTTAGGTGTTATGCATAGAACATTTATATCCCCCTCCCCCACACCCTGAAACCCTGACCTTACTGTGACAGTATTTGGAACATTTCTTTTAAGTGCTTCTGGGCCATTTGATATTCCTCTGTTGGGAATTCTCTATTCAGCTCGGTACTCCATTTTTCAATTGGATTATTTTATTTGTTGGTGTTTCGTTTTTTGAGTTCTTTATATGTTCTAGATATTAGCCCTTTGACAGATGTAGGGTTGGTGAAGATCTTTTCTCAATCTGTAGGTTGCCATTTTGTTCTATTGGTAGTGTCTTTTGCTTTACAGAAGCTTTTCAGTTTTACGAGGTCCCATTTATTGATTGATGATCTTAGAACCTGTGCTGTTGGTGTTCCGTTCAGGAAGTTGTCACCTGTGCCAATGAGGTCAAGGCTCTTCCCCACTTTTACTTCTAGTAGATTTAGTGTGTCTGGTTTTATGTTGAGGTAAAGAATCAAAGGATTCACTTGGAGTTTAGTTTAGGTCAGGGTGATAAATATGGATCTATTTGCATTTTTCTACATGTAGACATCCAGTTAGACCAGTACCATTTTTGAAGATGTTACTTTTTTTTTTTTTTTTCCAGGGTATGGTGTTGGCTTCTTTGTCAAAGATCAAGTCCTCATAAGTGTGTGGGTTTATTTCTGGGTCTTTGATTTGATTTTGTTGATCTACCAGTCTGTTTCTATGCCAGTACCATGAAGTTTTTATTACTGTTGCTCTATAGTACAGCTTAGATCAGGGATGGAGATACCTCCAGAAGATCTTTTATTGTACAGGATTATTTTAGATATTCTTTTTTGTTGTTGTTGTTTTTCCATATGAATTTGGGAATTGTTTTTTTTAAGGTCTGTAAAGAATTGTGTTGGTACTTTGATGGGATTTGTATTAAATCTGTAGATTGCTTTTGGTAAAATGGCCATTTTTACTTTGTTAATCCTACTGATCCATGGGATATCCTTCCATCTTCTGATATCCTTTTCAATTTCTTTCTTCAGAGACTTGAGGTTTTTTTTTTTTTTTTCTTCATACAAGTCTTTCACTTGCTATGTTAGAGTTACACCAAGATACTTTATGTTCTTTTATGGCTATTATGAAGGGCGTTGTTTTCCTAATTTCTTTCTCAACCCATTTGTCTTTGGTATACAGGAGGGCTACCGATATTTTTTTGAGTTAATTTTGTGTCCGGCCACTTTGCTGAAGGTGTTTATCAGCTGGAGGAGCCCCTTCATACACTTACGGACTCTACCGTATCACCTGCGGATAGTGATGCTTTGGCATCCTCTTTTCTAATCTGTGCTCCCTTGATCTCCTTTAGTTGTCTTATGGCTCTAGTTAGGACTTCGGGTACTGCATTGAAGAGATAGAGAAAGTGGGCAGCCTTGCCTTGTCCCTGATTTCAATGGGATTGATTTGTTTCTCTCCACTTAGTTTGATGTTGGCTATAAGCTTGCTGTGTATTTCCTTCACTATGTCTAGGTATATGCTTTATATCCCTGATCTCTCAAAGACTTTGAATGTGGAATGAGTGTTGGATTTTGTCAAATGCCTTTTCAGCATCTATGGAGAGATCATGTATTTTTTTTTTCAGTTTGTTTATATAGTGGATCACATTAATGAATCTCTGTATATTGAACCACCCTTCCAAGCCTGGAATAAAGCCTACTGGGTCATGGTGGATGATATTTTGATATGTTCTTGGATTCAGTTTGTGAATATTTTATTGTGTATTTTTGCATCAACATTCATAAGGGAAATTGTTCTAAATTCTCTTTCTTTGTTGGGTCTTTGGTTTAGGTATCAAAGTGACTGTGGCCTCACAGAATAAGTATGGTAAAGTTTCTTCTGTTTCTATTTTGTGGAATAGTTTGAAGAGTATTGTTATTAGCTCTTCTTTGAAGGTCTAGCAGAATTCTGCACTGAAGCCATCTGGCCCCGGGCTTTTTTTGGTTAGGAGACTGATGACTGCTTCTATTTCCCTGGGGGATATAGGATTATTTAATTTGTTTACCTGATCTTGATTCAACTTTGGTAAGTGGAATCTATCAAGAAAATTGTCCATTTAATTTAGATTTTCAAATTTTGTGGTGTATAGGCTTTTGAAGTAAGACCTAATGATTGTTTGGATTTTCTCAGTGTTGGTCATTATGTTCCCTTTTCATTTCTGATTTTGTTGATTTGGATAGTGTCTTTCTGCCTTTTAGTTAGTTTGGGCTAAGGTTTGTCTATATTGTTGATTCTCAAAGAACCAGCTCTTGGTTTCATTGATTTCTTGAATTGTTTTATTTGTTTCTAATTTATTGATTTCAGCCCTGTTTGATTATTTCTAGCTGTCTACTCCTCTTGGGTGTGTCTGCTTCTTTTTTCTTCCCCAGGGCTTTCAGGTGTGCTGTTAAGTTGCTTGTATGAGATGTCTCCAGTTTTTTAATGAAGGCACTTAGTGCTGTGAACTTTCCTCTTAGCACTGCATTATTTGAATCCCATAAGTTTGGGTGTGTTGTGCTTTCATTCTCATTGAATTTTAGGAAGTCTTTAATTGCTTTCTTTATTTTTTTCCCTGACCCAGTTGTCACTGAGAATTGTTCAATTTTCATGGGTGTGTAAGCTTTTGTTATTTCTGTTGTTGAGGTCCAGCTTTAGTCCATCATGATCTGATAAAATGCTAGGGATTATTTTAATCTTCTTGTGTCTGTTGAGGCTTGCTTTGTGAATGAATATATAATCAATTTTTGAGAAGTTTCCTTGTGGTGCTGAAAAGAGGGGCTATTCTTTTGTGTTTGGGTGAAAAGTTCTGTAGGTGTCTGTTAGGTCCATTTGATTTATGACATCTATTAGTGCATTATTTCTTGGTTTAATTTCTGTTTTGTTGACCTATCCTTTGGTGAGAGTAGGATGTTGGAATCTCCCATTATTAAATTTTTGGGATTGATGTGTATCTTAAACTTTATTACTGTTTCCTTTACAAATGTAGGAGCCCTTGTATTTGGGATGTAGATGTTCAGAACTGAGATGTCATTTTGGTGGAATTTTCCTTTGATGAGTATGAAGTGTCCTTTCTCATCTCTTTTGATTAATTTTGGCTGAAAGTCTTTTTACTAGATATTAGAATGGCTACTCCAGCTTGTTTCTTGAATCTGTTTGCTTGAAAAATCTCTTTTATCCCCCCAGACCTTTACTCTCAGGTAATGTCTACTTTTGCAGCTGAGATATGTTTTTTGTATTCAGTAGAACTATGGGTCCTGTTTACATGTCCATTCTGTGTCTGTGTCTTTTTATTGGAAAGTTGAGTCCATTGATGTTGAGAGATATTAATGACCAGTGACTGTTAGTTCCTTTTATTTTGATGTTGGTTGTGGTAGTGTGTTTGTGTGCTTGTCTACTTTTGGCTTTGTTGTAGTGAAGTTATTTATATCCTGTGGGTTTTTCTTGGGTGGGGTATAGTTAACCTTATCGGGTGGGATTTTTCCTTCTACTATTTCTTGTAGGACTGGGTTTGTGTATAGATACTGTTTAAATTTGGTTTGTCATGGAATATCTTGTTTTCTCCATCTATGGTGATTGAAAATTTTGATGGGTATAGTAGTCTGTACTAGCATCTGTGGTCTCTTCGGGTTTGCAAGACATCTGCCCAGGCCTTTCTGGCTTTTGTGGTCTCTCCTAAAAAATCAGGTGTGATTCTGATAGGTTTGCCATTGTATGTTACTTGGTCTTTTTCCCTTGCTGCTTTTAACATTTTTTCTTTGTTCTGTACATTTAGTGTTTTGATTATTATGTGGTGGGAGGATTTTTCTTTTCTGGTCTAATCTATTTGGTGTTCTATAGGCCTCTTGTATGCTTATAGGCATCTCTTTCTTAAGACTGAGAAAATTTTATTCTATGATTTTGTTGAAAATGTTTTTGTGGGCCTTGGAGCATGGAATCTTTTCTTTCTACTATTCCTATTATTCTGAGGTTTTACCTTTTCATGATGCCTTTGATTTCTTAGATGTCTTGTGTCAGGAACTTTTTAGGTTTAACATTTTCTTTGACTGATGCATCAATTTTTTCCATTGTGTCTTCTACACCTGAGATTTTTTCCCTCTATCTCTTATATTCTGTTGGGGATGCTTAACCTCTGTAGTTTCTGCTTTTTTTCCTATGCTCTACATCTCTAGGAGTCTGTCAGTTTATGTTTTCTTTATTGTTTCTATCTCCATCTTCAGATCTTGAACCATTTTATTGATTTCCTTCACCTGTTTGTGTTTTCCTGCATTTCTTTAAATGATTTGTTCAATTATTTTACCTGTTTATATTTTTTGTATTTCTCTGAGTGATTCATTCATTTCCTCTCTATAGGTCTCTCTAAAGGCTTCAATCTGATTGACTATATCTTCCTATATTTCTTAATGAATTTTATTCATTTATTAGTTTTATCATCTTTATAAGCATAGATTTAAGGTAAATTTCTTGTATTAGGGTATCCAGAGCTGCTTGCTGTGGGATAACTCGGTTCTGGAGATGCTATAATGCTCCTGGGTTTTGTTGACTGTGTTTTTATGCTGGCCTTTAGCCATCTCTGGCATTGGCTGGTAGTTTCTGGTGCCTGTTGGAGTTCTGGAGGGGGTACGTGAAGACCCCTGGGCAGGAAGCTGGATGTTCCAGCAGGATCCCTCCTCAGATTGGTAGATATGGCCTTGGTCTGATACGTGACTCTCAGGGAAGTGCCTGTGACCCTCCCCAACTGTATGACCCTGTGAACAAACTAGACTCCTCAGGAGTCCAGAGGCTCTCTTCTCGTGAGGGGAAATCTTAGAGACAGCAGCCTGCCACTGGCTTTTTTGCTCTAAGGTTATTTAGCTGTAGCTGCCCAGACACTGGGCTCAGGCACTGTGCATGCTGGGCACAGACATCTTGAAGAACCTTCAAGGCCAGAAGTCTGTTTGGTCTCCCTGGGGAGATGGCTGGACCTTTGGATCAGCTTCTGGGGCTGTTCCCGTGCCTCTGGGTGTCAGGAGGCCCAAGGTTGGAGCTTCACACCCCCAGTACCCAGAAGGTATTCACAGGATGGTGAGAGTAGGCGGTGGGTAGAGGCTGAGACTAGGCACAGGCAGATGGCTAGATGAGGGAACCCAGGACGTTTTCCTTAGATTAGCTGGGGACCTAAGGTTGGACCCACTTGTTTCTGTCACCACGGGCAATCCTCTCACCTGCAAAGCACAGATACAGGTATTTTGGGGCCCATAGTTCTGGTCTGCTGGTCGCTCTGTAATCACTGCTGTCCAGCTGATCAGACACAGTGTGCAATCGGTGCTGCCATCTTGTGTCTCCACTATCTATTCTTTAGGCCACCTTTTTAAAGAAATGGTATTTTAGTAATGTCCACTAAGCAGGCTTAGTAAGGTAGAAAAAGAGTAGACTGAGTTAAATAAAGTAGAGCTTTTTGTTGACTATAGCAGACTGAATAATGCTCACTCAAAAGTTTCAGGTCACAAATTCTAGAACAGGTAGATGCTAGTTATCCTATATGGAAAAGGTTCAATTACTGTTCTCCACATGAGGCCATGAGCTTTGATTGTCACTGGAGAAGAAATGGCCTTTTCAGCAACCAAAGAGGCTTCATCTAAGCCAGACTTCAGAAAAACCTAATAACCGGTGTTTTTCAAAGAGGCAGAAGGAGGACCCATGACCACAGAAGGGGGAAATACGTGACCATGAAGAGACTGGAGTGGTGTGGCCACAAGTTAAGGAATGCGCCAGCCAAAAGACCTGAAAAGAGGGACAGGTTGTACTTTGGAGCTTCCAGAGGAAGATTGGCTTAGGGGGACGCCTCTCCCTTGGACTTCTGGCTTCTAAGACTTTGAGGTAATACATGTCTGTCATTTTAAGGCCCTTTAATTGTGTCGTTTGTTGTCATTGGAAACTGTTCTTGGTGTTTTCCTAGCTCTGCTACTGTTAGCCACATCTGATGACCCTGAATTACAGTATTGGTGTCTTTGTGGCTGCAAAAATTGGGGGCAGGGTGGCTGGGGACTTAGCTTGGTACTCCTACAAGGGCAGAGAAATGTTCTTCTACTCTCCGTGTAAGGGTCAGACTCAAGCCCACATCTTATGATGGTATCTGGCACACGGGCCTCATGGTGTTTCCCAATGACAAGTCATTGCATGGTGCAGAGAAGACAGAGAAAGTCTTGTCAGAAGGCTGTTCTATAATCAGCTCATACCTCAGTTATCTGAGAGACTTGTGTTTTGTTTTCTGCATTTTCACACTGCCTCTGGAGAAGAGCACCTAACATATATTTCTAGAGTATGAACCTTTTTATGAGGCTACCAAACATTTAGAGGAAGTAAAAAGATCAATGACAGGCTCAACCTTCCTCTTCCACCACTGTTTTGTGAAGCTTGGATTAGAGAATGCCTTAGCTGCTGCAAAGGGCATTTTCTCCCCATAAGGATCAGAAGGGTAGACCCTGTGAAGAAGCCTTTGTCTGAAAAGGCCAACTTTCTCTAAGATGGGCCATATTAGTTGGAAGTTTAAGTTTTTCATCCCCATTTGTGTTGTAGTTGAGGCTTTGCCCCATAATGGAAAACATGTGTACAAACCCCTTGCTACCTCTGCCTACCCTGCTGTTAGCTTCCACTTTTGAGGTCAGTGGCCAATGCCTTTCAAGTTTCTGTGCCTGTTTGCATTTGCCAGGAGGAAAGAGTGTGCCTTGTTCTCTCGTCATGCAGCTCCTTGTGCATGTTATGGACACTCGGGCTGGTTGCCCAGCTCTCAGTTTCTCCGTTTTGTTGATCAAAGCCTAAAATACAAATACTAACCAATGACATCTGCATCATCTTTCTCAGGTCTCTCTGGTGATCATTAGTGCCACTAATTCATTACTTATGAAGAAAACAAAATGCCAGAAGAGGTTCTGCAAATCTTGCCTTCCTGTTTCTGATGAAGGCATCCAACAAATAAATATTTCTTAATGCAAATGCCTGAGCAATTATGCCAGGAAGACTTAAGAAACTGCATTAAAAACACACCATACACGAGGATTTCAATGGCGTATCAGAAAGCCTTGTACTTTGATGAGTTACTTTCCTCTTCTGTGACCTTTAAGAGTAGTATACAAACTAGTTGGAGGACCACTTGTGTTTCTGTTTGTCATCTGAGGCACTCATATATTTGTTATGCACTAAATTTAAATAAAAGCCTCTGAAGAATGAGTAAGTAGAAAATATGCTAGGAGAGAAGATGGTATCTCCCACGTGGTAGTTCATGGAGCACAAGAGCTCCTGGTTCCCGGCTCCCATTTCCAATAAGGTCTGATATTGACTAAAAGTGGGACGGGCTAGTTGCAGCGTCCTGGAGAACTATTAACTCAGTAATTTCTGGGTTACTATGCTGTAACATGTGCTGTGCTCTGGGACAGAGGAAAGTCTTGGTGGTTTTGCCATTAAGAACACAAATGTGTTCAAATTTTTGAACACAGGGAACTTCCCAGAGACTCATACTCCAACTAAGGACTATTCATGGAGATAACCTAGAACCCCTGCACAGATGTAGCCCATGGCAGTTCAGTGTCCAAGTGGGTTACATAGTAATGGGAAGAGGGACTGCCTCTGACACAATCTGATTGGCCTGCTCTTTGATCACCTCCCCCTGAGGGGGGAACAGCCTTACCAGGCCACAGAAGAAGACAATGTAGCCATTCCTGATGTGATCTGATAGACTAAGATCAGAAGGAAGGAGAGGAGGACCACCCCTATCAGTGGACTTGGGGAGGGGCATGCATGCAGAAAGGGGAGGAAGGGTGGGATCGGGAGGGGAGGAGGGAGGGGCTTAGGGGGGATACAAAATGAATAAAGTGTAATTAATAATAATAATAAAAAAAGAACACAAATGTGGGTTGTCTCTGACATGAACTCAGTGGCTGGCTCTGTGATCACCTCCCTCTGTGGGGTGCAGCCTTGCCAGGCCACAGAGAAAGATGAGCAGCCAGCCCCTGATGAGACCTGATAAGCTAGGGTCAGACAGAAGGGGAGGAAGTCCTCCTCTATCAGAGGACTAGGGGAGGGGCATAAGGGAGGAAGAAGGAGGGAGGGTGGGACTGGGAGGAGATGAGGGAGGGGGCTACAACTGGGATACAAAGTGATTAAATTGTAATAAACAAACAAACAAATAAATAAATAAAACTTAAAAAGAACACAAATGAATCTCAACAAACTTATTTTTTGTTCATTTGCTTTTGTTGTTGTTTTTGAGACAGGGTTTCTCTGTGTATCCTGGAGCTCACTCTGAAGACCAGGCTGACCTCAGACTCACAGAGACCCACCTGCCTCTCCCTCCTGAGTGCTGGGGTTAAAGTCATGTAATGCTACCACCTGGCTTCAACAAACTTCTTGACCCAATGGTGTCCATGAATCGAGTAACCAATTGGACATGGATAAAATAAAAAAAATAACTTGTAGGGTCTTTGTGAGAAACAACTATCCTCACCTGATAAGAAGAATACTAGAGACTTAGAGAAGTGAACCAGAAGCAGTTTTATTTACAGCTTTGCAAGACTGGGTATCAGCCTAGAATGGCAAGTATGCTGATTGGCTGCAGACTATAGTTTATAAACCCTGATACATGACCCTTCCTCCCTCCCTCCCTCTCTCGCTCTCTCTCTCTTTTTAAACTTTAAGTTAGTAATTTTTTAAATTTATTTTCTTTTTTTTTTACATTTTATTCACTTTGTATCCCCCCATAAGCCCTTCTCTCCTCCCCTCCCGATCCCACCCTCCCACCCCCTTCTTCACGAATGCCCCTCCCCAAGTCCACTGATAGGGGAGGTCCTCCTCTCCTTCCTTCTGATCTTAGTCTATCAGATCACATCAGGAATGGCTACATTGTCTTCTTCTGTGGCCTGGTAAGGCTGTTCCCCCCTCAGGGGGAGGTGATCAAAGAGCAGGCCAATCAGATTGTGTCAGAGGCAGTTCCTCTTCACTGAACTGCCATGGGCTACATCTGTGCAGGGGTTCTAGGTTATCTCCATGCATGGTACTTGGTTGGAGTATGAGTCTCTGGGAAGACCCCTGTGTTCAAATTTTCTGGTTCTGTTGCTCTCCAGGAGGGTATAATCCTATGTGTTATCTAGGTCCTATCTTTCCTTCTGCCATTTATGTTTCTCTTCCTTCCCCCCCCCAAAAAAAAAAAACAACAACACCCAGGTACAGGCTCCTCCTGCGTTTGCATCCTGTTTCTTTAAAAGCCCACTGGACTCAAGATTTTTCAGGCAAGCTAGGCTCTGAGTAATTTTTCATTCTAAACTTCTCGTGTGTGTGTGTGTGTGTGTGTGTGTGTGTGTGTGTGTGTGTATGTGTGTGTGTGTTTATTATGTATGAGAGCTTGCCAACAGTTGGGTGGTCTGGGAGTGGCTAAACTGACAGACATTAACAAGGTCTAGTATTTTTCCTTCACTTGTTGAAGTGTCTAAGCTGGTGTAATGAAAATGAGCCACCAGATTATTTTGAATGGTCCCTTGAAGCTTAAAAAATGAGTGACACGTCTTTTCAATCATGCCTTGAGGATCCATCCTTCTGGAAACAGTGTAGGTCCTGGGAAATGAGCTCAGGTCAGGGTTGGCGGTCAAGAACCCATACCCACTGATCCACCTTGCAGCCCCTGAGTCACACAGATTTTTAATACTGACTGAAAGTCAACCTTTTTAATAAGTGCTGCATGATGATGCTTCCTTATTACCTTTCATGTCTCTTTGGATTTTATCTATAAAAATGTAAACCTATGCTATGACAGACACCACTTTGTCATGTTTGTAGCTCTTCTGCCAGGGCCATGCTTCCATTGTAGAATGAATTAGAAGAGTTTCTTCATCACCTGCTTTCTGAAGACTTGCTTATAAAGAATTTGATAATTTCTTCCTTATATTGAGTTGACCAAGAAAGATATTTTGACCTGGTGCTTTCTTTGTTGAAGTGTTTCCGATGATTAATTTAACCTCTTCAATCAACATTCCACTTAATTAAAAAACAATGTCTATTATGGAAATTTGTATTTTTAAAATTATTTTCTGTAAATGTTAGGCTACTAACATAAAGTTGCCGTTTGTAATTATCCTTTTAATGTTTATGGGATTCAAAGTGATTCTTTTCCCTTTACAAAAAAAACTGTGGGTTCTGTTTTCCCTCTACCCGAGTGGACTTGTCTGCTAAAGGCTTAGCGATTAGAGTGATCTTTTTAAGGAACTAGATACCAGTTTCAATATCACTCCCCTTTGTATTCTACTTCATTGATTCCTTCTTTCTCTTTTCATTTCCTTCATCTACCAATATTGGATTTGGTATTCTTATGATTACTTCTTAAAATCAAACCTCAGAAAACATTATTTTAGTTCTTCTCTTAGCATAAGCTTAACTTGAGTTCTGTCCTCAGATCCCAGCGTAGAAGGGGAGAACTGACTTTGAAACATTGTCTTCTGACTTCCACATGTGTGTTGTGGCAAGTGTGTCATACACAACATACGTACGCCTATACTCACATTAATACATACACACATACAGTAAAAAACAAACTTAAAAAGTTACAAGTTCTTTTGAAAGAAGAAATAATGACTTAAACACAGCCTACAGCAGAGAAATAAATACCCAACCATAAGGGCGGCTGAGCACATTTGATGAAAAGCTATGTGTGTTTGAGAAAAAAACAAACAAACAAACAAACAAACACTTTGAGTCTGTGTAAGAATGGTTCTTGGTCTACCTCAGCCTCGCTTCTGAAACATCTGTGACCATTCTTGGGCCCTACAAAGAAAGAACCTCTGAGCTGAATTATAAGGAAATTGTGGAAAGTGAAAATGACAAGACAAATTAAAAAGAAGGCCACAGAAATTAAAGTCCTAAGTTAACTCAGAGGCTTGGGTAAATGGAGCATTTCATAGATGTAAAATTATAAAACTTTGTGATTGACTATTTGGCAGTTTGAGACAAAGGGAATAAATGAAAAAAGAAAGAATTGTAGTTTTAGCTTTGGATATGGGCTGTAAAATAGTTAAAAATCTGCTGGGACAAACCCTGAAGACCTACATGAGAAGATTGTGTGGCCACAGATAATAGAGATGGTTACAAAAGGTATCGATGCCAGAGAACTGAACCTGAGGGAAGAGACTGTCAGAACTGGAATTAGGAACTAAGTATTCAGGCTATAGCAGCTCCAAAGAGAAGTTACAGGACTGAAATAAAAGTCAGGGGCACAGAATTAAGGGAAAGAACAGATAGCAGAGATATTTAAGAAAACAACTAAAGGAATTGACTTTTTTTTTTTTTTGGGGTTCATTTTTTGTTGTTTTTTGGGGGGGGGTTGTTGTTTTTTCTTCAACAAACAACAAGGGTTTCTCTGTAACCAGGCTGACCTTGAACTCACAGAGCTCCACCTGCCTCTGCCTCTGGAGTGCTAGGATTACAGACTTGTGCCACCGCGCCTGACTAGGAATTGACTTTTAAAGCAAGAAAACCTGAGAGAAGACCAGGGCTAAGAGATTGTTAGAGACTCTTCTTTCTGCTTCCATGAGCCTCCAGGATGGCTGAGGCATCTGGAATGAAAGGGATTGCTACTGCCTCCCTAATATTCTCCTTTTAAGCTATGGTGCTCACTCAAGAGATGAATGTCATCCATTCTCAAAGATACCCAAGAAACAGCACCCTCAAAAAACCAGGAGATGACTGGGTAGATGAAGCTGCAGGATCGCAGCCCTAAGCCGAAGAGCTGGAAAAATATGATAGACCAGATAACATCAATGGTTTTAGCACTGTGAGCAAGCCGACCCCCACCCCCTGGAAAAAGCCTCTTTTATTCTTGCTGGACATATGCCCATTAATAAGACAAGAAATCAGGGCTATGCCTTGGATTCATTCTATTTCTATTCTGGCTCCTTGGGCGGAGCCAGTAGACTGCATGTACATATCTCTAAAATTATGGTGACTTTGTTGATTCTTTGATAGAACGGTCAGAAACTATATCATCGGAAGCCACCACCAAATCTGTAAATGGTGTAACTAGTTTATTTTTGTGGTAGAGAGATGTCTAAGTGTTATATCCCCTCCAGTTCCCTTAAGTCTTCCAACAACAAGGCTGTCAGGTTAAGCAACAGGAGGGTGGTATTCCCTAACAAAGAGCTAGAGCAGATAAAATAAGTCAGGGTTTCCAAGCAAGTCAGAACTTGCTATGGTTTCATGTAAGGGAAGGCCATTTCTGTAGGCAAGAGCCTCTCAAAGAGGGAGAACATTTTTATACATCAAGAGAATTCTACAAAATATCTCTCTTCTAATTGTTGATCTTACGTGTTATGGCAGAGTTTAGGTGAGGTTCCAAGTTACAGTTGCATGGTAATTAAGCAGCAATGTTGGGCTAGAGTAGCCAATCATTTACAAGAGGTGACAGATTTTTCTAAGTAGTCTTGGAAGCTCAGTGCCTGAATGAAACACTTAACCTTCCAACCTTGTTCATTTATTATTCTAGCCTGATAGAGTTAGAGCTGTGAGCCCGTTTTCATTCCCTGTGTTCTTGCTACTCCAGTGGTGAATTGCAGCAGCCATTCTATTTACCAAATGTGTGTTCAATAAGGGAATCTCAATGCAGGCCAGGAAACTGGCAGAGGACATAGTCATTCCTGCGACATGGCTTTCATCTCAGCCTTAACAAACAACCAGTTTGGGTTTCCATGCTTTCTCTCCCCCCGCCCCCGTGTGTGTGTGTGTGTGTGTGTGTGTGTGTGTGTGTGTGTGTGTATGACATGCACATGTGTGTAGAGGCCAGAGGTAAACCTTATGTGTAGTTCCTCAGGTATCATCCACCTTTCCTGTTGTTTAATTGTTTAGAGGAAGGGTTCTCTAATTAACTTGAAGTTTACCAAATACTCCAGGCTGGGTTGCCAGTAACCCCAGGAATCCATCAGTCTCCACCTCACCAGCTCTAGGATTATGGATACACATGGCTATGTCTGGCTTTTTTAACATAAATTCTGGGGATTAAGCACAGGTCTTCATGAAAGTTCTGGGTCAAAGCTTATTTTTTAATATTTTGGGAGACTACAGCAGTTCAGACAAGATGCTCCAAGTTCTGCCCAGCAACACTACTTCCAATGATGTGCTGCCAGCTCCTTCCTCTGGTCTCTAACACCCATGACCTTGTATCCCAGAAGCCACATCAAACTTCCTCATTTTCATTAAACAGCATACTGCTTCAACTTCAAGTAGGCCCATTGTCTACTAAGGTATGTGAGAACCCATTGTGATCCTTTTCTGTTCCCAATACCTCACTGTTGTACCTTATTGTTCTATTATTTCTTCCTTATTTTTATTCATTTTGACAACACCAGTATTAACATCAAGACTGTGCTTCTGAAATATATGCCATCATATAGTTCAGCTCCATATGAGCTAAACTATGAGTTAACTTTCTATCCAGCACAGTTAAGCAACAGCTTCTGTATCATTTTCAATTGCATTTTATACTTTATAGACAGATTTGATGCTTTTTAATGAATATTTTTATAAGTAATTGACTCTAGTATGCAATTTTTTTTCATAGTCATTCCTACTGTTAAGAACAAATTTATGTAGCTCAAATTTTGCAGTCCCAAAATTTACATCAAGCTATTATGATTTTACCTACTTATATCAAGCTATTATGATTTTACCTACTTATATCAAGCTATTATGATTTTACCTACTTATATCAAGCTATTCTGATTTACCTACTTATATCAAGCTATTATGATTTACCTACAGACCTGCTTCTGATGCAGCAGAAGGTCTTATAGGTTTTAACAGTGTCAGGGAAGTCTTTTATTAGGCAATACCAGGGGAGACAGCTCAGAGGGGGAAGGGTCTCCCATCTGCCCCAAGAGTGAAATAATCTGCTTATGTATGCAGAGAACGGGGTACTCACTCCAATCATAACAAACCTTGCATGCAAATTAAGGCTTGTGCTTGCAATAATCTCGGCACTGTTCTTGTAGCTCCAATCAAGGCAGCCTCTCTGCTAGGCCACAAGGGGAAGTGTGTTCCTCCACTCTGGCCAGGGTGAAAATGCTTGCAGGATCATCTAGAGTTCACGACAGCTTGTATACCAATCTGTCTGGTACAAAATGTTTGAAACAGCCCTGGCAGAGGCTGTGCCTACAGGAGCCAGAGCAATCATTTGTGATCATGGTGTATTTTCTCAAGGCAAGTGTACGGTGTTCAGAGAGGCTGGGGTTGGCATAAGCTCTGGTCCAGCTGGCTGCTGGATTGATAGTTCTTCAGCTTACGACATCCAGGGCTGCCAGGGAAAGTGTAACAGCTGCCAATGAAGCGGCTGATCACCTCATTCCACGGCATCTTCGTGCACAGTAAAGAGTGCACACAAGACCTTAAAGGTGCTATCATCAACACCGATGGTGGCTTTCCCACGCATTCTAACTCTATGCAAATGTGTCCAGTGATCCAGGGAGAGGTGGATCTTCTTCATCCATCTCACAGTGAGTACCGGAAAGTTCCCTAGGCCCATGAGGTCATGGGTCATAGAAGAGGAGAAACTTGGAGAGAAATACTTGCACTTCAGGCAAACAGCTGTTAAGCTGGTAGCTGGAGGTGTGTTGAGATTCTAGCTACAGTGGCTGCCCATCCCACCCCCGGCACCCTCCTGGCACTTGAGTCACATTCCCATCATGCAGTGGTGATAACAACTGGTGGAGACTGTCCTCACAGGCTTCCCTGAGGCACACATGTACTCACGAGTACCTACACATTCTCACAAGTGGGATCACCTTGGCCCTCCTCTCTCTAAGCTGCTTTCCCATTCAGTTGTCATATGGGTTTGTTATGCTCAGGAGTAGATCACTGTCATTTTAGTGGCTTTACTATAAAAGGTCTGATTGTGGTTCAAATGAGAAATGTCCAAGGTAGGCCCATGTGTTTGAACACTTGGTGCTCAATGAGTGGTGCTGTTTGGGGAGGTTGTGGAACCCTTAGGAGGTCCAGCCTTACTGGAGGAAGCGTGTTGTTAGGGGTGGGGTTTGCATTTATGGCTGTGGCTGCTTCCAGCTCACCCTCCTTCCTATGTGTTGCTATCTCTCAGCTTCCTGTACCTGCCATCATGCCCTTTCTCACATTATCACAGCCAGCCCTGTGGAACCACTAGACCAAATAAGGTCTTCATTAAGTTGCTTTTGGTCGTGTTACGGTCGCACAGCAACAGAAAAGTAACTGAAACAGAGTCCAAGATGGTTGAAAACATGTATCCAACCAAGCGAACTGTGAACATGTAAGCACCATTAGTTCATATGGAAACTTTACTTATATTTTTACTTCTTCTTCACTTTAACTGACCGTATCTTTTTATTTTTATTTTTTTTGCCTATATGTGAGTTACCCATCAGGTCGATATAGAATTTCCTGCTAGTATTTTTCTTAGCCATTAAGAATTATGTATACTTTGGTTCAACCTTGTGGTCCTTTCCTGGCTTATATAATGAAAATATTTTTACTATTTGTCATTTTTCTTTACAAAAAGCCCTTAGGAAGCTGAGGCAGGAGGTAGGTTATAAGCCGTCCACTGCCAGACCCTAAAGACAACACAACAAAACAATAGCAGCAACAATGCCTACATCATTCATCAGAACAAATGAGGGAACTTGGGTTTTTATTTCATCACTTTGCATTAATTTTTTTATAGTCTCTGTATTTAACATCATGTTTAGAATGGATTCAGCTTTTGTTAAAAATACATTAAACTCTTGTGCTTTTTAAAATAGTTTTTTACGAAGTCTTTTTTTCTCACACGAATTAAACCATTCGAGGTGTTTTCTCAGATTAAAATAAGCTTCAATTTTTTATTATGCTTCTACTGACCAACTGTTTGACCAGTTATAAAATTATCTATTTTATATGCTGTAGACTTGAAGTCCATAAGTAGCATTTACTAAATACATATTGATATTTTGAAATGCCCTTACTTTTACACCATTTATATATATTTTTATTTCTTGTACAAACATTGATTATATAGAAATTAAATATTAATAATTACAGCAGCTCCCCATGATGCATTCATCCTACCTCTTGGGCGGTGGAGGAAAGAAGATCAGGAGCTCAACATAGTCCTCAACTGCAGAGTTTCTTTCAGGCCAGCTTGAGCTTCATGAGACCCTGCCTCAACCATTAAATGCATTTTTAGAACATTATATTGATTTTAGTACTAAATCAGAACATTTTTTGGTGTTCTATCTTGTGTATGTGTGTGGAGAGCATAGAACAACTTTCTGGAGTCAGTTCTTCCATTCTGCTCTGTGTGTTCTCAGAAGAGGACCCAGGTCATGAGGAGCAGTGGCGAGGACCTCGGTGCCAGCGACCTCGGTAGAGGAGACCCTCACCAGCTGAGACACATTGCCAGCCCTATAACACATTTTGAAATCATAGAGACTGTTTTCAAAAACTTTTCTATGGCAGTTTGAATGGGAATGGAATATTTTACATATAGGCAGAAAGAAGAGAGAAAGATAAGAGAAAATGGAGGGAGTTTGTAATCCTCAAAGCCAACTCTTAGTGACATACTTCTTCCACAAGGATCCACCCACCAAGGGGTCCACAGCCTCCTAAACAGCTCCAGCAAACTGAAGACCAAGTGTTCAAACACTTGAGCCTATGGAGACATTTCTTGCTTAAACCACAACACATCATGAACGAAATGTTAATGATTTAGAAAGTGTCACAAGTTTGTTGAAAGGGTTTGCATTATTTTCAGCATCCGCTAGCTGTATGAGAATTTTGGGTGCCCTATTACTCCCAACACATGATGTTTGCTACAGGATGGGTAGTTCTTACCGCAGTTAGAATTTGAGCTTCCTAAACACATCTTTCATGTGTTTAGGTGCCACTGGTTGCTTACTTAGGTGGTGTATCAGTTCAAATCATTTGTCCATTTTTAAGTAGTTTTATTATCCTATAATTAAACTATTTCTACTTTAATTCCAAGGTGAAAAGAAGATTTCTTTTAGAGACTTCCTTAAAATAGATTAAAATTGGCTCCAGAATATGCCTATCTTGCTAAATATACTGTTTACTTGACAGGAAACATGAGTTCTGATTCCACGTGAGTTATTAAAGCACCATCTAGGTCACAGTTGGTAGTGTTGTTCAGGTTCTCACTTTATCTGCTTACTCAGTGTCTTTCCATTCATTCTATTGATCATTATGGTATGATAGGAAAAGTACCTAGCACAGCAGTGAGTAGTGTTTTTTTTTCTTTTCTTTTTGTAGTCCCTTTCTCATTTTCATGCAAATCAAAGCTCTGTTATCCGATATAAAAACATTTGGAATCACTATCCTACCATGCCCCTGAGAATAGCCCTTGTCAGACATCTGCTCCATGGTACTAACATAAACCCAGCAGGCCCTCTGGTTCTTGCTCACATACCATACTGTAACTGTGTGCCTGTGTGTTAGCATGCTGCATTTTCTACCTTTTTACTTTAAAAATTCACATCTTTATAATTAATATATTTTCTAATGGAGAGAAAATATAACAAATATATTTTCTAATGGTAGGGTCTTGTCTCATTAGGAAATCTGAAAGTCTATGCCTTAATTGGAGGATCTATATTTAATGTGATTATACAATTTTTATATGCTAGAGCTGCAAGACTTTTGTGCACTAAAATTCCATCTTCCTCATGCACTGCCCTTCCTTTTCATAATAAATATGTCTTGTCTAGATTCTTTCGTGCAAGAAAAAAAAAAGCCTGTATCTCCTTAACTTTTCTGTGTTTTGGTTTGGTTTTATTGTCTGCAGGAAAACCCATTCCTAACTGGTGTGAACAAAACTCCCCAAAAGAAGCTGTGTCTTCAGAGACTGGCTGCTTTGAACTGCAGTATGGGCCAGAGTTTGGAACGTTGCAGTACAGAGTATAATTACCTCACCGTTGTCTGGTTCTAGTTCTCTGGAGCAGCTAATCTTTGCCTACCTCTGTGGTTGAACTACCATCTTATGGTTAATAGATAATTGAGAAGAGAAGACCCACCCATGCCTGGGTGGTGCCATCTCACAGACTGGGCTCCCATGCTGTGTGTGTGTGAGCTGAGCCCAGGTATTCATTTTTCCCCTCCTGACCACCGATGCAATGTGACCATTTGCCTAAAGCTCCTGCTCCCATGGCTTTCCCCCTTTGATAGACTGTATCCGCAAACTCTGAGCCAAAACCAACCATTATTATCTTGACTTGATTTCACTGGATATTTTGTTTCTGTAATAACCACTTGAAGTAACCAATATTCTGGTGTAGAACAAATCTGTCATCTTACCTAGTTACCCACCTTCTCCCCGTGGTTAAGAACATCTGTAACCTACTCATTTAGCAAAAATCCTGAACATAACACATAATTACTAATGGGAGTTTTCATGTTTTCACTTGTTCAGCCAAAATACTTGCAATTTGATATCTCTTGACATACATGTTCCTATTTCACACCCTCCCAACCTTGCTCACCACTATTTCATTCCCTATCTCTATATATTTCATTTTCAAAGTTTCCCTAGTAAGTGAAACTAATGTACTGTGTTCCTTTCAGTATCTGATTCACATGACATCATGTCCTGCAGGGTCATCAAATTAACTGACAAGAAACAAGTTATAGCGGAAGGAGTTTATTCTGTCTAATATCTACTTACAAGTGAGGACATACCACGTATGTATTTCTGGGTCTGGGTTATCTCATTCAGGATGATCTTTTCTAGTTCTATCCATTTGTCTGCAAATTGCATGATGTCTCTTTTTTTTTTTTCAATTGTGTATTCAATTGTGTTAATGTACCACAGTTTCTTTACCCATTCTTTATCCATGTCCTTTGTTGAGGGACATCAAGGTTGCTTCCAGCTTCTGTTTATTATGAATAAAGCTGCTACGAGCATAGTTGAGCAAGTGTCCTTTTGCTATGGTGGAGCATGTTTTGGGTCTATGCCCAGGAGTGGTATAGCTGGGTCTTGAGATAGAACTATTCCCAATTTTCTGAGAAACATCCAGATTGATTTTCACAGTGGTTATACAAGTTTGCACTCCCACCAGCAGGGGGCTTTGATGGTAACCCAAGGGCTCCAACAGTTCATTTGCAGCACACAGTGCCTCTCTCTTGGGCTGGCTTGAATCTTCGCCTGAAGGTTTTTATTGTTGTTGTTTTGTTTGTTTGTTTTGCGGATTTCCCATTGTGGATCTCCAATATTCAGGAGTTTCCACAGCAACTTAGACTTCATATTTATGGCAGTGGCTTTTCAGGATCTCCTTGCAGCTAATCCAATCCTGCCTCTCACAGAGTGCTATTGGCAGTGTTCTGTAACCTTGGTGCAAACCTCCATAGCCCCTTACATTTCCATGTTATACATCTGTGAACCTAACATTGAATGGATGACACCGTCAAGTCTATAGGGTGTAGAAAATGGGATAAACCATGTGGTTACATCTGAGTGTTTAATACACCAGGAGCACTTGGTAGACTCTGATTGTTCTCAGTCCCACGGTATCCACCATAGGAAGGAATCAGTAGAGAGGCTCAGTCTTCATGACTGTACATCTGGGTCACAACATAGAGAATGAACTTTTTGGAAAAAAGGAGAAAATAATGTTTGCTCTCTAGGAACTCTTCCTTGGGAAACCCCTCTTGCTAGAAGTACTAAGTGCTGGTCACATGACTGTGACATTGTAGAAGAGGACAGCGATTTAGTTCCCTCCATGTCAGAGGCATAGAGTCAAAAGCACAGAGTCCTAAACTCTAATACAGGGTTTACAGAAATAATGCACTCTTGTTGAGGCAATTTATGGCCTTTTTGGAGAGGAAATGCTAAAGGAAGGGACAACCTGACGCATGTTAATTATTCATGGCTTTATTGTACCTGCGGAAGTCTCCAGACCTCTCTAGCTTGGAGATGCTTTCGATAATGCTTAAGGAAATAAATTTTAAAAACTCTCCCGATAATGGAGATGCAGTACTTATGTTGTTAACTGAAAACATTATTTATGATCATCAAAGCGGCTCATGGAACTCCATTAATGTAGCTGTCTTCTCAGCTGAAAGTCTGCTGACTTTATTGATGGCTGGGGCTAATGCATAGTAAACCAGGAGCCACAGGTGATTCATAGTCTCAGTTCTTCATTTCTGCTCTTTATCTTTGCAGTGATAGTTTCTTATCCTCTCAGTTAGTAGATGATATTTAGTGTTGAACCCCAAGACATTCCCTGCCAATAAAATGGCTCCTTTCCTGGACTCAGATACACTCCAAAGATGAAAAGCATTACATTCAGTGCTTCAGGGTCCATTGAATCAGAAGTTGGGTTTGTCTTATGTCTGAGAGGAAGCCTGGAACCTAGAGGCTTCCACCCTGGGATGGTCGTCCTGGGGCTGCTCACGTTACAAGTGATTGGTGGAGTCAAATCAGTTAAAGTACTTGCAGTTCCTGTGCCAAATGTAAATCTGTAAAAGTATCACTAATTATCCTGCCTGAAATCCAGTTTTTTTTTTTTTTTGGTTTATTTTGTTCTTTCACTTAGTAGCTTCTTTAATTCTGACCCTCAGCACAGATATGTCTATGAGTGAATAGATTTGAATGTGAGAGGAGGAAGTGTTGTGTGTGTGTGGGGGTGCATAACAAGTTATGGGGGGAGCTGTAATGCTGTGGTTCAGTACATGCAACTCCACTGCTCCTTAGAGAACTTGCTTCGCTTGATCCTGTTTATGTTGGCTCCCATGACGTCGTACAACAGAACATCCTTTAAGATGTGGAATGTGACTTGAAGTGCTGGTGTGGGTTAGTGGGGAGCTTTCCTGAAGGCTAGGGGAAGGGAGAGGTGGAAAGAGGAAGGGAAAGTGGGACCAGAAGGAGAGGAGGATGGGAGATATGATTGGGATGTAAACAACTAATTAAATTAACTAATTAAAGTTAAAAGTTAAAAAAAAAAAGATGTGGAAATACTTGCTGGCATGTGGGAGGGGAGAGGCTAATTTAGGGAATCTTTGTTTCATTTATCCTACTGGCTTTTTTCCCACTGCCATCCTCAGCCTTCAGGAGAACTTAATATCACTGTGACAGCTATTGTTGGAAGAGCAGCCACTGTGTCGTTAAGGACCCCATTGCCCACTCTCTGTCCATAGCTGTCCTTCTACTTCTAAAATCACTTCCTGTCTTCTTCTCTTAGTCCCTTCTTTATCAGTGGCTCTTGTGGCCTTCCTCCTCCTAATTGAAGCTGTGTGCCCTGTACTTCATGCTTTCAGGCCTTGTTGTTAGGGTAATCTTATCTGATATCCAACCTATATCACTTTCTGCTTTGGTTGCTTTTATCAAAAGCCACTTTGCAATTTGGGCCTGTGGATGATAAGATCCAAAGACTTAATAATAATAATAACCAACTGATAATAAAAATTCAGAGGTAGGCCTAGGCTGGGGATAATTTAGGTGCCATGGGTAACACTTATTTCCTACTGGGTGACATCTACAGACTACCAACTTGATCTAAGATAACAATGGATTGCTATTTGACAGAATTTAGGGAAAACCAGGTTACCCTAACATTGTACTCATGTAAAGAATCAGAAAATGTATCCTAAAAAGGTAAATAAAACTGCTACCATGCTGATTTTGTATGCTTGAGCCTTCCCTGTTTCTGAAGAGATACTCAGGACTTGTGTCTTTGGGAGCTGGTTATAGCCAAATGTTTCAAATGGGAAAGACAATCAAATAAAAGAAGTGACATCTCCATGATCATCACTGGCAAGCCCCTCCTTCCTGTGGCCCTGCCAGGAGTACATGATAGGATTATGAGAGTGCAAAGATATTGGGCAACTTTTCTCAGCTAATACGTTTATAAAGGAACACGCTGTTTTATTCACATATACTTGACATACAGTAAGCTGTAGTCATTTAAAGTATATAAATTGGATGGGCTGGCAGGATGGCTCAGCAGTTAGGGTTGCTTGCCTCGAACCTGATGACCTGAGTGTGCTCTCTGGAAATCACATGGTAGAAGGGGGTAACTGACTCCCTCAAGTTGTTCTCTGATCTCACCACACATGCACTGTGGCATGACCATGCTCGTGCTCTCTTTCTCTCTCTCTCATAATACACACAATCTGATAAACATTTAATAAAGTTGTATTAGTCATAGTTCTTTAAAAGAATAGATAGAATATATATATGTATATATATATATATGTATGTGTGTGTGTGTGTGTGTGTGTGTGTGTGTGTGTGTGTTCGTTCAAGCAGGTTTCATTTGGGTAGTCTATTAATCTCATGCTTAGAGTGCTGAGAATCTGGTAGTTGTTCAGTCCACAAGGCTGAGTGTCAAAGCAATCCCTCCCAGAGTGTCTTAGCTTGGTTGTTTTAAAAAGCAGTCAAATTGACAACCAAGAGTAGCTAACACAAAAGTGTGATAATCTTAATTACATACACCCAGGAAGTTTTTAATTTAGTAATGTAACTATTACCTGCACCCCTCCTGCCATTTCTTCTACCACCCCTCCTTCAGACATCTATAGATCTGCTTTTTGTCTTCATAGGCAATATCGCATTTTTCAGAATTTCATGACTTGTAGTGTGCATGCTAAATTTTATGTACCTTCCCATTTTGATCTGACATCTTTCACTTAGCTTTAGTGTGCTGTGATTCACTTGGATTGTCTGTATGCATTGTGCTCTGTGTGACTGTTCATCTGTTGGCCACTGTGCCCTGCTGAGCCTGACTACAGTCATGGTGGAGCTAAATGCTCTGATATATCAGTTTTATTTCATCAGTTTCCTGAGTCTGTATTTACTGATTGACAGTTGTCTTCATCATGGGTTGTTTTCTCTTGCTTCTGGTCATTTTTGATCAGATGCTCCAATATTTGATTTTATGCTGTTAATTTTTGGCATCTAGGGGTTTTCCTATCAATATTTATGGATTACTTCCTGGAACACGGCTCGGTTCCTTTGGAAAAGTGTGCTTTCTGACATTTTCAGGTGACAGCAGTGCAGTGTTTGGTGGAAAATTGGTTTGAAGCAATGCCCTTCTGGGAATTCATTCCAATGCCCTGTGTCCTGAGTGGCTGGTTCCAGCCCAGCTGGGGGAGCAAACAGTTCTGAGGTTGAGTGGCATTGGGAAGAGCCTCTGACTTTGGCAACTCATCCTGGCCAGGCCCTAGGCAACTCCCTCATCTTGGTCAGAAGTAGAATTTTCTTCTTTTCCTCCCCCTTTCCCTTCTCCTCCTCTTCTTCTTCAAAGTATGAGATCCTCTTTCCTGTTGTTAGCCGATGTCATGCATTGAGAAATTCTCCTCTGCTCCCAGCCACTGTGAAAAACCTGGGACAGGAAACACTTCACTGTTTCAGGGAGGCTCATTGGGAAAACAAGTTAAAGTTGGAAATAAGATGGAAAGTGAGTTCATTTCAGGGTCCAAGGACTTGAAACACTTTCAGGATGACTTAATGTCCCAAGAAAGACAGAAGAATCATAGCTCTTGACTTTACAGGAATTCCTCTGGGCTACGTGGGTTTTTCTTTACTCTGTCTACACTAAATCTCTATAATCAATGAAGTCTTAGGACAAACGAGGTAGAGAAGCTCCAGGAAATATGCTTTGGGAATTACCTCCATGTTTCCGTCATCCTTTTCCAGTAGCAAGGGAAGACACACACAACTGTGTGGCCTGTGGTCAGGTGTTGAAGACTAGCCTTAAAACCCATGGCAATGATACAGGAACCTACACACATGGTAGAATCCCAGGACTAGTAAGCCTGTCTGGGGTGAGAGAGAGAGAGAGAGAGAGAGAGAGAGAGAGAGACCCAAGGAGCCATGACCCTCAGGTAAAGGGAGAGAGCCATCTTAATTACATCATGGAGAACCACAAGAATAAACTCCATCCCACATGAGCCAAACCAAACTGAGATCCAATTGGCTGAATCCACAGTGACAAAGATGGTACAGCGTTGCTAGTAACAGAGTATCTTGAAGGGCAAATAGGTTGTCTGTACCTGTCCTTTATAGAACTCTCATATGTTCTTTGCAAAAAATTCAGAAAATCAAAGCTCAGCCAAAGGCAGAGGATCAAGATGTCCATTAATAACCAGTTTGGTCCATGCCATTCTGACTTTTCCATCCACACAGATGTGACATGTACTAACAGTTGCACATACACATGCACATATTACGATCGTGGGCAGTGATCACATAGCTGTGTCTACATACTGATGTCACTAACCGCCGCGTCACCCTCTGCAGTCAGTGTTGGAACTGATCACAGGATCATGCTGTCTGTGTTGTTTTGCTCATTTGTTTGAAAGCTTGCAAGAATAGAAAGAAACCTGGTTTCCTCTTTTGCCTTAGCCTGAAGCCAAAAGCCATGAGAAACCACAGAACCGGGGCTTTGAGTTTTGCTTAGTGTGAGACAATACATCTTATTTTAAATAAGTTCTAGATCAAATAACAAATCAAGCAATAGCATTTTGTAAATATTACATACACTTTCCCCATCAAACTAAAATTAGAGCGGAGATTTTCTTTCTGATGTAGAAGTTTGTAGGATGCATACTGTTCAGGTGAACTCTTAGAAACTATCAGAAAGGTTCTTTGGAGCTCTCCGTTTATAGCAGAGCCTTAACAGTGAAGAGATATGCCAGTCTGCCTTTAGAACCCACTTCATGTAAAATATCTCTTGTTTGCTTGAGAACAGTGGTGTTTTCAGATTTTGGAATATTTGCACTTACATATTGAGATGGCTTAGAGATAGAAACTAAGTCTAGACATGAAATTGATTTACATATCATAGGAGCATTACTGACACACATTACCTGACAGAAGTAGATTAGAAGTTTCATTATTTTAAACTCTCCATTGCAGTGCTCTTGTAAGAGGGCAACTATCGTTGCTTTATACAATAATAATAACTCCCAAATCTGACCAAAAGTCCCAAGGGTGGGAGAGTTAGTGGTGCCTCAGTAACAGGAAGTACCTACCTATGTTGTGATGAAATCTGTCCTGTGATGTCAAGTATAGAAATTTCCACTTATTTCATGTTGGGTTGGTGCTTAAAAATCATCAGGTGCCCATGCTCTCCCTCACTCTCTCTCCCTCCTTCAAAACAAAAAACAAAACAACAGAAGAGGGAAATCATGTATGTTTAGCCTACAGTAGGTAACCTGTCAATCAACAGGGCAATTGAAAGACCTTTACATTCAGAAGTGTTCAGCCCTCAACTGCTCTATCACAAACAATGAAAAGCACTTGATTACTGGGTTGGCAATTTGGATATTGTCTGTATTAAAGTATGGTTTATTTTGGGGACTGGAGATTTGGCTCAGTTGTTAAGAGCACTTGTTCTCGCAAAGGACCCAGGTCTGATCGCCGGTACCCACATGAAAGCCCACAACCTTCTCAGGGCACCAGGCACGCATGAGGCACAGACACGCACATGGCGGCAAACCACGCATATTCGTAAAATAATAACAACAAAGCCAAAAACTTTAGTGATTTATCTGTGTGTGTGCGTTTATGTGTGCTATGTATCATTTTATAATCTGCCCGTGGAGGCTAGAAGGGGATGCTTGATCCTCTGGGGCTAGAATTACCAGCAGTTGCAAGCAGCTTCAGGTGGGTGTTGGGAACCAAGGCCTGGTCCTTTGGAGGAGTAGTATTTGCTTTTAGCTGCTGAGTCATCTCTCGAGCCGCTGTCTGATGTGTTTCTAGAATTCAAATATTTAGTTTATCTTGCTTGAAAGACAAAATACCCTCATCATTCATATTCTAATCCCTCAATGCTTGCTAATAATAATAAGAAATTAGAGAGATCCGTATGATGTTGCAAGCCCATGATTACAGTGCTCCGGAGATTTAGGTATGAGGATTCGGAGTTCAAAGTCAGGCTGGTTTACAGAACGAAACACTCTCAAAAGGTTTACTGTTCATGATGCAAACATCCCTTTGCTCATGATAAAGTGCACTGAGCCATCCCCGCAGACTTCCACACATGGAGACTCTCCAGCGGGCTGTGGTTTGGCTTTTGCTCGGTTTTGGTAAGATGATCTCCCTGGGCAGTGATGGAATCCACAGTGTTTTGGTGCTGGGAGAGCCAGGGTGGAAACTCCAGTCCTCTCTGGAATTCTGGCTCTGAACACTCTTGACTTTCTGTTTACCCCTCAACACAGAGCCATCGGTCCACATGATGAGGGCCCCCGCCAGAAACCTCCTGAGCTTGGAGGTTTCTTCTGTTTTTGTCTTCCAACCCCAAGTTCCCCAGGGACACTCAAAATTATAGTTCTTGAAAAGTAGTTTCTTTCCATTAAAAAATGAGGCTCTCCCAATTATTTTGTATCAAAGTGGACATAACTGCTGGTATTTCTGGGAGGAAAAAAAAATTAAAACCAAAAGTTCAAAGTTCATTCTTTATGAAAAATATTGTACTGATTTTCTTTTTCTTGAGCTGGGTACCATTTTTTGTTTTTTAAAGGCTGTGCTGAATTTTGAAAACAACCACCACGAACCAATCTTTACTTCTGTGGATGTAAGCAGGCCTAGAAATCTATGCTGTGTGGGCTCAGTAATTCTCTGACAACTTGTATCTATGTGTAAGCCAGGAACTGGGGTTACGACTGGTAGAAAGAATAGATGTCCTAGGAATCTGACAGTGCTTGTGTTATGTTTTAAGTGTGAACTTGGAAGCAATTAAATCAACGGGCGGGAATGCAGGCACCAGGATCTGCGAACTAAAAGCCTTGCGACACTGTTGCCTTCTGCAATCGCTTCCCCACCCTCAACTAAGACTTGCTTTGAGTAGAGACTTGGCCCTCGTGGTGTTCTGAGTATTTAGGGCAGCGAAAACAATGACGCCATCTTTATCTCCCTTCCCAAGAGAAAGTGCAAGGAATAGCAATGCCTTCTTGCACTATTTTTCTTTTTTCCTTTCACTAAATGTAGTTTATTTACCGTGGTATAGAAGATCCCATTAGCCACCTTGCAGCTAAGGTTGCCATATCGTCACCCTCAACTTCAGGACTCCACCCATTGTGCTTCCTGTGTTTGTTAGCCAGGCAAGTCCCTACCGAATCGGCTATGTGTCAGTGCACAAAGGATTCCAGGTGCTGAGACCCTGCTAAGAGCAAGACGCGCAACGTGTCTGCTCTTAAAGAATCAGCTTCTAGTTGTTCATTTTCTTTTTCAGGGCTTTGCATGTTCTGAGCTAGATTTCTACCTTGAAACTAATCCCTAGCCACAAGTGAGTAATTTCACCTTTAGATTCTTTACTAGATCAGTTCTGTGACATGCGCAGTCCCGTTTGCCCGCCTCTCCCTTCAGCCTGGAAAGTGTCTATCGCAGAGGAGGTGCTCATTTAAAAACTCCACTTAGTGACACCTTGTTCTGGAGGCTGGGGATCCCTTCCTGTCATGTCAGCAGCTGGTTAAAACGGGGTGAAGAAAGTTTGATGGAAACATCTCCAACAGCTCTCTTCCCAGCACGCCAGTATGAATTCAAGTCTTAGCTTCAGTTCAGCTCCCATCTCTCCGGTACTTGAAGGTCCTGGAACTCCTGACAGTCTGACTACTGTTCAGGACCAGAAAGTCTTTCTCCGAGCCCATCCTGGTGCTTAGGACGGTGACAGCGAGGCTGGCCTCCTGCAATATGATGAGCATTTGGATGCTAGCTACTCTTACACACTCTCCGTTACCCGCTGCCATTGCACATCTGTTTTGGGAGGCATGTTCTGAGAGTTGGACCTATTTGTTTAAGCCTCTACTGCATGACATCATGCCTACTGGGTCTAGGATGCTTGCAGTCTAGACACTCTTCTAGACAACTCCCGCCTGAAGCCCTTCCAGTTCACTGAGTCACTCTCAGTTCCTTCCACACTCAGTAAATCGGGCCAAAAGTGTAGCTGATAGCTACTGTGTGACGGATGCTTTCCACTTACCCCATTCAGGACGTTTCTACCCTCTACCCTGTCCTATGCCTCAGAAACTGACAATCCCACCGTGTGAGTGAGCTCCTGTGGGCTGGTTTCTAGGGATGTCAGGGACTCTGACACCTTGAATGCTCACTGCTTCCTTCAGTGTATGGCCAGGGCAGCAGTCCTCCGGTGGTCTCCTCAGTCAGCGTCAGCGTGGGTTGGAGCTTCCTAGAGTCACACGTTTTCTGGAGAGATGATTCCCTCCAACATAGGGCACATCTACAGTCCACTTAGTCACACTAAAGATTTTTCTTAAGGGGAGAAGCATAGCATCTTTATCTTTTATTTATTTTTTCAGAAGTTTTCCGTAGGCATGGCTGTTTGAGCTGGCCCCGCAACCCCCACCTCCACGCGTGGGTATTTTACAAATTAGCCAGAGCCTCCAGGACAGCAGGTGGGAGTCTGACGCTATTACTGGCAGCATGAGCAAAATAGCAGTGGATTCTGCTGATATGCAGCATCTCTTGGGCATTTCACAGCCTCAGGGACAGGAAATGACATAGCAGTGCCCCCCCACTCCCCACCCCTCCGCCACCACTGAGGGAACCAGCCCCAGGGTTTGCAGTGCTACCTGGTGTGAGAAGGCATATGCTTCCCGTTTCTTACCTCCTGGCAGTCCAACACCTCGTGTGACAATTTGGGTGACCTTTTAAAGTCATCGGTGTTCTTCACCGTCATTCTGCCTGTACTTGGGTAAACTAAAGGACACGCACCCTTTCTTTCTGTTTAAACAGGAAGCTTGTCCTCCTGAAAGCGGCTTGTGGGCGGTGTGTCTGCATGCCTGCCATGTATTTCATATATCTTTGAATTGTTGTCTTGAACAGGTGCTGCTGGCCGGCACCCTCCATGGCTCTCCTACCCCAGCCTGCGTACAGGAAGACCCTGACTGCCCTTCCTCATTGAGGTTCTCCACCAGTAAGTATTTGGTCTTCTTCTACTCCAGGAATTCAGTCCTCATCCACTCATGTAGCACAGCAGGGATTATCTGAAGGCGCTGCAGGTCGCCCTAACTAGAGCTTAGTGGGAAGAGCATCCTATTCTGCCACAGGACCCCTGTCTTCACTGCAACAAACCTTTAGGCTTATGCCAGAGCCCTCCCTCCCTGCCTCCGCCATAGACCCCTCCCATGGTACATCCAACATTTCTGCCCAGTCAGTTCCACCCCCTTACCTCAGTCTTGGACATGGATATAAATGCTGCATTCCAGCTTAGTCTCCTCTGTCCACCTGACTTCATTCTACCTAAGCCACCTCCAACCTTCAGACCCATCCCAGTGTGTACATTGTCCCAACCTGATCTGTCTGTATAGGATACAGAGCTAATAAAATAAATCCACATACCCAGATCTTATTGAAAAAGTACCAGCAATAGGAAGGTTCAAGCCAGTATCTCCCCTCTAAAACCTACCAGTCCCACAGTAATGATCACCAGTAACCATCACCTAGACGAATGACAGGACACAATTTAATTATAAAATAATAAACTATCAAAAAATTCAAAATGTCTAAAGAAGGCACAAAAATAACGCAATACATTTAAAGAGAAATAACTTAAGGATAATAAAAAAAATGAATGATGCCAAGGAATGACACGAATGTAAAGCCAATGGAAACGGCAAAGATGATCCAAGACTTTACATTGGAATTCAATGAAAAGGGAGATGTATGGAAAAGGACTCAAGCTGAAATGAAGATGGAATTGAAAAACCCGGTAACCCAACTAGAAAAGACAAAGGAAGGCCTTGGAAGTAGACTGAGTCAAGCAGGAGATGAAGGACTAGAAGGTAAAGTAGAAGACGTACAGCAAATAAGCAAAGAGTACATACGAAAGTTTAAAACAGATTAGCATAAGAACATACAGGAAAAGTGAGACACCATGAAAAGACAAAAATCTTCAAATGATAAACATAGACAAGGGAGAAGAATCCCAAGGGAATGGGATAGACTGCATCTTTAAAAAGACCATAGAAGAAACTTCCCCAAGCTAAGGAAAGACACACCCATACAGACACAAGAAGCAAACAGAACACCAAATAGAAAAGAAAATCCCCTTAGCATATAATAGTTTAAACACTACAACATTTTAAGTACAAATGGTAAATAAAAGTCTATTGAATATTTTGACTTGTGGATGTCCCCTATGCATAATAGGAATAAATTATAGCTCATGGTGCTTGCATATTAACATCCTTATTGTAATAACTTAGAGCTGTCTAACAGAACTATAGTCAAAGTTTTGGTTTCTTTTATATGGTTTTTGTTTGTTTTGGTTCCAAATGTGGATGTGAAAAATGTTTTTTTTTTTTTTCATCATCAGTTGAAGACAAACTCATGAGAGGGCACATGATCTTGGGCAGCTGAAAAGGGACACATGAGAGGGCACGTGACGTTGCTGTCTTGTGCCAGGGGTGTGGTTTGTAAACATCCTTTGTGGACTCCAAGAAGGGATAAATAGAGGTCCACTGGCAAGGAGTCATCGCTTTTGCATCACTGCTCTTTGTAAGGTGCACATCGCTTTTCTAGTACTGCTAGGAGACCTTGTGTTAAAACAAACAATTGTGAAATAAGATGTGGCATCTCCCAGCAGTTTGTGTTCCATCTCACTTCTGTTGTCCTCATGGCTTGCTGTATAGTTTTGTTCTTATTCATCTGAAATAAAGGTGGAGAGACGGTTGAATGGGCAAGTTACAAAGACCACTGACTGCTGAGTGCCTTTGAAATGACGGTGGTTTCTACCCCTTACCTTGGGCCACAACATACCACAGGGAGCATAGCCATCTTGGGAGAGAAATGGCAGACGGAAAAAAAAAGGAGAGTCAATTCTTTTGGTGGCTGAAAACAGCACAGACATGAAAGAAGAAGAAGAAGAAGAAGAAGAAGAAGAAGAAGGAGAAGGAGAAGGAGAAGGAGAAGGAGAAGGAGAAGGAGAAG
>NW_026596040.1:24439637-24471669 GCF_907164565.1 Psammomys obesus | reverse complement strand
AGAAGGAGAAGGAGAAGGAGAAGGAGAAGGAGAAGGAGAAGGAGAAGGAGAAGGAGAAGGAGAAGAAGAGAAAGAAAGAAAGAAAGAAAGAAAGAAAGGAAGGAAGAAAGAAAGGAAGGAAGAAAGGAAGAAAGAAAGAAAGAGAAAGAAGAAAGCAAGGAGGGTGAAAGAGGAGGAGGAGAAGGAAAGAGGAAGAGAAAAAAGGAAGAGGAGGAGGAAAAAGGAAGATGAGGAGGAGGAGGAGGAGGAGGAGGAGGAGGAGGAGGAGGAGGAGGAGAAAAAGACAGGTATTGTGAAGTAAAAGAAGAAAAAGACAGGTATCTTGCCAGTGGCAAACACCCAGCCACTGGCAAGATGACTCAGGCTCATGTGGAGGAGCAGTGGACCATGTTATCTGTGAGGAATGCTGACCACAGGGCCACAGGGAAGAGAGAGCGCAGTCCTCCCACAGGGGTTGAATCATAGAAAACTCTGCCTTTGCTTTTCATTCCACAGATGTCCCTCTTCTCCCATGTGGCTTGGAGATACTTTCACATGACCACCCATGAGAAGGGAAAAAGTCCCGGTACTGTGGCCTTGCTACATGGGCCACTTTCTTGGCCTAAAACTCAAGGCCAAAATGTACTACTGACAATTATATACTGACAAGACGAATAACTTCTGAAAAGATATAATAATAGCTCTTGAAGCCCATTGGCAAATATATGGTGCAAAATACTAAATTTCCAGAAAAAAATTAAGGAATTATAATAGGATTTATATCCTTTAAAATAATAAGTAGAAAAAGCAGCAGAAAATGTTTTTAAAAAGTATATATTTGAGTGACCCAGTAGTGTTAATTAAAAAAATCTATTGTACGTTGTCAATTAAAGTTATCAATAAAACCTTATTGATACCATTAAATTGTATACTTACAGATGGTTAAACTAAATGTTTATGATATCTGTCTGTCTGTCTATCATCTTTCTGTAACTTATTAGTGTATATTTTTGGGCTAAGATTTTTCTCCTACAGGTTGCAAAGCTCCTGGCTGAGATTTCTTTAAAAACCACAGGTCAATAAGAGCAAAGTATTTTGTAATATATATTTATTTACTATGACAAATACCTGTTAGAAACACCTTAAAGGAAGAAATTTATTTTTGGTTCATGATTTCAGAGGGTTTAGTCTGAGGGTTTGGCTGGTTCCATTGCCTTGGGCCTCAGACAAAGAAAAATAACATGGTATTTGGAATATTTCTTTCGCAGATGCCATTCAATTTGTGATGAAAGGTCATAGAAGAAAAGCCCAAGGAGAAGATGTGACCCACCTAAGACATGTCCTCCAATGAGACTCCACTCCCAAAGTTTCTTCCACTTTGCTAAGTAGAATAATTTGATAAGGGCTAAGCCTTTAGCTGATGATCCTGTGTGTGACATTACTAATTCAAACTATACCATTTAGTTAATATAAATTTTCTTTGACTCAGAGGCATCCATAAGGGAATGAAGACTCAAAGAATAAACTGAACTTGAATGTTTCTATGCCCAGGATTAGGAAAGGGTTGTTGTGGGGAAATATCCCTGGACAGAAGTAGGTCTGAGTCAATGGACAATCAGTGAAGGAAGAGTTGACACGGCCTATTTGTACATGATCTTCTCTGCATCCTGATGACTTCAGAGGATGCTCCTGTCCTCTAAAGAGGGAATGTATCATAAATGAAGATCTTAAGAACTTGTCTGGGCAGAAGAGTGAGCTGTGGAGTGGCCTTCCTATCTTTCATGATTGCTTCTGGAGAGAAGCTGAATGAGAACCTTCCTGTTTTGCTGTTTGTTCAAATGCCAAGGAGCTGCCCTTGAGAATGATGTGTCTAGAGCCACAATACAGAAGAAAATGCAAGTGGAACAGAAACCACAGACTACAGTAGGCTTGACTAAGTCCAACGAGAAGCTGGTATCACCTTCTCATTATATTATTTGGTCTCACGCTGATTTCAATGAGGCAATAAAAATAGACTGAGAAATCCATACATCTTAAAATGGATGGAAACTAAGAAGCATGACTTAAAATATTTCAAAGAGAGAGAGAGGAAGGGAGGGAAGGAGGGAAGGAAAGAGGGAGAGAAAGAGGTAGATGGGGAGGGAGTCATTAAGAGAAATTCAAAAATATTGTGAAGTCTATATAAATTCCAAGACAGTTTTTGTGAAATACCTTTAAGTCAGCCAACAGAAGGCAGTTAACAGGCTTAAAATATGTGACAAAATAAATCTTCTCTCAGTTTTTCTTATATCTATAAAGTTCTGGCCTATGAAGCACTGAAAATGAAATGCTATGGAACTAGGGAATGTCTTACATTCCAACTATTTTACTTCTGTCAATTAACTGCAAATATTCATTTCCTTAAGGATGAATCTGGCTCACACCCATCCTAGAGACAACAGAAGTTCTTTGCTTTTCCTGAGAGTGACAAAAGGTTACATTCCTGGGAAGGAACCCGGGACAATGAAAGACAGATTGAATATCCCTGAGATAACCTGAGGATTTAATTTTCTGTCTAGACGTTTTCATTTCACAGGACTGGAATCCTGGATTGCAAGCACATTTTACAGCATTCCTCTAGAAATATTTACTAACATTCCAAAGGCCAAGCAGGGCACTCCCTATACACTTGCTGCTAGTTGGGCTATGAATATTTTTTGCCTCTATGTGTATAGAAAAATCTACATTTCAGGCATACATCTCCTCCAAATTACCCCTATGTGTAAGACTGAGGTGGGTATTGTAATATTCGTCTGACTCCCTCTCTGACACTTCCCTTACTGGAAGATGGTGTCCCTGTTAAATGTAGTGAGAACACAAAAGCAGCTAAGTTTTTGTGATAATAGATTTCAAATTTAGGATATTTTAGATTTACAAAATATTGAGCAGCTCATATAGAGAGTATGCACGCACCCCGTCCTTTCATTACAGCTTAATATACTGTTCACATTTACAATTAATGTGATATAACTGTTAAACTAATCAGTGAACCTGAATCATTACACTATTGCTAGCACAAATCTATCATTTACACGAAGGTGCCACCTTGTAGAGTTCTATGGTTTTTATAAGTATATATTGTAGGTCTCCACTATTACAGCATCATAACAAGTAGGTCTGTTGCACTAAAAGTGCGCTTATCCCACCCATTTATGCCTTTCTGATGCCCCTCAGGCCCTCAGCAACCTCTAAGCCCAGATTTCCAGTGACGTTCTGCCTTGTCTAGATTGCTGTATGTGGAGTCACACGTGTACATAGTCTTTCCAGACTAGACATTCCACTTACAACTATGCCCTCAAGGTTCCTCCATGTCTCCACATAGTTTTAGGTTTATAATCTTGATTTATTTTTAATCATTTCACAACATTCATATGTACGGATATAGCATAATTTGCTTATCCATCTATCCCCCCGCTCCCCCCCCCCCCCCCGTTGACTCATGTATCTGAATGTTTGGCCCATAGGGAGTGGCATTATTAGGAGGTGTGACCTTATTGGAGTAGGTGTGGCATTGTTGGAGGAAGCGTGTCACTGTGGGGGTGGGCTTTGTCATCTCCTATGCTCAAGCTATGCCCAGTGTGATGTGCAGTCTCCCTCTGCTACCTGCAGATCCAGATGTAGAACTCTCAGCTCCTTCTCCAGCACCGTGTCTGCCTGCAAGCTACCATGCTTCCCACCATGGTGATAATGGACTCAACCACTGAAACTGTAATCCAGCCCCAATTAAATGTTTTTCTTTATATGAACTGTCAAGGTCATGGTATCTCTTCACAGCAATAAAACCCTAACTAAGGCACCACTGAAGGATGTCCTGAATTCCTTGTTTGACAAAAGATAATAGTAATAAAACAACTCTAAAATAATTATACAAAATTCTTTATTACTGTTTACCTTATTTGAGCGAATATCTAGGGATATAGTGGTTGAATCATGTCGTAAGCATATGCAAAAAAAAAAAAAAGAAAAAACCTGCAAAGCTGTCTTCCAAGTGACTCTATCATTTTATGTTTTTACCAGCAATCCTACTAGAATTTGATAATGTGAGATTATATGTTACAGTTTAAACCCAATATTTTCTTATTGATAGCCTGTCTAGAGGACTAATTTATTCTTGAAAATGTGGTGTTAAAAATCACTATTATTTTGGTACTGCAATTATTTCTCCTTCACTTCTGTTAATATTTGTTTGTATATTTAGCTATGTTTCAATATTGAGTGCATGTTTTGTATTCTCTTGATGAACTGAACTCCTTTGCTCCTATGATAGCTTTTGACCTACAGTCTATTTTTTTTTTCAGATATGAGTACAAATAACCTTTGCTTGCTGGGTCACCATTTACTTGGAGAACTTTTTACAGGCCCTTCACATCTAGCCTACCTGTGATTTCAATAGCCCTTGTGTGTCTCTTGTGGGAAGCATATAGTTGGGTCTTGTTAATTTGATCAGCTTAGCCATTCTACATCTGACTGGTATTTTAATACATTTGCATTTAAACTTATTTAAAATGTGATAATGTTTTTATGGTTTCTTTTCCTTTTTTTCTCTCTTTCTCTTACTTTGTTTCTTTTTTGTAACTTGATGCTGTGGTTTTTAAGCATTGACTTTGTGGATGACAACCTTGTTTTATAATGTCAAAATGTTGAACATATCCTTAAGGATGCTTTCTTTTCTATTTCCTTCCATCTAAATGTTCAGTTCCTATTTGGCTTTGAATTACAGGTTTTTAATGACAGATTTTTAAAGTTCCCTCTATTATTGATGTAGTCATAGTCCTAGTACAGGGCTCTATGCTGGAGACAGCAATATAGGCTGACCCAACTGTGAGTGAATTGTGAGCATGAACCTCATTAGCCCAGTTGCACAAACAGCCAGACAGAGGGCCTAAAATTCATGTATGCGGTTGGGACTGTCAATGTTTTTTTTAAGTTAGGTCCAAAGCCAGCCCTTTGAATCCCTTTATGGAGACAGCAAGACCTTAGTTAAACAACACTAGTTGGTGTTGTATGTTACACAAGTCATCCCTGGATGTGATCCTCAGCACCACAGGAAAGCAACAAGAAAAAAACCTGAGGAAGATTGTCAAAACCCAAACAAAACAAACAGCTCCCTGCCCCACCCTCCAAAAAGAACCCACCACCCATTGCAAGAATCTCGAATAGAAGACAACAAATAGAAATGCTCTACAAAAGATGCTGTCACTTAACCTTTGGTAAGAAAAGTGGCCACTTTACCAGGGTTGCTGCCAACCCGTTCTCACCTCCCCACAGGACATTATTCATGGACTGCCAGGGTGAAGCAACAGTCACAACTGGGTGGCAGAGAGTTAACTTGTTTGGGGCAGGAACAAAGGAAGCCACAAACAAACTGACTTCCATGTCATGCAACCACAAAAGTAAACACATTAGCTAGCCTGAGTTTAGAAACTGGGTGGGTAACGCAACAGAAAAGCCACTGGTCAGAAATTCAGTAGAATCTTCTAGGCATCACAGCTGGCATATCACACACATATTTTTGATAGTCTTCTATTTGACTTGACCACCCTACAAATCTTGTAAATAAGAACCAGGTTTGCAAAAGTCAAGATTCAGAACAAGAGCTGGATGACAGAAATCGCGTTGCTCCCACATTCTGTTTTGTGCAGAATAATAAGAGGTTGAGGCATAAGATTTTTTTGTGCTTAGAGGCCATTCACTGCTTAAAGTGTGGAGGCAGGAACCGCCTGTGGTGGAATTTGAGAAGGAGTGCCCCAGGCGTACTCCATCTGTTCTAAAACTAGTTAGCAGTGGTGGTTTTTGAGCATTGGAAGTAGTATGTGCTTTTGATTTTTTTTCTTCACAAATCTGTTTCTTTAAGGAACGCTTTATGTGAATGTTTTCTTGAAAATGTCCCAATTCAAGCATTCAACCCCAAAGTGTAAGGAATAGAACACATTCTGACATTCCTGTTGTCCTAATGGCTTCTGGGTGTGTGTGCTACTATGTTTTGTGTTACACATTTGCTTCACTCTGCACCTCACTAAATGAAAACATGAGCCAGTTGGCAACCAATGGGTGTCTGAATGGGGGAATCAGGAATATCTGGGTGGAGACAGTATCAACTATTCAAAAGCCAAGAACATTCTAATAACTTTGAAAACACTCCTCAGACTTCTTAGGAAATACAAAGAGGAAGTTTATTTTGTTATCTCTCTCATGCAACATTGCTTAGCCAATATAATTTCCATGAACTTAAAACAGATCTCCCAGCCCTGCAAATGGCACCACTGAATGAAAGTAGCTTTTTCTACAGAAGAAAGAATGGCTGATAGAAAGCCAGTGAATAGTACTCCTGACTGATCCTTCAAGTCAGGCTTAAATGAAAGGGACTTTTTCCTTTCATCACAGTGAAAATGTTATGACAGCCTCATTGGGTTGTTTTACCCAAGTGATAATCTTCTACACTGTTCTCTGTTTCATGCCTGTACTTAGGAAACAAAGAAGCACGTATATAGCCCTGTGCACAGTGCTGTAAAATCATTGCTGTTTGGGCTGGGCAGTCAGTGGTGCGATGGTTTGAACGGGAACGGCCCTCTGTAGGCTCATGGTCTTGAACACCTGGCCAGTGGCTGGTGGCACTGTTTGAGAAGGTTATGGAACCTTTAGGAGGTGGAACCTTGCTGGAGGAAGCATGCCATTTTAGGGGTGAAGGGGACAGAGTTAAGAGTTTATAGCTGCTGGTGCTCTTTCCTTCTTGTGTCTGGATAAAAAGCGATTAGCCGGCTTCCTCCCCCTGGCCCCTGTTATGCCTTCCCTGCTATGAGGACTGTGGAAAAAAAAGTAACTAATACAGGTGATGAGGGATAAGTGAAGAAAGCATTCCTCTCAGTTTTTATAAGACTTAGACCCACTGAGATGCTAAACAGTGAACTAATGAATGCAGAAATAATCCTAGTTATGGGTAAAAGTGATCAACAATTCTGAAATAATCCTACTTATGGGTAAAAACAATAGACAATTCTTGGGGTGTTAGGAACGTTATCAGGGACTTGAAACTTTGAAGGATGAGACCAGAAGGATGGGAATAAGTTACATCCGTGGTTTTTAGCGCCCCACATCTCTCTCTGTGGTGTATATGTAAGTTCTTATGGCTATGTGCATGTATACAAGAATGCATGTGTGTATGTTTGGAGGCCGGGGGTCAATGTCAGGTGTCTTCCTCCATTGATCTCCAACTTATGTTTTGAGTCAGCATCTCTCACTGAACCAGGCGCTCACTATGTAGCCAGATTGGTTGGCCAATGGACTCCCATGGAGCCACTTTCTCTACCTCCCCAGTGTTCTCAGTACTTATTGCTGAGGAACAAATTTGGGTCCCTGTGCTTGCACAAACACATATCAACTGGGTTATCTACTTCTGGTGTTTAAATCTCAGCAGCATAATAAATTTGCCTTCTTTGTTGTTCGTCTTTCATTTGGTGTCACTTTATGCTCTTTATGAATTTAAATTCTGGCAGGAAGTAGGAGACCTATGCCCTCTTTCCTCTCTAACCTTCTTCCCTCCTGCCTAGTGCTGGGGGGGGCGTTGGAAGGGATTAGAGTGGATAAAAGCTAGAAGGGAGGTAGAGGTATAAGAACCCCAATAAAATAGAATTTAATTTAATTGTGTATTAAAAAATACACAATAACAGATCAGCTCTGAAATAATGTTTAACAAACTAAGTAGGTTGTATTTTTATATTGAGGTGTGTGTGTGTGTGTGTGTATGTGTGTGTGTGTGTAAAACAATAACAAGTAAAGAAAAAGAGGCCATGATTTCATGAGGGAGAAATGACAGGCAAGTGGATGGATGGGATTGGAAAAAGGAAAGGGAAGGGGAAAAATAATATAGTTATATTTTAATTTTAAAAAGAGAAATAAATAAAAACATGTGAGTTCTGGTCCAAACACCAACAAAAATTATGTTTTAAAGAAAGCCCTTTTTATTCACGAAAGACTTTAGTCCATTCTATATTTGAAATTTACCTCTCCATGAATTCCTTGGAATTAATAGAGGGAGGTAAAATTGAGTCTGTATATGCTCAACAGAACATTTATTATTATTGTTATTATTATTATTATTATTAATTGCACTTTATTCATTTTGTATCTCCCCATAAGCCCCTCCCTCCTCACCTCCCGATCCCACCCTACCTCCCCTTTCTTCATGCATGCTCCTCCCCACACCCACTGATAGGACCTCCCTCTCCTTCCTTCTGATCTTAATCTATCAGATCACATCAGGAATGGCTGCATTGTCTTCTTCTGTGGCCTGGTAAGGCTGCTCCCCCCTCAGGGGGAGGTGATCAAAGAGCAGTCCAATCAGTTTATGTCAGAGGCAGTCCCTCTTCCCATCACTCTGTAAGCCACTTGGACACTAAACTGCCATGGGCTACATCTGTGCAGGGGTTCTAGGTTATCTCCATGAATAGTCCTTGGTTGGAGTATGAGTCTTTGGGAAGTTCCCTGTGTTCAAATTTTCTTGTTCTGTTGCTCTCCTTGTGGAGTTCCTGTCCTCTCCAGCTCTTGCTATTTCCCACTTCTTACATAAAATTCCATTCACTCTGCCCAACAGTTGGCCATCAGGCTCAGCATCTGTTTTGATAGTCTGCAGGGCAGAGGCTTTCAGATGCCCTCTGTAGCAGGCTCCTAGCTTGTTTCCTGTTTTCTTCTTCTGGCTTTCAGAGGCCCTCTGTAGCAGGTTCCTAGGTTGTTTCCTGTTTTCTTCTTCTTCTGATGTCTATCCTCTTTGCCTTTCAGGATGGGGATTGAGCATTTTAGTTAGGGTCCTCTCTTTTGCTTAGTTTGTTTAGATGCACCGATTTTAGTGGGTTTATCCTATGTTGTATGTTTACATGAGTGAGTATATACCGTGTGTGTCTTTTTGCTTCTGGGACAACTCACTCAGGATGATCCTTTCCAGGTCACACCATTTACCTGCAAATTTCATGATTTCCTTATTTTTCATTGCTGAGTAATACTCCATTGTATAGATGTACCACAATTTCTGCATCCATTCTTCAGTTGAGGGGCATCTGGGCTGTTTCCAGCTTCTGGCTATTATAAATAAAGCAGCTACAAACATGGTTGAACAAATGTCCTTTTTGTGTACTTGAGCCTCTTTTGGGTATATGCCTAGGAGTGGTATGGCTGGATCTTGAGGAAGCGCTATTCCTAGTTGTCTGAGAAAGCGCCAGATTGATTAGGTGGTTGTACAAGTTTACATTCCCACCAGCAGTGGAGGAGGGTTCCCCTTTCTCCACAACCTCTCCAGCATGTGTTGTCACTTGAGTTTTTCATCTTGGCCATTCTGATGGGTGTAAGGTGAAATCTCAGGGTTGTTTTGATTTGCATTTCCCTAATGGCTAATGAGGTTGACCATTTCAACAGAACATTTCTCTAGGCTACAAAAGCCTACTCATTTTTGGGAAGAACACTTGATTATTAAATGCATCTTTAGCTGGTACAGAAGTAAAACAGTTAAAACTGTTCTTGGTTAACTGAGTAACGTTCTTTGTCCTTTCCAATATCTCTGAAGCAGAAAAAAATCATTATATTGCATTATGAATTAAATGCTAATAAAGACCCCCTCTGCTTGTGTGAGACTACAAAATCATCATCTGCAAACACTCTGTGATGGTTAGCGATAGCTGTCAATGTGACAAGATCTATAATCTCTTGGGAGGAGCTGGCAAGATGAGTCGGTGTTTAAGAGCACCTGCTGCTCTTGTAGAGCTCACACATGGTGCCTCACAATTGCCTGTAACACCGGTTCCAAGGAATCTGGCCTCTAAGGGTAACTGGACACATGTGGTGTACATAAATTCATACAGTCACACACATCCACACATATAAATAAAGATAAACAAATCTTAGAATCCCCTGAGGGATATGAGGCCCTAGGCATACCTATCATCTTGATTATAGTAACTAATGTGGAAGACCTATCTTCACTCTGGGCAGGACCTTTCCCTGGGCAGGGATCTTGGAGTGTATAAAAGGGACAAAGCTGAGCACTGGTATTCATTTCCCTCTACTTCCTGTATGGGATGCAATGCAATTAGCTGCCTAAAGCTCCTGCTGCCTGAGTTTCCTGCCGTGATGGATTGCATCCTGGGACTGTTAGCCAAAAGAAACCCTTCCTTCTTTCCATAAGTCACTTTTGTTAGCATATTCTATCTCAACAACAGCAGAAGAAATACCCCATGTCCCCTTCTACTTAATTAACTCCAGAGCTTGGAGTTCAGTTTGTCAATGCCAAATTGTCATTTATTCCATGAAAGCAGCATAAATAATCTACATCCTAGTTCAACATAAAATTAAAAAAAAATAGTGGGGGCCACTTACTTGGTTCTGTGTCAACCAAACAGTTCCTGCAAAAGATAATTTACTACTTGAGATTTTTGGTAAAGAGTCGGGTTTCTTTTAGGCTGTCTGAGAAGAGCTGGTAGGATTTATTAATCTCTATCATTTCTTTCTCAACTTGTAATGGATGGACAAAAAAAAATGAGTGTCTAGGGCAAATTAAAGCTAAACCAAACAAATCAGCTGACCCTCTTTATATAAGGGATGGAGACTGTCCAGGCCCTTTTCTTGCCTCCAAAGTCGGGCATTCTGTAAGGATACCATAAGGCAAATAGCTAAAATGCCTGAACAGATCAGACTATTGCTGTAAAGATTATCATTAAAGAACTATAACCATTTTTTAAAAATTTAAACCAAGTGAAAATTGAAAGGAACAAAATTCTCACTGATTACCAAACATGGCAGAGCTGTCTCCGGATGCTTACTTCTCCACCCAGGATGCCCTTAATGGACAATAATAACCTTTGGATTCATGAAGCAATTAATTACTCTTGTATGCTTTGCAAATGGAGGCACATAGTAGTCCACCTAACACAAATGGCAACCGAACTATTGTATATAGATAGCATTAGTAAATAGCTGGCAGGCAATAATTCCAGTCATGCTGGGCCAGCTATATGCATTCCCAGAATAACCCAGCAACATTCAGCCATGACTATCAGTCAGGTTCACAGATGATCTGGGGAACCAACTGCCTGAGCCTGAGGCTGGATGAGCATAAGGGTGGGAAAAAAGAATCATAAACTTGGGTTTTAAATTAGCACATATCTTGCTCTATATGCTTATAAAGGGCATACCCAGGGTAGGATCCAGGACTCTCCTGACCCTCACTTCACCCTAACTCCCCCATTTTTCCTTGACTCTTTCCTACTCTGTGTGCAGAAATGGGTGGGGACATTCCAGACAGGATTAAAGTGCCATTTACTCTATTCTTTGGCATCTAAGATCCTGGTCCCACAGCTCCCCCTTTCTCATCACCCCCTTAGAACAACGCCATAAATCTTTTAGTGAAAAACATGATTGGGATGATCCATGTCATGTATTGAATTCTCACAAACTTAACTCATATCTCCAGGAAGGTTGCAGGCCAGCATTTTGTTCTAGGTTCCCAAGATTTCTGGGAGTTTTGTGATTTTTTTTTTTTATAGTTCAGGGGACTTTTTGCAGGAACTCTGATTATTGTTGAAAGTAACAAAAGAGAAACATCTATTTTTAGCCTGTCTAGGACAGTGCTTTTCTCAGGCTACATCAAAATCATACACTTTGTGGACCTCTCTGAACTTTTGGAGGTCATTTGATTCTTTCCCCTTGACACATAGACTGGGAGAGCCCTGAGTTGAGTTTAGAATACTGTTCAATGAGGAATACTCGTGGCTTTCTGAAGAGCAGTTAGCTATTTCCAAGAGCTTAATATAGTTGCTGGTAAGAATAATCTGTATCACTAGGAATATGTACTTGATAAGTGTGATGAATATCCTGAACGAAAATAATATCATAGAATCAGCAGAAAATGTTGGTGGCTCAGTACATGCAACAGAGAAGTGTATGCACTTGTGCCTTAGGCTTTTGGGGTACGGAGATTGAGAAGACTAATCTTTATAAATTCTTCTCTGCCTTTCCAGGGTTTCTCCACTAGAGAAGAAGTAGGGCTCTATGACTACGTACTTCCAAGTGGACTCTGGGAATGATCAAAGCCTAATGGCCTCTCACTTGAGGGCTTGAAGGTCACACTGTCCTTGTGCTTGGCCTGACCATGGACTGGTTAAAATCGATCCTCTATGAGCAACAGTGTTTTAGATACACCCCACTTTCTTCACTGACAGAGCTGAATAAGTTTTAATTGCCAAAACCTATAGGTACCCTCAGCAGCTACTGAAGGAGGCTCACTGTGTTAGTTTAATTTCTTTTTATGGAAAAAAATGAGTTTTTTTTTTTTTTTATGAACAGACTGAACATCCAGTAAAAAGGAGAGTCTAAAATGGACTCCCACTGCCGAACATGGTCACAACGAGCCACACATGACTACCAACAACAGATTTACATTAAAAAAACAGATTTAAGTTAAGAAGTGATACTGCGTGCTGTGAACTATGAACACCAGGGCTTGGCACAGAGAGTTAAAGAGCCTGTGAAACACAGGTCAGCAAGGAAATGCTGCAGCTGAGAGCAAGGGAGGGAGTAAAAATGCAGTCAAAATGCTTCCACCTAGTCTGGGCCTGGGAGAGCTTTATGGTTTTTTTGGACCTGTTCCTCCACGAACTTAGAGTTGACCTCCATATTTTCTCAGGGATGAGCACATCATGTACAGAGAACCAGGGCCTGCGAATATTACAGGGATATGTGTAGACAAGGTTATGGGCCCTCAGAGCCTTAAACACTTTAGCTGCCCAAAGCTGTTGAAGGGGAAACTTGGTCAGAGCGAGAGCCCAGGTGCTGGCCTGCTGGAAACAGGCCTTGGAAACAGAATGAAATGTTCCAGGTCAGGTCTCCCTGTGCCAGGTGCCACAGGGATGAACTTGAGCAAGTGTCCAAATGCTTCCTCTCTGACCTTTATGTTTTAAACGAGGTGATGTAACAAGTGGAGGTGGAGAAGGAATACTGATGTCATTACCCGGCACATAGCAGGTCCACCATCGATCACCGACTGTCTCAGGCCTTGTGGCTGTGAGCTCCCTAAGCATCATAAAGAGTCACAGAGGTCGCTCTGGTCCTTGAGAGGCTATTTCTTTCCAAGGGAGAAGCATCCAGCTAGAACCCCCAGGCTGATTCAGGCAGATTCTGTATAGTCCAATGTGGGACATGTCTGAGGGCACAAAAGCACAATCAATATTAAACACACAGGAACCTTTACAGTAAACATCAGTCAAGACTGTCCTGGAAAACTGAGACATGTGCTCTCGCTGGGTCACAACCAAAGACCCCTGCCTTCCTGACTGGGCCTCCTTCCAACAGCCTTTTAGATTTCTGAAGTCCTCACCACCACCCTCACAATGTTACGTGGGGCTGATTATTGATGCTCTGTCACTTTTAATTCAAAATAGGCCCTTGCTCTGATGGGCAGAAGATGCAGCAATGGGATCACCTGTGGGTTTGTCTTTCTGTCTGTTTGTCCCAAATCTGGGCTAGAGTTCAGTTGCAATTCACTGGATGATGAGCTCTGCTTCCAAGTGTTAGTAAAAAGGATCTCAGATTTTGCTTCATGTGTTTCAATGTGTATGTGCTTATGTGTAAAGCAGAATATGTCACTGAAGCACACGTAGGATAATTCTGCAAAACACACAATCTCTCATGTGTAATAGAGTAGCTATCTTTGTGCATGGTTTTTAAAATTCACCAATTAAAGGGAAATAAAAGTCCAATGCCTTATTTTATACTAATAGCATTTCAAGTGTCAATTAACCTCAAATGGCTAGTGGCTATGACAGAGGACAAAACCATTTCCACCGTGGTTGTGCTGGCCTCCCCATATGCTTCTTTAGTCCGAATAACTCAGAACCCTGGAGAGTCAATAATGATCAGAGCTCCTTAAAATAAGAAGACAGAATGTGACGGTGTCATGGGGAATACCCTCCTGGAAGTTCAGACGGCACAGGGAATAAAACATGCGGAGGGCCGAAAATGATGCCCCCAACACTAAGTGATGCTGTGTTCGTGTGCCCCGCAGCACACTCCAGACCTTTGCATTCCTCAGCTGTGGATGACACTATTTATATACCGATTTTTTTCTACATGTTTTTTTCTCTTGCTTAAATTTCCAGAGTTCTAAATCTGTAACCAATCATGCACTGGACCTTTCTTTCTGAGTTTCCTATGGAAATCTCAAGGATAGTCGTGACACTACAGACTCCCCCCTTTTCCTCTCATCCTGGTTCCTAGGTGTCCTTCCTGTCCCTTCTTTTTTTTAGGTGTCACCAACTTACACTGTGCTTTATTCAACTACTCAAACTATAAGCCTGAGTGTTTCTCCTTATCATTACTTTAATCCTATAGTTGTCCCTCTCTTAATTGGCTGTGCTGACGCTTGTTTCAATATAGCAGTAATACAACATTAGATTATTAACTTACTTTTCAACCTCAGATACTGTGTGCTAACCTGGTTTCATTATGTTAAAAATAACTGGGAAGCATGGACAGGCTTAAACTTTCGGTGCTTTGTGAAGCTCTTTAGATTCATATAGTCTTTGATGTGGGCTCACAGAAGGAAATGACCTCTTAATATTTTCTTCTAAGAACATCAAGAATCCGATAGCTTTAAGGGTAAATATCCTTTTGGCAGTGACTTCCTGTCTCCAGGCATTCTTTTGTGTCAAAGATAAATGTTTTTTATTTACTCTCTGATTCCAAATTGCTATTGGATCTAACCTTTCCTTCATGTTTGGAATTACAGATAACTTATTTTAGATGAGATTTAATTGATGCAGTGTATACCACCAAAGAAAATGGTCATAGTTACTTTTGGTTCTCTATTCCATTATTCCATATATACCTTTATAAAGAAATGTCCATGGTGGGTTTCTTGGGAATGCTAGAGTTTGCCTTTAGACACTTTTTTGTTGGGGCCTGGGGGGCATAAAATTCTTTCATATGGTGCCGAACTTTAAATGTCAGAAAAGGACAGTGATGAGGCAGTTCCTAGAGTCAGTGAGGGGGAGATTATCCTACAGACAAGGAGCCTTGGGGCCGTGGCAGGGTAAGTTGAGGTGATGGGACAGCAGCTGCCACAGCTGGATGGAATGTGTGCTGACAAACAGATCTTCTTCCTGCAGATAATATCAAAATGCCGCCGTGGGGGATGTGGTCTTTCATCATAAAGTCCCTTGTCCTCCACACTGTGCTGTAGCGGTCAGTAAACAAGTACAGCTAGTTTATTAATTCATGTTTAAAGGATACTAGGAGGAAGCAGAGGGACTGGGGGAAATGTTTCCCTGGGGAGTGTGCAGAAGGTAGGTTGTATGAATAGTGTTCTGGGGATGGTAGGCGAGCAGATGTCGATGGTTAGAAAGGCTCAGGTAGATCAAAGTGCATCAGCTAAAATCAGACAAGCACTGGCCATGCGTGGAAGTCTTTCAGCCTTCTTGGCTCTGGTAGAGTTCTTTCCTGTCTTCTGGCCATCTGACTAAAAGCTGTCCGTTGCTTCTTTGAGCCTAAGATGCTCACCATCTCACTGAATCTTTCTGACTTTCCTAATAATTTAAAAGCTATTTTGTCTTGTAGTCTGCGTCCACTAATATTATTACCTGTTTTGATTGATAATCACTAATTCAGTCGTAAAAACACAAGTAGATACATCGCGAGTGGTATGTGAGCTGACATGTGTATTTTCTTAGTAAACAGGGTTCAGTTCATTTTAAAATGTTTATGAAGGACCCAGGAGATAGTATTGAAGGAATGAGGGGAGAGAAAGTTAAGTCATCTAGAAAACACATGGCAAAATGGCAGATGTAATTCCTACCTTCACAGCACTTACAGTGAATAGAAATGGATTAAACTCTTTAATTAAAAAAAAAAAAAAAAGAAGCAGTACTGGACAATGTGCAGAGAGTGAGAGACCTTAGAACAACTCAGTCCTAAATGGGACATCTCCATTAAATCCCTTTTCCCAGGGCTTAGGCAACTCTTAGGACGAGGAGACAGAAAGATTAGAGCCAGAGAAGATAGAGGACACCACGACAACAAGGTCTTCTAGACACCACAGGACTGATGAACCCAAAGAGGCTGTGGCAACATGCACCATTACTGCAGGGGCCTAAGCCAGATGGTGTCCTAGTGAGAGGAGAAGCAGACAGAAGTATCTATCCCTAACCAGACTCCACCTCCAGTTAATAACCTCTCATTAAAGACAAAACAAAACTAGTTTTCTCCAGTGGAGTCTCACTAGCTGGGTGTACTAACCACTCTTAAGGTCCCATGCCAAGCAGCGGATGGCCAACACAAAACAAACTCCACATTTAACTCTCTTTTCCTTTCTTAGTCTTGCTCTGGGTCAGTGTTTTAGTTCCCAGTACCTCTACACTTGTTTTGCTTTCGTTTTGTTCATTGATGTTTTCATTTCTCTATGAGTAGTTTCTTTTTCTTTTTTTTTTCTTCTTTTCTTTTTCTTCTCCTCCTTCTTCCTTGTCCTTATTATCCTCCTCCTACATTTTTTTTTTCCAAGACAGAGTTTCTTTGTGTAGCCCTGGGTATCCTGGAATTCACTCTAGACCAGGTTGGCCTTGAACTCAGAGTTTTTCTCTTAAAGCAGCATATTCAGGTTAATGGCATAAGTTCTCTGTCAATACTAACTTATATTCAACCAGTTTCCTTTTGACCTCCTCTCTGGGATTTCTTTAGGTCGTCACATTCTCATTGTTTACACAGATCATTTCTGTCCTGTATGCTCTGTGTTCTTCCCAAAGTCTCCTGAGTTTTCAAGTATGTACATCTATTCATGGAGGACTTGATTATTAGAGTAGGCAATGGTTGAGCTTTCTCACCCTCCAAATGCAGTTCTCCCCTCGAGGGACCTGAGCTCAAGGAGAAGGGGAAGAAGCATCAAGGGTGGCAGTTGCTGGTGGGATCTGCTCCTTGTCTCTAAAAACCCTGTGTGATAAGGACTTTTTCTCTACCCTGTGGCCCTGTTGGAAATTTTAGGGATGGGAACAAGTGGGAGGAGAGGTTAGGTCACTAAGGAATGTGTCTTAGAAGGGCATATTAGGACACCGACTCTTTTAATCCTGCTGTATTTGCATTCTGCCTGCCATAAAGTGAACAGCTTGATCTGTCCCAAACCGTCAGGAATAAGAGTCCTGAACCACAAGGTGCCCAGAGAAATAAAGAAGACAGAAGCATTAGCTGGGACTGGGAGGGCTTGCATAAGCTGATGACTTACGCCAAGAAGTTTATTAAAAAGTACTTTATCTTATATCCTATTTGCAGGTGGAAGAATGGCTAAGGTCAGCAAAGAGCTAAGGCAGACAAAACATAGGATACCTCAGACACGGCTGCCTAAGGCCTGATAACTATAGCCCAGGGAGAAGAGTCAGGTCCCCAGAAGTCATAACAGGACTCTTGAGGTACTGGCTCCAGCCCTAAATGGGCTTTGCCAAGTCTACTCCCGGACAGGAGCGCAGAACCAAAGCTCCCTTTGTTCTTCATCAGGCCTCTAGGAAAGTCCTGTGTCAATCTGGCTCCCAACACCCAACCATGAAGCTTGTCGGATGTACTAGACATAAGGTCAACTCACTGTGGACAGAACTCACATGGTCAGACAAGCTTTTCTGCTTGCAAGTGGATATTTTTCAGGTATTAGTAGTGACTTGTAAGAGGGCCCAGTCCTGTGGTTTCACACAAAGGCAGATAATCTTCCTGCTTAGCAGCGGTTGGTAGAGAAGTCTGAAGTGCTCATTGTTATCACTGTGTTTCCTTTTCCTATAGTACAGCTTGCTATCCTGTGTCATCCCCCCACCCACAGAACCATATGTGGCCAGCTTACCATGGCCTAGACCCTTCAGGTACCGAGTTTCAGCTCAGAAGGTTCAGATGGTGAACAAGATGAGGACAATGTGATGCCCTGCAGCTGGGATCCCAGGAAGAGGCAGAGAGGGCATTCAGTGGCATCCAGAGCCAACTGATGCCAGTGTAGGAGGAACCATTTCCTGTGCCCAGCCTCGCCTGCATATGCCTGTCAGTACTCACTTCTCAAAACCCATTTTCCTGACCGGACAGCATGTGCGGTGCAGAATGCTTCGTCAGAGACTATTTTCAGAAGAGACTGACCTTCAGAAGCAGTTAGCTACCCAAGCTATGTACTAAATAACTACTTCTTTTAAATTACAAAAATTAAATTTAAAATTGTATTTTATGTGTATGAGTGTTTTTTTTCTTTTTGTATATATGTGTGTGTACCATTGTGTCTCTGGTGGCTGTGGAAGCCAGAGAGGGTGACAGAACTCCTGAAATTGAAGACATAAATGGTTGTAAACCTCCACATGGTGCTAGGAATCAAAGCCAGGTCCTCTGGAACGGTAGTCAGTATTCTTTTCTTTTTTTTTTTTTTTTTTGCAACTCAAAGTTTTTATTTTTCTTTTTTTTTTCTCAAATTGTACTATTTTTTTAATTTTATTTTTCTTTTTAGTTACATTTTGTTAACTCTGTGTCCCAGCTGTATCCCGCTCCCTCATTCCCTCCCCAACCCCACACTCTCTCCCTGGTCTCCTCCCTGCCCCTTTCCAAGTCCACTGATAGGGGAGGACCTCCTCCCCTTTCATTTGACCCTGTTTTATCAGGTATCTTCAGGGCTGGCTGCAAAGTCCTCCTCTGTGGCCTAACAGGACTGTTCCTCCCCTGGGAGGGTGGGGAGGTCAAAGAGTCTGCCCTTGAGATCCTGTTAGAAATAGTCCTTGTTCCCCTTACTTTGGAAAACTACTTCGTTACTGAGCTACCACGGGCCACATCCAAGCAGAAGTTCTAGGTTATATCCATAGATGGTCCTTGGTTGAGTGTCAGTCTCAGAAAAGACCCTGTGCCTGGATATATTTGGTCCTTGTAGAGCTCCTATCCCTTCCATATCATACTAACTCCCCTTCTTTCATATGATTCCCTGCACTCTGCCTAGGGTTTGGTTATGAGTCTTAATGTCTGCTTTGAAACACTGCTAAGTAGAGTCTTTCAGATGCCTTTTGCAGTAGACTCCTGTCATATGTTCAATGTACATCCCATTTGTCTTTCTAAATGAGGGTTGATCATCTTTGCCTGTGTCCGCTTTCTTGATTATCTTCTTTAGGTGTGTAGATTTCATTATGTTTATCATATCTTGTAGGTCTATATAAGTGAGTATATACCATATTTGTCTTTCTCCTTCTGGGATACTTCACTCAGAATGATCTTTTCTAGATCCCACCATTTGCCTGCAAATTTCATGATTTCCTCCTTTTTGATTGTTGAGTAGTAAAAATACCACAATTTCTGTATCCATTCCTCTGTTGATGGACATCTGGGTTGTTTCCAAGTTCTGGCTATTACAAATAAGGCTGCTACAAACATGGTTGAACAAATGTCCTTATGTACTTGAACAAATTTTGGGTATATACCTAGGAGTGGTATAACTGGGTCTTGAGGTAGCACTACTCCTAATTGTCTGAGAAAGCGCCAGATTGACTTCCAAAGTGGTTTTACCGGTTTACATTCCCACCAGCAATGGAGTAGGGTTCCTCTTTCACCACAACCTCTCCAGCATGTATTGTCACTTGAGTTTTTCATCTTGGTCATTCTGATGGGTGTAAGGTGAAATCTCAGGGTCGTTTTGATTTGCATTTCCCTAGGAGCTAATGAGGTTGAGCATTTCTTTAAGTGTTTCTCTGCCATTCGATGTTCCTCTTTCTAGAATTCTGTTTAGCTCCATTCCCCATTTTTTAATTGGATTACTAGGTTTGTTGCTTTTCTGCTTCTTTAGTTCTTTATATATACTGGATATTAGCCCTCTGCCAGATATAGGGTTGGTGAAGATTCTTTACCAATCTGTAGGCAGTCGTTTTGTTTTGATGACGGTGTCTTTTGCTTTACAGAAGCTTTTCAGTTTCATGAGGTCCCATTTATTGATTGTTGCTCTTAGAGCCTGTGCTGTTGGTGTTCTGTTCAGGAAGTTGTCTCCTGTGCCAATAAGTTCTAGGCTGTTCCTCACTTTTTTTTTTCTTCCAACTGATTTAGAGTATCTGGTTTTATGTTGAGGTCCTTGATCCACTTTGACTTTAGTTTTGGATCTATTTTCATTTTTCTGCATGTAGACATCTAGTTGGACCAGCACCATTTGTTGAATATATTGTCTTTTTTCCATTGAATGGATTTGGCTTCTTTGTCAAATATCAAGTATTCATAGGTGTGTGGGTTTATTTCTGGGTCTTCTATGCGGTTCCATTGATCCTCCTTTCTGTTTTTATGCCAATACCATGCAGTTTTTTATTACTGTTGCCCTGTAGTACAGCTTGAGATCAGGGATGGCGATACCTCCAGATGATCTGTTGTTGTACAGGATCATTTTGGAGATTCTGGGTGTTTTGTTTCTCCATATGAAGCTGAGAATCTTTTTTTCAAGGTCTGTAAAGAATTGAGTTGGTATTTTGATGGGAATTGCATTGAATCTGTAGACTGCTTTTGGCAGGATGGCCATTTTCACAATGTTAATCCTACCAATCCATGAGCACAGGAGATCTTTCCATCTTCTGATATCTTCTTCAATTTCTTTCTTCAGAGATTTGAAGTTTTTCTCAAACAGGTCTTTCACTTGCTTCGTTAGAGTCACACCAAGGTACTTTATGTTATTAGTGGCTATTGTGAAGGATGTTGTTTCCCTAATTTCTTTCTCAGCCTTTTTGTCTTTGGTATACAGTAGGGCTTCTGATTTTTTTGAGTTGATTTTGTATCCTGCCACTTTGCTGAAGGTGTTTATCAGCTGGAGGAGTTCTCTGGTTGAATTTTTGGAGTCGCTCATGTATACTCTCATATCATCTGCAAATAGTGACACTTTGACCTCTTCCTTTCCGATTTGTATCACCTTGATCTCCTTTAGTTGTCTTATTGCTCTGGCTAGGACTTCAATACTATGTTGAAGAGATATGGAGACAGTGGGCAGCCTTGTCTTGTCCCTGATTTCAGTGGGATTGATTTAAATTTCTCTCCATTGAGTTTGATGTTGGTTATAGGCTTGCTGTATATTGCCTTTACTATCTTTAGGTATGTGCCTTGTATCCCTGATCTCTCCAAGACTTTAAAAATGAATGGGTGCTAGACTTTGTCAAATGATTTTTAGTCAGTATTCCTAACCACTGAGCCATGGCGTTAGCCTCTTGAATCATTTTCTTATATTGCATGGTTGAACCAAATTTAACATAAAACACAAGACAATTCTTGCCTTTGGAAAAGGTTAAACTAAGGCCTAAACTTCAAATACACTTTTTTTTTGTTTGTTTTTGTTCATGCTTATATTACCAGCATTGTGATTGTGTGCAGTGTTTGTACCTCATGGATATGATACACAACTTTTTGATTTTAAAATTATCACCCCTGGTGCTGGAGAGATGACTCAGCAGTTAAGAGCACTGGTTGCTCTTGCAGAGGACACAGGTTCCACTCCTAGCATTCACTTGGGGCTTTTATTGTCAAGTATTCATGGGTGAGCTTAGTGAATAAAGGTTAGATTGTTGTGCTGCCCCGACAGCAACCGCTTTTGAACCAGCACCCCAGTGTCTCAATGATCCTTCCTTAGCTGGTCATAGTGACCTAAGGTTGTTGCTGTGGTTCTGTGCACAGGCATCCCCGGGAGCCCATCTACAGAGAAAGGCTGGTCCAGGTGTATGTGCTCATGAGTGCTTTGCTTTTCAGAGAGGCCTCTGCTCCACATCACCTTTCAGTCAGCTCTTCTCTATCCTGCCTGCAACCTGCTTTTCTTAAATGGAGCCATTATCTTTCTCTACCAACCAAATGCTACACTATGGGAAAAGCTCGTGGATGCTGCTTAAAAACTTTTTTTCTAAGATACTATCAAATCTATTGAGGGACTATGTTGACTGATGATAAAATATCCCATTCTATAACCTGGCATCAAACCAATATCTATAAAATCTATATACCTATACTTTATATTTTTGGCATTAACATTGAAGATAAGCTCAAAAGCCAACAAAGGAGCCCATTTCCCCCTCTTCTTACCTAAAGATGAAAATAAAGTAAAACATTTTATGCCTGAGAGTGCTTGATGGGTCTCCTAACACATATATTCGCAAATCTTAATTGTTGTAAGGCAAAGAAAAGTGTGCTGGGACATCAAAGTGCTTTATATGTGAGAATGATTATCAGTCCCAAGCACAACTAGAAAGAAAAAGACAGAGACAAGATGGCGGGTCTTGACCTTGGGAAGCAAGTGTCCGGTTTCCTGCTCACTTCTGAGCTAAGTGGGCCACAGAGGGACAGTGCCAAGGAGCTCCTCACTCAGCAATGTCAACAGCACTGAGTATGTCCTCAAAGTGCTGCCAAAATAACCTAGGTGACTACACTGTACCAAGTGAACCAAGACTAGGCCCTGCCTGGGGGAAGGAGGGACGACCTTTTGAGCTGACCTTCCTGCCTGAACCTGCAGACCACTTCAGCACTTGCAGCTCTGAGGACAACCTTTGCAGCATGACTGGGTGGGCAGGAATCTGCAGCAACATCCACAGAAGGGCATGCTTAGCTGTGGGCTTTCCTGGAACTTTTTTTTAAAATTTAATTTAATTTTTTTAAATTAAGTACACTTTATTCACTTTGTATCCCCCCCCCATAAGCCCCTCCCTTCTCCCGTCCCAGACCCACTCTCCCTCCCCCTTCTGCATGCATGCCCCTCTCCAAATTCACTGATAGGGGAGGTCCTCCTCTCCTTCTTTCTGATCTTAGTCTATCAGATCTCATCAGGAGTGGCTGCATTGTTATCTCTGTGGCCTGGTAAGGCTGCTCCCCCTTCAGGGGGAGGTGATCAAAGAACATTTCCTGGAACTTTTAACAAACAAAATTATGCCAGAGAATTAAATGAGGCCAGAATGTATGCGTGCAAGGCATTCTGGGAGTGAAGTGGGGTAAAGAAGTGAACCTTGTCCCTTGGAGGGTGGATGGTGTGGGTTTTACAGACTCAGGAGATACAGAAGATGGAAGTCAACAATGGGTTGCTGGCATTGGGCCTCTAACCTGGATCCTTTGAGTTAGTCAAAAAGGACAACCATGCAGCCAATCCTGTCTGGACACGGCTGGTTCTGGTTTCAATAGCTGTCCTGATTACTTTAGGAAGTGGGTTTCAGGGCAAAATGATAATGAAGTCCAGCCCCAGAGAGTTTCCGGCAGGAACCTTCTCTGAAGTGGGGAGGGTTAAGGCTCTTGGAGGAAGCGGAGATTAACAATCTACTTTAACAATCTGTTTCAAAGCATGTGATCCTTAATGACCAACTCAATCTGCATTCTCCTTTGCTGCTTCTTCCACAGTGTACTCCCATCTGTGAGTTGGAGCATTTTTTTTTTTTTTAATAGAAATGAATTAGGCAAGTGCAATTCATTCGCAAGAAATAAGCTTGGGGAACCTTTTTGCAAACAAAAGAGCAACTCATGGGGATTTATTGAGTCAGATCCTCCAAAGTGTCCTGCCCTGCATGGGTGCTTGCTGTATGGAAGGTTTGTTCTGACTCCGTGCATTCTGTCAGTTTCTCGGGCTGGTTCTTAAACACACTGAGCAGAGGGGCTGCCTGGTCTGCTCTGCTTCACAGCCTGTGAGTATGACTTCCTTGCAATGGGTCTAGTGGAAGAATGGAAGACTTAGAGACACAATCTGCCATGTATCTGATTGGATAGCAGATCTCAACTCCAAGTTATGTGTGCATTTAACAGGCACATGGCACCTCCCAATGGGTGACTTTTCCAGTTCCAACTGATATTGTATTACTTCCCTCAGAGCACACAAAATAAAGCCATACACTTTAATCAGTGGTCTCTTAGATGTGACAGCCAGAAGACACTCCCACTTTCCTCCCACATGAACCCCTGCAAAGGCTCATCAAATTCAGTAATCAACGTTTCCATCTGCTGCCTGGTTTGTGGATAAGAAACTCAAACTCGTAAAATACAAAGGGCTTGATGAGGACAAGTTCTCCTGCGATGTCACAGAGGGGAACAGACGTGTCTACCAGTTGTCAGCAAAACAAAATAAGTCAGAAGGGTGCACAATGTACAGTAAAATAAAGATGCTTTCATATATGCAACCTGGACATGTTAAACTCTTGGGTTGTCCTGGGTGGTGATCTCCATTCCAACCCCAATTCCTAAATCTGTCAGTTTAGGGAGTAGGGATCCTCATCTCTCATTTCTTGCACATGGATGAACACACTTACCCTTTTCAGTGCTGGCAAGCATCAATATTATACTTAAAGCACCAGCATGATTAAAGTAACTTCATTTGTCCTCCTGGCACATGTCTAAATGGTAGGCTGGCCTCAACTAACAGTATCCATTGGTGCCATGTGCCAGGAAGTCTGACATGCACAGGAGGCCTCCTTGTGTGGCTCTCAGTCACTGGCCAATTGTGCTTTTCTGTGACCCAGAGTCCAAATCTGGCCAGACGTCTGACCCCCAGCATGGGTTGCTTGTGGGCACTAGCAATGATAATAAATATTAGGGCACATGTTTGGGAGTGTATTCATCTCCTCCCCCCTCCCATGACTGGTGAAGCCAACATTCGGATTTTAAAGCCCCCTTGGCTAGAATTTAGGGGATGAAGCCAAGTCTTGTTACTCTGTAAGATAACGATGTATAAACATTTGCTTTGCAAATGCCTTTATGTTAATTTCCTGTGTTATATTTATAGGCTGTAATGCATGTGGTGGGTTTGTGCTGTGTGTACAATACAAGCATTCATTGCCAAGGCAGTGCTTTCCCAGGTAGCCTGACTGAAAGCTCTGTCTCACACAAACACTGCATTCATGTAGGTTTTTTCAGCCATATTATACATGTTCTTGTAAATGCAATGCATAGAAAGTACTGGAGTAGTTTGGTGTTCTCTACAGGATGTAAAGAGGATATTTAACAAATTGCAGCACTAAGGTTTAAGCCAACCTTTGTGGAAGATTTATGTTAATGATTTTCAAGTGTCTGTCAGGATAAATTGACAATAATCGTATACTATATACTTGAAAATTATTGTAGAAATCATCATACTTCTAATAATATTATTTGAATCTCAAGGCCATATTTTTTTAAAGCAAAAATACATTTCTGTATAAGATAACTGGATCCAGAGTCTAGAGCATTCTGCTACTTTTTAAAGTCCAGGTAGATAAATGCAGATAAAAGTATGCTAGATGCAAGCCAGGTTTGGTGCAAGGAGCTCTGAGGTTTGTAACCTTATGCCAAAGGATGAGGCAATCTGGATTGAGGTTTGCATTGGGTGGGAGCCAAGGAGTAAGGAGGGAACCAATATAAGATGTGAGAATTTTACATGGTTTCCTTCCAGAGCAAGGTAAGGCTTTGAGTGACAGATCACCAGGAGCTAAGTCACAGAAGGGATTTCATTGACCCATCATGCATCTTGACCTGAGCCAAGCAGAAGGTGAGCAGAGGGCCTGTCTTGAACCTGTGGGATTTCAGCAGGAATGGGAAGACTTCCCTGGTCCCCATGTTTTATTGAAGATTTGAATTTGTTGTCTTGTTAGTTGTTGGTGTAGACAGCAAAGCTGGTGTGAGCAGAGGCAGGCCAAAGCTGGCTAGCTGAGGGTAGGAGGAACGGCCTATCTGAGGTCTGGGTGGTGACTGGTGAGGGGCTTCTAGGCCACTCTTAACATTCCTTCAGAAACTTAAAAAAGGAAAGCAGTATGGATGAAATTCAAAGCATCGTTAGTGTATGGACACACTAAGAAATGTTTTATTACTCTGTGGATCACCTACATTTTGTGTTTTAACTAGAATAGAAATCTCTGAAGTTTGCCACAAAGGTGAAGTAATGATTCTGTCTGCAAACATGGCTTTCAATAGGAGAGTTTTAGGTTCTCTAATTTCTTGTTCTCTTGATAATGATCACTAGCGTTGCCCCCAGTCTGTAGTTTCTCCTGCCAATCTCAGTTAAATGAAGATGTGTAATCAATAAAATGCAGGCACATGCACGAAGCAGGTGGAACACTGTGTGATGTGTGAGGCTGAAGTGAACCAGCGATGGTGCACCTACGCTTGGGGCCATCTGTCAGTGAGAGGATGCACCTGGAAGTGAGAAGACAGAGCTTTGCTGGTTTTAGATAAAGATGAACTTGAGTGTGAGAGCGCTGGCCACTGTCAGTTTGCTGCACGCGCTCTCTGTGGCAAGTGTACGTGTTGGAGATGTGCGCTTAACTTCTCAAGTATTCAGTGAGTGTGGTACCACATTCTCTCTTCCATTGCCTTCCAAGGCTTCAACCAGTGTGGGCTGCTGCTACATCCAATGGCCACAGGTGGTTGATAGGCAATGGATAGTTCTTTCTAACAGTGCTAGGGGGCTGGAATTATGAGGTCAGGGTGTATGAATGTCAGGACTCTGGTGGGGACCTCCTCCTGATAATAGTTTGGTCAAAGTCCCTGTGTATCTCAAATCGACACAGAACATAAAACAAGACAAAGCCCTCACAGGCTCTTAAAGGGATACCCCATCTTGTGGTTCGGCTCATATAGCCTCACCCATCTCCCTGAACCTTAATCACCTTCCAAGGCTCCACCTCCTAATATGTCACAACATCCATATGAAAAGCAAACAAATTACTCATTGAATGATGAATTGGTGTAAGGCGGACCAACTGCCTGGAATGGAACCTTGGGGCACTCAGCAAAGTTATGAGGCAGGCCGCAGAACAGGGTTGGCTTTGGGATGGGAGCTTGCAGGAAAAGTTCATTCAGAAACCAGCACTGTCAGTCACCATCTCTGAGTTCCCACAGCTAAGCTTGGCCTCTCACCTCTCACCTTTCACCTCTCACCTCTCACCTCTCACCTCTCATCTCCCTACACCCTGCCCTATGATGCCCAGCTACACATGTACTGAACTTCACAACTGAGGTGGCCTATTTGCCTGTCTCCCTCTATCACATTGTGGGATCTATGAGGGGAAGCTGAGTCTACACTCATTCAGTGTCATATTCCTAGCATCTCTCCCAGGGAAAATAAGATAAGTGACCATCAAGCCAGTGAATGACTAGAACAAAGCAATTGACCTTCAACTAGACCTTTTGCAACATGCTGCACAGGACTCAGGCCCAGATGTACCCTACAGGGGAGCTCATAACTGTTTATCTTAATTAGGGGTTTGGCCGGTTGTTCAGGTAGGAATCTCACTGAAATGGGGGCCACATGCATATTGAAGCTCAGAGCCAGACACCCGTGAGCACCTGCAAAGAGGGGTAGCCTCTTAGGTGTGTGTTCATGGATGCTTCCTGGCTGTCCCGCTCATCTTGTCTCCCAAGCACATCCCTGCTCTTCCATGGCAGGCAGTATCCCAAGCTCTTTCCTAGCACTGACCTATCCTCTTGATGTCTGCCTGCTTGGCCACTCCCACACAGATTCCCTCGTGGCCCAGGACTAAATGCCAGGGGTCAAGGATGGGACGGGAAGGTGGAGAAGAAGTTGTAAGCATTTAAGGCTACAGGGATAGAGGTGGCCGAGGACCAAGCAAACTAAGTTAAAAGGTTGTTCATGGTTAAGAACGCAGAGAGATTTTAGATTTCATTTTTTTTCTTGCATAATAAGTGTAATTATGTTTACATATTCAATGTTTAATATTGGCTGCATTGAAAAGCCAGTTTTTTATAGCTTATGAAAACCTAAATACTAATTCAATGAACCAGTGGGAACCACCTTCTCAAAGTACATGTGTGCCTTCCATTTTCCTCACTTTGCAACTTCTGTTCTGTACTCTTGATTCTCAAATGTATCCATCATTTTGGAAGTTCATTAGGGCAGGTCAAGTTTTTTATATCCTTAATTAAAAAATACAGTGATACAAAGGGCTCTGTTTGCTGTTATTTGATGCATAAAATCCAATAAAGAAGTCAGACACAAATGTGTTAAGGCTAGGCTTTTCAACAATGGAAGATCATTCAACATTATAAAGAAAAATGACCCATCATCAAATTTGAGCATGTGCCTTAAGGAGACAGCCTAAGATTACAGACTAGTATAAGGAAAAGGCAAGAAAAAGGTGCTTTTCAAAGTCTTGAGGACTCAGAAGTCATGACTCAGTTTAATCAAGATGAGTGTTAGGAGTTGGATCATTCTACCTGAGAGATGAAAATTAAATTACTATAAGGCAAGTACCAGTGGCAGGTGTGGCCTTAAGGTAACTTTTATATTGAGCTGTGATTGAGCCCTATATGGATTCTTTCCCACAGCTCTCAACTTGGTGTTAATGGGAAAATAATCTAAACATTTACAAAGAACATACAAACGTGTTTTGGAAAATGACACCATAAATAGAGTTTGATTTTAAACGATCTAAGCAGAACCACATATGACACATTCACAATTGTACATTCCCTTCTTTTGTCATTATTATTTTATAAGACATGTTTTTTAATTATTTTTTTATCAATTATGGTTTATTCACTTTGTATCCGCCCTGTACCTCCCTCCCTCCCTCCCCTCCCCTCCCAATCCCAACCTCCCTCTTCCCCACTCATGTCCCTCTCCCAGTCCACTGAAAAGGGAGGTCCTTCTCCCCTTTTCTCTTTTAATTTATTTTTTCTCAATTATTTATTTTATTCACTTTACATCCTTGTAGCCCCTTCTCTCCTCTCCTAGTCCCACCTTCTCTCCCTTACTTCCCCTTTTCTGAGGAAAGGAGAGCTCCCACCCCCCCCCCCCGCCCCCCCAGATCTTTAAGTTGCATCAGGACTAAACATGTCCTCTTTCCCTGCAGCCTGGAAAAGCAGAAAGTGATCTAAAAGCTAGGAAGTAAGCCCTTGTCTGATGCAGTCCCCACTTCCCTTACTAGAGTAGTCACTTGAAGCCTAAGCTGCCCAACTGCTACCTTAGTTCATGCATGGCCCTTGGTTGATGCTTCAGTCTCAGCAAACCCCTCTGGGCCCTGGTTGGTTGGCTCTGTTGTTTTTCTTGAAGAGCTCCTGTCACTTCCAGGTCCTTTTCTCTTTCCCCCCACTGTTCTGCAAGACTTCCTACACATTGACCAATGTTTGTCTTAGCATCTGTTTGAGGCACTGCTGGGTAGAACCTCTCAGAGGACAACTCTGAAAGGCTCCTGTCTGCAAGCTTAGCAGAGTATTGTTCATAGTGTCAGGGGTTGGCACTCTCTGGTGGGGCTTTGGTTGGGTCAGGCATTGGTTGGGCATTCCCTCAGTCTCTGCTCTATCTGCTCTATCTTTAGCCCTGCACCTCTCATAGCCAGGGTAAATTTCGGGTCAAAGTTTTTGTGGGTTGGTTGGTGTTCCCTACCCTTTACTAGAAGACTAGTCTAGTTAGAGGATGTCCTCTTCAGTCTCCATGGTCTCTACTAGGAGTCTTTGCTTGAATCTCCCTCATATCCTCCTAGGAACCTACCCTGATTTAGCTCTCCAGTTTGTCAGAAAGTCACCCCCAACTTCAGTTTCTCTTTTCTCTACAGGCCTTCTGTCCTCTCTCCCATGCTCTTCTCAGCTCTGATCTCCACCCTCTTAACTCTCTGTGTCCCCTCTCCTACCTTGTTCCCTCCCTTCAGCCACTGCCTCTGTCTGTTCTGTCTCCCCTTCTGAGTGAGATTTGTGCATCCTCTTTTGAGTCCTCCTTATTACTTACCTGCATCCTGAATTCTTGCTGACTTCTATGAGCCTTTCCCCTTTATAGCAGGCCTCTCTCAAAATGTGACACAAACCCAAACTGACACAGCTATTCCACGCCAGTGCACCTTAGCTCCCACTGATTTGATTTTCCCAGAAATTAAGGAAAACTGAGGAATTACCCAAGAGAACACGTCTTTCTTTCTTTATAAGATTATGCTGTCTGTGGAAGCACCAAGAGACGTGTTCCTAGTTCTGAATGCATTAAAATCTGAGCATCTACTGGCTGGGAAGATGAGTGCCAAGCTGGGACCCAGTACCTGTGCCAGTTCCCAGAACGGGAGGCCTGCCCGGTGCAGCTCACATGCTGTTTGACATGTGCATTCCAAGCGTGAGCAGAGGGTACTGGCCTCAAGAGTGCCTCCAGAGAGCACTGTGCACACAGAGGCAGACCCAGGCCCAGCCCTGCTTAGCAACTGAGATCAGATGAGATAACTATGTGTTCAAGGTGCTCATCCCTGCAAGCACTCATAGGTCACATTATACAGACTGAGGAAGTCTTATGTATAAGTATGTAGATGCATGTGGACATGTAGATGGATATGATGTATGTATAGGTGTATGTGCTTGTGCATGTGTATATAATGTGTGTGTATATGTATGCATATGCGTGTGTGTATGTGTGTATATGTATATGACATATGTGTATGTATATGTTCTTATATATACACATATATGTATCTTTGTATACATAAACATGTGTACATATATGTGTATATATAACAACATATAGCATATAATAAAAATGAATGAACAAAGGGACTGAATTTGAAAGTAAGCAAGAAGGGATATAAGGGAGAATGTTGGGGGGAAGAGAAGGAAAAATGATATAATTATACTATAACCTCAGGAATAAAAGAAAAATTTGAAAAATAAGAGAGACTCTATTATTACCAATCAGTTTTATTAGGGGCAACATACAGATGCACCAGAGAATTACTAGGAAGACACTAGCGTGGCTGTTGTCTCTTGCAGGGCATGATTTGTCCTTCCAAAAACTAATGCTGAAGTTTAATCTCACCTGTGCAGTATGAAGGAGAGAATTTAGTCTGACTATAGTACTCAGAGACAGGACCTTGGGCCAGGGGAAGACTTGAGGACAGAGGGTGGAGCCACATGATTGAATCCCAGTGGCTTTAGAAGTATAGAGAGGCCAGACTCACACTTATTCATGGCCCCGACTTTCTCTAAATGTTGCTGTCCCAGTACACCCCAAGAGAGATGTCACCTAACACCTCCAGAACTAAAAAACCTGCTGCAGCCACCAATGTTTCTTGACAGTGCTGTGGGCTGACAGTAATGAGTGCTACACCATGAGCCAAAATAAGATTTTCTGGAAGAACTAATGATGTTGTAGTTTGGATATTAATTGTCTCCCCTGCTCCTGTGTTAAATGTTTGTGTCCCAGGATGGTCATTGGGAAGCAGTAGAAACTGTAAGGGGTAGAGCCTTGTGGAAGGTCCTTAGAACACTTTGGGAGGGGGTGACCTCAAAGAGAATTGTCCCTCTATTCCCTCCCTCTCTCTTTGCTCTATGCTTGTGAACAGGTTTGCTCTGCTCCCTAACACACTTTCACTCATTTCCACTCTCTTGGGTTCATCATTCTTTCTTCCTGGAGGACAACCCTGTAGCAATAGAAGGTCATGGTGCTGAGAGTAAAGGCACACACATCAAGCATGCCACTCCAGCCCCTGGATACTGTCATCTGGTTAGGGAAGGGCAGACAATAGGTGCTTTACAGAAGTCTCTGCACTTGAGGATGGGACAGTGCCTTTAAAAAGGTCCCCCTAAACTAGTTCAGCACAGCTCTAGAACTTGCTCATGTTTTCGTCTCCATCGCCACCACCTTAGAATAGGCATTCTGGAGTTTCAATGTATTTCTGTGATAATCACTCCCAGCCAGTCTGCATTTGCTCTTCTGCCACCACAAGAATGCAAACTGTTGTAGCTTGTATTGGGATTACCTGGCTTGGTTCAAACATAACCCATGGAGTACCGGGAGGTAGTGGAACCTTTAGAAGTTGAGATTTCATGGAAAGAAGTTATATCATTAAGGGTATGCCCTTGGAAGGATGTTGACACCCCAGCCCTTCCATTCTCTCTGCTTCTGTTTTAGTTTCCTTTCTGATGCTGTGAAAAAAAAAATCGACAAGAAGCAATTTAGAGGAGAAAGAGTTCATTTGGATTACACATCCAGGTCACAGCACATCACTGAAGGAAGTCAGGGCAGGGACTCAAGCAAGAACTTAAAGCAGAAATCATGGAGAAACAGTGCTTGCCAGATGGCTCTCAGGCTCATGCTCAA
>NW_026596040.1:24400892-24439627 GCF_907164565.1 Psammomys obesus | reverse complement strand
ATCTCACTACAGGCGTAAAGGTACTGGGACAGAGAAAGCACTGACTGAAACCTCTGAAACCACGAGGCAAAACGGATCTTTCTTCTTATAAATTGGTTACCTCGGGTACTTTGTCATAGTAGTAGAAAGTTGTAATTATGTATGTTAATTATACAATGTTCTGATTTTAATTCTCTGCCCCCCCCCCATTGTCAAGAATACAGTCCTAGAAAGACTTTGATGACTGCTAGGTTTCCTGTCTTTGGCGATCATTTTCTTGTTTCTTTACATTCTAGAACATTGCTTTCATTTTCTTAGGGTGCCTCCGTGTGTTAACTGGACTCCTGCCCATGTGTGGTTAACTCCCATCCACCATGAATGCACCTTGAGACCACCTCTAGGTGCTGTTGCTCTCAGATTGAGTTTGGTGGCCTTGTTCACTGTGCCTCCACCTCAGTACACGTCCCTTTGTCACCCTTATCACCTCTGACATTTTATATTTCATATATGTGATAAAATTACAGTGTTTGTATTTTTAGGGTTATCTCTGGAAAACAGAGGGGGAAAGAAAGACTATAAGAGATCTAAGAAGCACTTGAAATCATAGCATATCTTTTCTTCTCAGTAAAATCCATATTCATCTTTCTTTGCTCAGTGGTTAACCTCTTCTCGTGGCAGAAGAGCTGCACAGTTAAGGGGAGCATGGGGGTGTCCAAAGCATGGCAAGTGTTCCGTGTCCCTGAAACCTCAAGCCTCCCCAGGCCAGTAACCATCTACCTCCAGACCTCACTGTATTCCTTTCTTTCAAACCCAGTACACACTCAGGTGACACCCCAGGGTTCTGTGTTTATTATGGAATGTTCCATGGCAGATGGGATGTTTTTGAGGTCTAAATTAAAAAAACAAAAACAAACAAACAAACAAACAAACAAACAAAAAACATGTTGGGTGGTAGATGGAGAATGGTGCTGGCCTTTCTACTTATCCACTGTGGTGTTTATCTGTGAAATGTCAGCGAGCAACTAAAACAGTTATTATTGGAAGATTAGGGGTTTTCTGTAATGTTTGAGGGATGCTTCCTTCACACAGAGGAGTCAGTCCTCTAGGAGTCATTGGAAACTCTACCATCTCAAGAGATTTGGTTGTAAAAGGCAGCAGTCTTTCCTTATGTCTTGTGGGGCTTAATCTCAGCTTCCATTCACATACATGATTTGACCTGTGATGTGCAAAAGAAGACTTCCCATAGACTCCCCAGAGTGTGTAAAGGGAAGAGAAAGTTTTTCTTGAGAATCAGTGAGTTGATGGCTGAGAACACATGGATGGTCTGAGCGGCCAGGAAACTCACCCCAATGTTGATTGAATGAGGCAACTTCATGTCATTTCTTTCTTTCTTTTTAAATAACAGTTTTGTGTTTGTATGTGTATGTGGGGTTATGTATGCTGTGATCCCGCAGGAGCCCACAGATGGCAGAAGTGTCAGATGTCCTTGGAGCAGGCAGTAATGAGCCACCCAGCATGGGTGATAAGAATCAAACTTAGGTTCTCTAAAAAGCATTCCATGTTCTTTCCTTATTTATATTTTCTTTTTATACTTAACTGCTGAACTTCCTGTCCAGCTCCTGGCATTTCATGTCTTAACAGGTCTTTTTAGCGGAGGGTGTATGCTCTCAGCTGTCTTTTTTGTTTGTTTGTTTAAATACATTCCTTACAAAACATTTATTTACCAGAGACCAATTCAAGTAGATTCATAAAACTAAAAGTAAATAGAAACTCCTTAAATATGGTTAAATAAATGGAGACGAGTTTGTCTTTCTCTGGTGAGAAACGAGAAATGAGAAGAAGGGTTGATTCTCTGGGTATTTCCAGAATGCTAAGAGTTTTTTATCTCATAGCTTACAACTTTTCCTTTAGGTTTGCATGAGCTTCAAAGTAAAGCTGCACAAGGATAAATAGACTAATATAAGACGACACTTAAGAATGTCAATTCCTTTTAATTTCATTTTTTGAGGATTTTATTTTTATTTTTATTTGCATATCTTACTGCATGTATTCATTTATTGTCTGTGTGTGCTTGTACACATGCAAGGGCAAACAAGCCACAGTGAGTGTTGGGAGGCCAAAGAACAATTTGCAGGAGTCAGTTCTCTTCTTCTCCATGTGGGTCCTGGGACTCAAATTCAGTACACCAGGCTTAGTGGCAAGTACCTTTATTTTTTTTTAACATTTTTTTATTTTAATTTTTATTAATTACACTTTATTCACTTTGTATCCCCCGTAAACCCTTCCAGTCCCATCCCCCCTCCCCCTTCTCCACACATGCCCCTTCCCAAGTCCACTGATAGGGGAGGTCTTCCTCTCCTTCCTTCTGTTCCTAGTTTATCAGGTCTCATCAGGAGTGGCTACACTGTAAATCAATCCCACTGAAATCAGGGACAAGGCAGGGCTGCCCACTCTCTCCATATATCTTCAACATAGTTCTTGAAGTCCTTGCTAGAGCAATAAGACAATTAAAGAAGATCAAGGGGATACAAATTGGAAAGGAAGAAGTCAAAGTATCAATATTTGCAGATGATATGATAGTATACCTGAGTGACCCCAAAAATTCTACCAGGGAACTTCTACAGCTGATTAATATCTTCAGCAAAGTGGCTGGATACAAAATTAACTAAAAAAAAAAAAAACCAAAAAAACAAAACAAAACAAAAAACAGCAGCCCTCCTGTATACAAAAGACAAAAGGGCTGAGAAAGAAATTAGGGAAATAATACCCTTCACAATAGCCACAAAGGACATAAATTACCTTGGTATGAACCTAACCCAAGCAAGTCAAAGACTTGTATGAAAAAAAATTCCAGTCTCTGAAGAAAGAATTCGAAGAAGATATCAGAAGATGGAAAGATCTCCCATGCTCTTGGCTTGGCAGGATTAACATAGTAAAGATGGCCATCTTACCAAATGCAATCTACAGATTCAATGCAATTCCCATCAAATTACCAACACAATTCTTTACAGACCTGGAAAGAAAAATTCCCAACTTTATATGGAATAACAAGAAACCCAGAATTGCTAAAACAATCCTCTACAATAAAAGATCTTCTGGAGCTATCTCCATCCCTTATCTCAAGCTGTACTAGAGAGCAACAATACTAAAAACCGCATGGTACTGGCATAGAAGCCTTTACTTTCCGAGTCCTTTCACCAGCCTCTTAACTTTGGTTTCCTGTGTATGTGTGTGTGTAAGTGATATTCGAACCATATGCACACGGGTGTCTACGGTAGGCAGAAGAAAGCGTCAGATTTTCTGGAACTGAAGCCATAAGTTTTGTGAGCCACCTGCTCTGGGTGCTAAGCACCAAACCCAGGCACTCTCTAGGGGCACTAAGAATTCTTAGCCATGGCGCAATCTCTCCTGCCCAAAGAAAGTAAAATTCTTAATTTCAATAGTTTTTTTTTTTTCCTTGATTGTTGAATTCTCCTTTTCTTGGAAAGAAACATTTAAATTGTATCCAATCTAAGATGTAAGAAACAGAACATATCATGTGCAATAATTTCAAACCTAGCTAAATAGTAGAGGCAGAACAAGGTTATAAAATTAAAAGGAATGGGAAGTTCTCTGGGCCCAACTTTAAACCAATAGTGCATACTGGTTAGTTTTCTAATTATATGAGAAATTTGTACTGGCCTGGAAGTTCACCATAAATCAAATCAGGTCTTTAGTATAGCATAGGAAATGTTAATAAATATTTTGGGTGTCTTTGAAGTAATTTGGTTGCTTATTCTAAAACAAGCAGTTACACATAGAAATGGAACCTGGCTGACATCAGGGAAACTGATTTGAAATCCTTATTACCACATAATTAGACTGAATCTTTAATGAAACAAACAAACAACAACAACAAAACCTTAAAGAAAGATTCTTCCAGTGACCACTGAACTCAGTGTCTGGCGAATAAGGCTCATTAGTCCGATAGGCCCTCCAAGTTCATCTCCAGGAGCTCATGGAGATGTCCTTGTTAATAATTAACATAGGAAAGGCAGAGCGGAGCCATTTAATGATTGTCATACTGTGGCAGGTGGCAAGGAAGCCTGGTGCCCAATTTGGTAAAAGGAACCTCACTAATTGTAGGTAGGCCCTTCGTTTGCATATTTTACATTGCTGCTTTTGCACTTCAAAGGCAGATTGGACAGTTGCCATGCCAGGCCCTGCAAATGACAAACCACTTCTTACCTTTAGGGAAAGGTGTCTGTCTGTCAAACCCTGGCCTAGACAATGAACAGACCTGAAGCAATACAAAATGGTGTTGACTCACTTGTTTTTCTCTCCTTCCTCCTTACCACCTTGGGTACAGGCTTTGTAAGTAGGAGGACTCTCCCACCCTGTCTGTCTGCTGTAGTTTGGATCCTGAATATGTCTGACAGGCCCATGTGCTTGGTCCCCAGCTTGACACTACTGAAAGTTGGTAGAACCTTTTCAGGTCATTTACAGCATGCCCTAAAGAGGATGGGGGTGGAGGGCTCCCAGCCCTTCTCTTTCTCCTCTGCTTTCTTATCACTGAAGAGCTGTTTTGTTTAACTCACCTCTTTCATCATGTACCGCTACACCACACACACACACACACACACACACACACACACCCCTCCAAAAGACCTGACTATGTTTGTGAACCTCCAAAGCCTTGAGCCAAAATGACCCTTTCTCCTTATTGACTGTCCCAGGCTACAAAGATTCCTTGTAGTACGGGTGTAAAGTAAGGCACCATCATTCATTCCTCAGTTCTAAGAAATGCCTTGCTTTTGGGCTCCAAGCTTATTGCTGAATTGTTATCTCAATTGTTTCTGTGCTTGCAGACACTGCTGTAGTCTCCAAAGCTCTGCTTTAAAATCTGAACTCAAGGCTGTACACACACCTGACGCAAGGCACTGTGCTTAAACTGCATTCCTGGGAGCGGGCAAGTCACCGCTGCGTTTCGGAGTAACTCAGTTTCCCTGGGCAGCCGCTGTCCTACCGCCGTCCCAGGACTGAACTGTTCTGTTTTTCTGGTTCACAGTAGGTTGCTGGCAGTTGGCAATTACAGCCTGTCTCATGGAATTGTTTCTAAAATTTGATGTGAATGAGAGTTAAAAAAAAAAAAAATCTTAAAAAAAAAACCCCAAAAACCTTGGCAAAACTAAAGTAATATTTAGAACTATTTAATTAAATAAGGACTATTGGGATCCAAAGAAGGGATATTTTCCGGAGTCAAAATCAAATTACCATATATTTACGGAGCATCTTCTGTGAGAAAAGCAACGGAGTCAAGCCGATGAGGGGGGAACGGCCTGGTTGTCCAGCTGCTCAATGGCCCAGCTGGGGTCAGGGCGTCCTGTGACTGCCACGCTCTACCAAGTGGACATGCCTCTCCCTCTCTCAAGTCTGTCTTTCTAACCTTCTGAACTTTCGTTCAGTGGGACTTTCCAGCTCGCAGGCAGAAAACCTTCTCTACATTTGGCCTCCCCCCAAGCATGATCTTAGCTGCATGAGAAGCCCAGAAGGCTGTGCATCCAATTTTCCCGGGGAGAGCGTGATTTAAAGTGCTGCCTTGGAGCGCTGCTTGGCAGTCGAAAGTAGTTAAGAACAAATTCTCTGCGGAGAACACCGATTATCAGCAGCCATTGGTAACACCAAGTCTGCGCTTTAAAAGCCTTCATTAGGAAAGCGAAGGGAGGCCCCGAGTCCTCCCCAGCTCAGCCTGTTCGGCCTTTGGAATCCATAGGTACAGAGACAGGCTCCCCAGTTCCACTACAGTTTATTACCTTAGAATCTTTTTCTTCCTAAATGTAGTAGAATGTTTTCTATGGATCCTTTTCTTTTATAAAAGCATGCTTGTGTTTCTGACATATTGGGAGCATTTCTACTCCTTCAAAATTCAAACAGATAAACAGAAAGTTCCAAACAATGAGACATAAAGGGCTTTATTTTTCTAGTATCTTGATAGCAAATATTGAAAGTGTCTAAATAGACTCTGTTGTGTTAAGTGAGTTTACTTTATAAGGGCAGAATTGTAAGTAAAAAAAAATGGAATGGTTTGAATACTTTATATTATATTTTTCTACTGGCTTATAATTTTTCATGTTTTACAGTACCATTTAGATTAAGTAGTGTACACTTCAAAATGATTAGATTCTCTTCAAATGTATTTATCTGCAAAGCAAGGGCCCTTCTGGGGTTCTTCTTTTCCAACATAATATTTTTATTGATTATTTGGAAATTTTATATAATGCACCCTTGTCACACTCCTTTCCAAGTCCTTCCAGCTTGGCCCAGTAACCCTTGTGACCTTCCCCCATTCCTAAAAGAAGAAAAGAAGAAGAAAAAGAAGGAAGAAGAAGAGGAAGTAGTGGAAGAAGAAAAACAGAAAGAGGAAGAAGAGGAAGAGGAAGAAGAAAGAAGAGAAAGAGAACAGAAAAAGAAGAGGAAAAGGAAGAGAAACAAGAAAAGGGAAGAAGAAAAAAAGAAGAAAGAAGGAGGATGAGGAGGAGGAGGAGGAGGAGGAGGAGGAGGAGGAGGAGGAGGAGGAGGGAGTCGTGAGTAGTTCGTGGTGCCACCTGAGGCTGTGTTGGACCAGGGTTTTTTTTTAAAGGCTGTTTTCTTCTTAAACTGATGCAATAGGAGACAGCTTTACAGTTAAATTGTTGTTTTCCTAGCAGCATTTTCCAGATCACCCACTCAGCCTAGCATTTCCATCCTTCTCTCTCTGCAACCCCTGCCGTCTCCTCCGTTTGTTCTAGCTTTCACCCGCTGCTCTCTCTCAGGTGCTTCCTCGGCTGTATCCCCCAGTATGGTTCCTCCTGCTTTGTTTCTTTGATTCTTGTTGGTTCTGTGTTTTTCCCAGGCCTTTCCCATGCTCTGTCTTCTCTGAAGTGTGGTGACTCTCTTCTCTCTGGCACAGGCCTGAGGCCAGCCACATCCTTAACATCTTATCAGACCTGTCCCTAGAATGCCACGCTGGAACCTGGTTCTCTTCAAGATGGTAGCTGTCACTGCTCCTCAGCCTCTGCCCGCTGAGGTTCAAGGTAAGAGACTCTTGCGGGCTTACACCTCTTTCTCCATAAACTATACCAGACTACTCCTAGATGCTACCCTAAAGCCATTCTCCTTTGTATCCCTGTCACTTCCATTGTTGAATCACTAAGTTCCATGGACACTGTGTCTTCTATTTCATTTCCCCTGAAACAGCTGCAGGTCAGACTCACCTCAGCTCTCACCGCTCTTCCTATTCCTCACACTCCCTGCTGCTGCCACTCCCAGCCAGTCTTCCTGGAGACATCAGAGCACTTTCCCCAGGCAGGAGTCCAAACATACCACTTTTTCAGCAACCCTTACAGCCACAGAGAATAAATCAAAACTCAACCTCATAGCCAAAACCTGCCCTACAGCTGGGCCAGACTCACTCACTTTCAGGCCTTTTTTTTTTTTTTTTTTTAATCATGTTTAACTCCTTTGGGGGATCCTGGGCTTTTTTGATTATGAACGCAGCTTCTTTCTCTCAGTGCATGCTTTGGTGTGCAACCTCTGCTCTTCACTCAAATTTTCACTTTGTTTGAAGGGCCCTTATCTCATTCCTTGAGTCCTTGGGGTCATATCAGTATTTATGAGCTAAAGTGACCTCTGACCTTCTCCAGCTTTCCCTGCATTCACATCCATCTGATGGTGGTGGGGAGGGGAATCTCTATTCAATTATGTGACACTGCTTCATTCTTATATGTGTGTGTGGGGGTTGTATGTGTGTGTGGTTGTGTGTGGGGTTTGTATGTGTGGGGTTGTGTGTGTGGAGGGAATGTGTGTGTGTGTGTGTGTGTGTGTGTGTGTGTTCTAATGTAGTGCTGGGGATTGAACCTTGGGCCTCACGCATTAGGCAGAGTGTTCTGTTCCAATACATCCTCAGTCTTACACTTGTTATATCTTACCTGGTTGACAGCTGTTTCTCCCTCAACTTTTTCAGTTTACAAACCTCGACTCAAAGCAGTTACCGAGCATTTCACACTCCCTCTCACTAATGTCTTAGGTCTCACAGTCTTCTTTTACCACGACTTCCCTGCCACCTTCTTACCTCCCATCTCTAAGCCCAACAAACTGAGTGTAAACTAAGCCTTGCAATTGCACATACGTTTCATGGTGGGGATGGGAGCCAAAGGCCTATTGACTTTATTTTAATAGGACGAATAAACTTTATTGTTGAAGGATATGGTTTGACAGTGAAAGCTAAGTGACTTGGCCAGATAATGTAAGTGAGTTGACCTGGATTCATGGGCCTTTGCTCGCTTGCTGTGTAGTGGGTACACATCTGGATTATTTTCTCCCTACACAATCTGAAAACAGCATTATGAGGCTTGCTAGTGAGGACAGTCGACATCATGCAATCCTTGGTCTTTTCCTGAACTGTTGTAATTGCTGGAATGTCAGCCAATGGTGTATTGAGTGCCAAGCAAGTGTCCTAGCCCTGAGCTACTCTGTAGTTCTTCCTGGCTCTTGGAAGTGTCTGGGAAGTGACCAACATGTATGTATGTTAAGTTAGTCTCCCAAGAACTCTTTAACATAGGTGTCCTATTATTGGCTCTAACTTATAAATGATGCAAGTGAGGTTCTGGAGAGAGGGCTCAGCTGTAAAAGCACTTGTCGCTCGTGAAGAGAGCCAGGTTCAGTTCCTAGCACCCACGTGTTATCTCACAGCTATCCATAACTCCACTTAGAGGGGATTCAACATCCTCTGTTGATCTCCCTGGCCATTGGGTGGACATGCAGTGCACATCCATACATGCAGGCAAACACGCATATTCATAAAATAAATACAGTCCTAAAAATAATAGCAGCAATTGAGGAAAGCGAGGTGCAATGAAAGCACAGCATTATGGGTAGTAGGTCAACTGGCAGAACTGACACTTTTTCTCAGGGCCTGCGACGGATGGCGACTTTTTCCCGATTGCGGTTATTAAAGCATCACAAGATACGCTAGTATAGCATCTGCCATGTAGCAGATAAACATAAAGTTATGTTTATGCACTTTTATATTTGTATGTAAATGAAGAGAGGAGGGAAGTGAATAAAGAATGCGAGAAATCAGCACAGACCTCAGGAAGTTGGGCTTCCTGCTTGGCTGGCACAGCCTGCTGATGGTAAACACGGAGGGATGGAGGACTGAACCAGGGCAACAGGTCACAACCATGGCCCGCGTGTGGAGCTCTGTATTTCCTTCAGAGTGCTCACACTGATTAGTCTATTGGTCCCATTTCTTACTTTTCTTTTTCTTTTCATTTTTTTTTTTTTTCTTGAGACAGAGTTTCTCTGCCTAGCCCTGACTGTCCTGGAACTAGCTCTATAGACCTTGAATTCACAGAGACCCACCTGCCTCTGCCTCCCTAGTGCTGGGGTTAAAGGCGTGCGCTACCACCGCCCAGCTGATTAGTCTATTTCTTAAAAGGTGTTTTTTATATTTGTGTAGGTATGTGGGCATGCATGTGTGCATGTGTGAGCATGCAGACATGCATGTGCCATAGTGCACACGTGGAGGTCAAGGACAATCTTAAGCATTCATCTTTGTCTTCCACCTCGTTATTCAGGGCTATGTATGTGAGACCAGCTGGCCCATGAGCTTCCTGAACCCCCCTCTCCTCACCTCCTGGCTCACCATAGGGATGCTGAGATTACAGGTGTGTGCTATCGTAGACGTGGCTTTACGTCACATCTGCAGATTCGATCCCAGTCTTCTTTCCTATGCAGCAAGTGTTTCATCCACTGGGCCATTTCCTCACCCTTGTTTCTTAGAGTCGCATCCTAAAAGTGTTGATCGAAGCTTATAGAATAGACATTTTTCTATCCATTCAGACACGAGACGAACGTGTCTAAGTTGCTTGGGGTCACGACGCATTCCTGGGAACTCACAGGTTTCTTACGTTTGACCAGTGGGGGCTGTGTTGCTCTCAGTGACTGAGAGCCTTTCCAGTCTCACAGTCTGGGGTTGTGCCCTGTTCTGCCGTGACTGCCTGTGTGTACATGTCCTGCATATTGCCTCTTGCAGAGGGGTCTGTTTCGGGTTTGTTTTTTTGTTGTTTGTTTCTGTGTGTGTGTGTATACATTCTCTTGGATGATGAGGCGACACAGTTATGGTAGGACTGCTTCCCACACAAGGCCTAGAGATTGATTAGTCTCTGAGCAACCCACAAAACATCACCAAGATATTTTCTGAGCTGTCCAAAGGACCAAACACAGTCAATAGTTACCAACATTATATTCCACTTACTGTTTGTATGTTCCATTCTTGGTATCAATTTTCTTGCCTTATTTATTCCTTGAGTCTTAAATAATAGTTAATTTGTGTGGCTGAATAAGAGAAGTTCAGAGAAAAAAAAAAGTGATACCCATAAAACAGCAGATACATTCCTGGATGACAACCCTGACTGTGAGCTGTTCCCTCTGCTCATTAGGAATCAAGCGAATCAATACAGTCTCCCAGAAGAAAAGATGCTCGCTGTTTCTCTTCTCTTGTAAAAATTCTAAAGCTTTAAAGTAAGACACATTCTTATGCCTTGCTTTTCTGGATGAAGATGGGTCCTGGGGTCGCAAGGGCCTGCGCATTACAGGATGTTTGTTATACTGGCCAGCGAAGCCCCCATTGCGTTGCCTCTCCATCATGGGTAGCTTGCAGTGGGTAGAAGTGCTGGCCATGAATAATGCATGCTGTGTTCCTGTCCTGCATGGCCTGTGTAATGCGTGTGCATCTAACTGCCTGCATCTGAAGTTTCTTCCTGAGCGGTATATAAATGCCTTTGGAACTCCGTTCTGGAGGCGTTTTCATTAACTCCCGCAAACTGTGCCCATCCCTGTCTCTCTTTAACTGCATCCTTGGTGGTTTCCATAAGGCTGAGGGTGTGAGCTATGACTCCCGGTGGCTCCTGTAGCTGCTTTCAAGCTGAGGAATGTTATTTCAATGTCCAAATCCCTGGACTCAGCAGCCTTCCTTACTGAATCATTACAGAGAACAAAGGAGCAACTCAATCATTAGGGGAAAAACAAAACAAAACCCCAAACACTTAGAATGCTTTCAGGGTCAGACAGCACTCTCTGGTGAGAGTTAAATTATTAAAATAACAGGAGTTCTGGGAAAGACCTAACTGTTTGCTGGATGACTTGGCTCTGGTCTAAAACCCTTCACTGAGATCAAGTTTATTTGGTGAGAGAGCAAAGAAACGGGGATTAAAACAGGTCAGTGATATGACTCATCATAGGAGAAATATTGCAGGCTGACATGTTAGCCAATTTCCCAGCCAAAGAATCCACTGGAAAAGGAAAGCCAGGAGCAGGGTGGAAACTCAGAAACCAGTTGAAGACTCTAGGTTTGGATACATCTTTCTGGGAGTGTCTCCTCATTGACAAACAGTTCAGAATTCTAGTTACACAGCTCAGTTAAAGAAGCTAAGTTTGCAGAATGCCTCCCTCCATTCTCTTGCAATTCCTTCCTGGAGTGTCATTTCTGCTCCATAAGCTTGCTTCTATCATCCCACTTCAGGCATCATTTGTTACTTTCGGTATTTCTAATGACCATTTGAAGTATGAATGCAATTGTATGATCGAACTGGCCTGTTGGCCACACAGTACAGCAAGGGATGGGCAGACCCAGGTTTTCAGTGCCTTCTCAGGGGTTACAATTGGTTTACTGATGGAACAAAGAAGCAAAGTGATTTAAGGCATGGGGAAAAGGGATGGGAGATGGAGCAACAGCAGCCTGCTTGTACATAAGGATGCTGCACACAGAGGCAAAGTGTGTGGTTTCTTTGAACTGCGTGTTCAAAACGGTGATGTCACCGTGATCTAAGATGGAGTTTTTTGATCTCTTGATGTCACAAGGTCATCAAGCAGATACGTGGGCCCTAATGAAAAAAAGTCCTTAGTTTCAACCACAATTGGCTTCCAAGACCCTGAGAAGCAAGACATTCAACGATTTTCATCATGACCTGCCCATCAGTGCGAACTGTATTTGTCTGGAGCAGCCAGCGGGATACTGATAACACATCACCAGAACCAGGTGTTCAAGGTCAACTGACAGTAAGTGAGTAACAGAGAGGCAGAAACAGCCAAGGGCCAGTTAGCGAAAATGTGAGCCAGCTGCCTGTGTTGTGGCTGGGGATGATCCCAGATAGGACTCCACCCTCAGGAGTCTGGAGACCTAGGTCCTGTTCCTTAGATAGGTGCATTTCAGAGCATGACTCTCAAGCCTTGAGGAACTGACCCTCCAAGCAGAAGATCCATGTTTATGATTGTAGCCCCTTCTTTCAGCGAATGCCCGACAGATGGGTGCAGCCTAGGCAGCAAGGCCTTAGCTTTAATTCTTGACATGCCTTGCTTATTAACAAAGAGGCACTGGCAGCTTGCTTTCCTGTTTGTTTTCCTGTCAGCTTAACCCATCAGTTAATCGGAGAACTCAGTTAATCAGCACCTTTCGTTCCCTCCAGGCGAGCCAAGTCTTTGTGCTGTACTTTGCAAAAATAAAAACTGAATCATAATATCAAACAGTGCAGCTTTTGTCTTCATGGTTTTGGTTCTAATCACCAGCTCCTTCAGCCATCCTGTAGGCTATGCCACCGCTGATACTATTAACAGACTGTTTACACGCGATTCAACATGGAGAATCTATTTAACACACTATGAGCTATGAGACCCCTCCCTCATTGTTCTTTAAGCTCTTATTGTCAGCCCTGCTCCTGACATTCATTTTCCCATAAAGAAGTAAAGGCTTTGGGGATGGGACACTTTGGCTCTAGTGTGCAACTACTGGGTTCTGCCTTCCTGCCTTAGTTTCATAGAAGCACAAGAAAAACAATTGACTGTACTTTGACACCACCAGTGCCTGTTCTAAACACTCCATAGACAAACTGTACCACAACTGAAAGAAATCTGGCCAGCTTGAGTGAGCGTGGTGAGCATGGCCCTGGCAGGCCTTGTCCTCTCTCATTCCCTGTGCCCATTAGATTACATTCCTAAAGCTAGCCACCAAGGTATATCCCTTATTTGGCCACTTCCTCCCCCTGAGGCTGACTATCAAGGTCCAGCTATCAAAGTGTTGAAGTCCAGCAATCACCCCACCCCCGACTCACCTAATTAACATGCCAAGTTAAAATTAAACGTCTCAGCCTAACCATAGCGTTTCCCCTTGTACCTTTATAAACTGCCGTTTTCCTATGTGCCACATCTGTCTCCTCTCTATCCCGAGGCAGTCCTTTGTCCCACTCTGGGGCAAATATCTCTCCTCCCTCCTGCTTGTACCCTTTCGTTTCTCCCTTATCCTCTATCCCCTGTCTTTGTCATTTATTTCCTGTTCTCTGTCCCTCTGGGGCAAATAAATCTCCTTTGTGCTGAGAACTTGGTCTTGGAGATCCTGAGCAGAAACTTCTCCTTTCAACAAACACAACAGATTGCTCCAGTTTCTGCAAGGGTTGCCTTGGTCAGGGCTGTCTCAAATGCTTTTACCTGTTTTGCTCTCAGTGGACTGTAGGTGCCCATGCAGTATTTCCTAGAAGGCCAAAAGAACTGCTGTAGATAGGTGACCTACAGACCTCTATTTACAGGTGATGTTTGCTGTGATAGACACAAGAACCCTCTTCTGTTTAATTAACCAGGGCTTTGGTCTCACTTGAAGATAGTAAGTGACACCCAACATCTCCTGATATTGCAACATTAGACCCAAGACAAAGCTTCTTTTGTCTTTCTTTTTTTAAAATAATTTTTATTTCTTTATATTAATCACAGGTTATTTACTTTGTATCCCAGCCGTAGCCCCTACCCTCCCTCATTTTCTTCCAATCCCACCTTCCCTCCATCATCTTCTCCCTGCCCCTTTACAAGTCCACTGATAGGGGAGGTCCTCCTCCCCTTCCATCTGACCCTAGCTTCAAGTATCTTCAGGACTGGCTGCAATGTCCTCCTCTGTGACCTAGCAAGGCTGCTCCTCCCTGGGGGAGGGGCAGCAGGTCAAAGAGCCAGCCATTGAGTTCATGTCAGAAATAGTCCCTGTTCCCCATACTTGGGAAACCCCCTTGGATACTGAGCTACCATGGGCTACATCCGAGCAAGGGTTCTAGGTCATATCCATACATGGTCCTTGGTTGGAGAAACAGTCTCATAAAAGACCCCTGTGTCTTTTGCCTTTCTTGCTTTACTTTTAGCAGTGCAGGATGAGCTGACAGCCTGAAGTCAGAGCAGTGACAGTAAAGCAAAGGGAGTTAAAATGACAGCAGAGAAGGGGGCAGCACACAGAGCTGCAAAAGGAAGCAGAGCCGCAGGGCTGGTGGCTGTCAGTGTCAGAAACATCGGCAGCCACAGAGAAGCTGCAGTCGCTGCCTCCTGAATGCCAGCAATGGTGGCCGCCTCCATAGCAGCAGGAGACAGCTGAATGGTTCAAGAGAGCATCTCTGGGCAGAGAAAGCAAGAATGATGGTGAACAGAGAAAGGACTTCAAGCTGAGGCTGAAGGGTGGAAAGCTGTAGATGAGAAACTGCAGGCCACGGTCACGTCTTTGAGACCAAGGGTCTCAGACACAAGAGGTCTAAAAGCTTTAACAATGGCATTGTCATGAGCTGAAGAATCTCAATAGCTGGGCCTGCTTGGAAGCTGCAGCTCCAGCTGTTGCCAAGGACCGAAAAGTTTTGATTTCTTTCCTTTGTCTTAGGTAGAACGAGTCTCTTAGCCAAAGCATCTAGGAGGCACCAGAGGGCGCCACTCGAGGCTACTGTGCCTTCTGGTGCTGTTGCCATTGCAGGTTTCTCCTGGGAGCTTACCTGGTGTCTCATCTCCCGGGGACTGCTTGTCTCCTGTAGGGGGCACAGAGGACCTTGTGCTCACAGATAAGCTCTGAGGAAACCAGGAATGTTAAACAGGCAGGGCTGTCTCTTCAAAGAAAGAGCGATACAACCCGTTTTCCACCAAGAAGGCTGGGAGCAGAGGCAGTTAATAGCCTGGTGACCTTGGTGCTGTCTGTATGACAGAGACCGCACCAGATCTTTCCCCAGACTCTTAAGACGTTACATATAGTCAGTCTGTAGAACACATCTTTATAGAATAGGTCACATGAATAGGTCACATGCACTTTACCATGAGTTTTGATGTAGTCATGTCTTGAGCTTTATTGTACACACAGGATTGAGCTAATCATCACCAGGAAAATTTTTTTTTCTTTCTTTGTGCTGTGCTTAAATATGCCTGAAATAAACTATCCAGACTCAGACTTCCGAAGTTTAAGCCAACACTGGCTACTGAGTCAAGCTGAACCCGACTTCTGTCTTGCCTCATGCAGACTGACACTCTGCTGGCTATGGTGTTTGCTGAGAGCCCTCACATTCTCCTGGGGAATGAAACACAAAGACAAAAGGGCATGAGCAAATCCAAAGATTTGTTAAGTGGAAGATGGAGGAAAGAGAGCTCCCAGATAAGTAGATAGCAGCCCAGGAAGTGAGTTTTAGTAGTTCTTTATGGAAGTTCCAGGCATCTATTTAATGAGGTTGTGTATGGTAACAAAGTCCAGCCACTGTTCCAGAAGATCATTTAGAAATCAGGGCTTGTAATTTCACATTGGAGTGGACAAGTCTGATGTAGATAAACGGACATAGAATTCAACTTGGTCTTCCATGTGGCAGCATGTGGGACTATTCCACCTCAAGACCCCTGATCCCTTTCTGTAAATCTGCTTGTTAGAATCTGCCACTCTCCTGTCTTGATGCTAGCTACTGCCAAATGCCAAGGGATATAAATGCTGCCAAAGATGAACTCTTGAGGAATTTCTCTGTCTCTGCCCACAGTGCCCATCCCAGTGCAGCACAAGGACCCCAGCTAGACTGGAGGCTTTGTCACAATGCTGCTCTAGCCCGGTCCTTACACTACAAGTGGAAGGGTCCTGCAAAATACAGGCAGTATGACATCATCCTTCTACTCCACACCAGTATCCTATGAACTGAAAACTCTAAGGTCCTCTTGTGACCTCTGTGACAACCCTATCCTCTTTTTATGGGACCACCACATCTCCGGGCATGAGAGAATTTGCCGCTTCCTCGGCCTGAAGTTTCCTTCCCCAAATATGAGTTTAGCAGGGTACTCTGTTGACAGTCACTTTTATTTCTTGTTTTGTTTCCAGAACCCAGGCAATGCCCAGCAAGTGATAAATGCTTAATTATCGACAGGTGAATAAGTGAATGATGACTTTGATTCATGGAATACAAAAGTAATAAAGGAGATGGGAGGGAGGAAGAAATGTTTGCTTGGTTGTTCAGTTTGTTCTAGAGCTACTTGCTATATTGTTCATATGATCAATGGGTTTTGTGTTGCATGCTGTTTCCACCTTGATCTTATAAGTTAATGGGATGGGACAATGTAACATCAGTGGGGGTTAACTGAAACAAGCATTTTCATATTGGAAACATGGAGGCTCCTTCCTTACTCACCCAGCAAGTAAAGGAATCTGATCTCTGGGATGGGACTGGTGGGAACCTTAGCACATGATCATGGAAAACAGCTGGGTTCCAGACCCTCCTACTGATGTTCTCTTTTACATCATATATAAATGACAGGCCCATGATCGGTCAGTCTGTCAGTTTACCACCGTCAAGGCTGCCTTGGTTTATAGAACACATGCTTTTGATGCTTCTAATGTTTCTGGTACTCTAGGATGCTGTTAAAAACAAAATTGTCAGTATATGCCAGTGTGTAGACATGAACAAGATGGACTATTTAGGACAGCAGAAAACAGTAAGAAGAGAGGATTTGGGAGGAAGAGTTTAGAGTAATGGATTGGAAGTAGCTTAGAGGCCTGCACTTAATGTTCAGTACTGGTTGAGAAAGGGCAATGTTTTATTGGTCTCAATGTCTCACCCAAGTCCTCATTTGGCATATGTTGGGCCTCTTTGCTGGGTCTTTCAGAGTTTGCTACAGTAGGAACATGCTCAAGATACCAGTGGGAGATGGCAGCCATTGAGCCTGGAATGGAGGGATCTGCAGTTTTCAGTTTCCTGAAAGAAAAATATTATTCTTTGAGCACCTTGCTCAAGATAATTGTTTATTCTGTTTGGCCCTGAAATGTAGGGTATTATGAAAGCATAGTTATATCCTTGAGTATTAATTATTTTGCAAATTATTCTTATACAATCTCAATAAATACTTAAGTGTTTTTGAGTAGGCTAAGACATCAAAGAGCTGGCCATAGAAGCCAATGTGCAGAGTGGGGCATCACTGCAGCCTTTGTAGGATGCCCATTGCCAAAATGCATGTCTTCTGTTCATAGATGATCTTGTGAAACTGGCATAACATTATGTCAATGTATGAAGTACTGTGTGAATTTTCAACATGGTTTGACATATGCAATGAACACGTAAGAGTAGAATGTGGGGGTTTGGGAAGAAGTTTGTCAAAAGGGGCAGAACTATGATTCTAAAGGGCAAATACTTTCCTGTGTTATCTTACACAATAGAGTGACTGTGTGTGTTACTACAGTTAATGTCAAACATTGCATATAACTATGTAATGGTATCTATTTCAAGGTAGCTGGTTTAAGTCTTAAGCTTCAGTGCTATGTTTTTCCTGTTTCATACTCCTGCCCATAAAAGGATGAATTGTTCATTGTCGCTCCCCTTTTAGAGGTGACACTGCTTAGCTGCTGAAAGGGACAGTGTTCTTTTTCCCCTTTGCTCAAAGGCGTGGCCACGAGTGTGCTTCTGCTTGTCTTCTCATTCCTCTCAGAAACAACCATTTCTTGCTCCTGTTCAGAACTCTCCCTATCCTTCCAAGTGTGGCTGTGGGGTAGGTAGTGGTTCCCACATTCACCCACAGGAATGTCACACCAGCTCACAAGTCCCTAGCCAGGATGTTCTTGAACTCAAGTCAGACTCTCACAGCCCGCATTATGAGTTCTCTTCTGAAGCACCACTGTGCCTTTTTTCCTAGATCTTGTCCCAGGTAAAGATCCCGTGGTGACCAAGTAGGCTGTGGGACCAGTGTCTTCATGCTTGTCCAGTAGTAAAGAAGGGTTGGCATTCGGACTTCAGGTATGAAAACTGGGATGATAGAGTGTGCCTGGCACAGATGGGATTTCAGCGTTCCACAGAGGTAGTGGGAAGCTGCAGTTTCTTCCTATGTCAAACAGCCCAGCCTCCCTCTGGAAGGCCTGGAATCCAGTAAAGAGCACCTTTGCTACCACTTCGGGGAGGAGGGTGGAGCACAGATTCAAACTGAAAGTCTACTTTCCATAGGGACCCCCTGGCCTTCCCTTTGCACACACCTGGGGGAGGTTTTCCTAAAGTGAAGAGAATCCTTTCTAAAACAGTCATTGTATACACTTCTGCAAAGTAAGTGTCATTGCCGAGGTCCAGGGGCACTTGCCTTTGTGCATTCGCCTTATCTCTACAATCACAAGTTCTGGCTTTTTCAGATGAAAAAGGCCAATCCAGAGAGATATTACCATTTACTTGTGGTCACACAGCTCTTGGGGTTGAGAGGCAGGATTTCTGAGGCAGGCTGTCAACTCCTTAAGTTTACAGGGCAACCCAGTGACACCCCCTTCAACGTGTGTGTGTGTGTGTGTGTGTGTGTGTGTGTGTATGAAAATTTATTTCTTAACGTCCATTAGATTTTTCATTGGAAGTCCTGATAAGGTGTTGAGCTGAGAATTTTCTAAGCCAAGTATTCTGAATTGTATTTCATGTTACATTTGATATTGTTTTCAACACGTGTTGCAGGCATCCCCACAATGCTCTTCAGCTACAGAAAGAGGCATCAAGAGTGTGCCCAGAATACCTATGACCTCTTGATACAACCAAAGCCACAGAAGTCTGGTGTGAAATGGCTTAGAAATGAACCCCAGCCCTGAGTCATGTCTCTTCCAGTGTGAACACTCAACTAAACAGAGAAGAATTAGAAAGGGGCAAGAAGAACCGATAGTTTTTATCACCACTGTCCCTTCATGTGTGTTTCCTTTACACCATAACATAGAGTTTGCCTTATTTTCAATTATTTCCAGCCCAATGTAAGGCCAGAGCTCTGCTCTCTATTCCTTTCACACACTGGTCTCTACCTTAGCAAGGAAGAAGCATCCCAGAGATGATTTTACTTCCTCTTCCTGATCTTACTTCCTCTCCTACTTATTAATTAGTGGAAACTGTCTGGGATTCCAGCTGAAAGCTGGGATGAGACCAAGGAATGGCTATTGTTAACAATGGAAAAAACACATTTTAATATTCCCCTAGAATTTCATAACCCCTTCTTCTGGTTAAAAAGACACTGTTTTTTGTTCCCTCCATCCCATGATTTACTTTGTGACTCTTACAAGATTCCTCTATGCATGTATTAGTCGTTTTTTTGTTGCTGTCGTACACAAGTTATAAAAGACAGAGTCTGATTTGGCTCACAGTTCTAAAGAGAGAACCACAATGGCAGAGGAGACCTGGGAGCAAGTGGCAGGAGCAGGGAGCTGGAAGAACACACCTTCAGCATCAAGTGTGAAGCAGAGAAGGTGACCTGGAAGTGTGGCCGACCATAAACTGTAAAGGCCTCCCCCTAATGACGTAGTATTTCCTCCACCAAGGCCCAACCACCAAAAAGTTCCAGAATCTTCCCAAAGAGCACAGCCAACGAGAAAGCAAGTGTTCAGATATTTGAGGCCGTGTGAGGACATTCATTTTACTCGAGCCATCGCAAAGCATGACAAAGGTTACATTCCCATAGTCACAAATGAATAGCTTAGCACAATGAAATATTAATTAACCATTCATTTGCAACACAAAATCTTATTCCATTGTGTAAATAAATCACAATTTCTATATCCATTCCTCAGTTGAGGGACATCTGGAATGTTTCCAGGTTCTGGCTATTATGAATGAAGCTGCTATGAACATGGTTGAGCAAATGTCCTCATTATGTACTTGAGCATATTTTGGGACCTCATGAAACTCAAAAGTTTCTGTAAAGCAAAAGACACTGTCATCAGAGCAAAAAGACAGCATACAGACTAGGAAAGGATCTTCAACAACCCTATACTGACAGAGGGCTAATATTCAGAATGTATAAAGATCTCAAGAAGTTAAAAAACAACAAACCAAGTAATCCAATTAAAAATGGGGTACACAGCTAAACAGAGCATTCTTATTAGAGGAATATCGAATGGTAGAGAAAAGAAAGAAAGGAGCATGACACATCCATCGTTTGGGACTTGAGATAAAAAGCTGCAACACGAAGCTCCACAAGAAGCCAGGGTAAGAACTGTGTGGCAGAAGGTTAATTGTCGACAATGTTAAAGAAAGAGTGTGCCAATCAGATCTCGAAGGTTAATTGTTGACAATGTTAAAGAAAGAGTGTGCCAATCAGATCTCAGCACAAGAGCAGTGTGGCCAATGGCGTTTGAGCAGAGTGGAGTGGCTTAGACTGATCGTTGAGCCATAAGTGTGCCATGTATCCCATGGTGCAGATGTAAACATTTTGCTCATGACCACAAAAGTGTGTGTGTGTTCGTGTGTGTGTGTGTGTGTGTGTGTGTGTGTGTGTGTGTGGCTTGTGATATGATTGTATGGGTTAATGTGTGAGGGGATGTGAATGCATGTGGATAGTGTGTAGTACAGGCAAGTGTTAGAGGGATGTGTGTGTGTCTGTGTGTCTGTGTACATGTTCCTGGAGAGAACACTGATGTGAAGAGTTTGCTGATCTTGCTTTTTTTCACTGGGTGATGGATGAATTGCTCAAACCATCCCATCTGAGAACTTTTTCACTAAAAGCATAACATGTTAGATTTTTTTGGAACATCTCTCAGGTGTTTCCCTATAGATTCATTCACTCAGCCAATACTCATCTTGTGTTCAAGCTGCTCAGCACTAAAGGCCATGCTGCTTTTCTTGAGCTGAAGACATTATAGCAAAGAACACAGACAGCCGAGTGCCATTCCAGTGCTGCTGGGCAGAACATGGCATGTGTCTTGTTCTGTGGAAGGTCAGAGAAAGGCTCCATCTGACGTTGCAAAGAACAAAGACAGCCAGGGGAGGAGTCTGGAGGGCAGAATCCTGGAGGAGCCATCCAGGGCCTAACAAAGTGGGAGCGTGGGAGCCACATTACAACATTTCAGAGGTGAGGCGAGCATGGATGGCCTGTGACAGCCATGATCCAACACAGTCTGTGGATAGTATGAAGAGAGAAGGAGAGGGGGGATGTATGAGAACATTTATACATGTGAAATATGAGGGAGAGATCTGTGTTCATGTGTACATGCTGGTGTGAGGCTTGTGTAGTTCCCACAGCCATCTATGGTGTGATGTATGAGTGTGATATGGGTGGGATGTGTGGGATCATACATGTGCTCTGACATGTGAAAGTATGTGTGAGAGCGTACAGGTGGTGTACAGGTGAGAAGTGGAAGGTAATGTATAAAAGTCTACACGTGCTGTGAGGTGTATGGAAAGGTGTGTACCCATGCCACGAGATACAGAGAAAAGTGTGTGAGCATTAAGAGGAGAATCTTGAGATCCATGGAAGCATGTGTCGCTCATACAGCGATTTGTAAAAAAGCCCAAGCTATTGCTTATATTATCTGTGGGACATGAAGCATCCTCCATCAGCAGCCAGAGCAGGGCGGAAGCTTTGTTCCCTGGGTCCAGGTAATTCCACAGTAACTGTTAGCATCTCCATAGCTGTGAACTCGTGGATCCTTTTCACCAAGAACCCCAGAAAGTACGTGGTATTACCATTAGCATTTTACAGACGAGTCCTTGGAAAATCGGGGTGAGGTGCTGACATAACTTAGCATAATTTCACAGTGGATCCGTGCTGGAGGGAGGGATGCTGGCTTGGATTTGAGCCCTTTGAGGAATCTCCCGTCTCAGCTGTGCTGCTGCCAGGTCGCTGCTAGAGGAGAAGAAATTGTAAACAGAAGACATGCTGTTCCTTATTGTCCGGTCTGTTTCCAGGAATCAGATTGCTAAGGAGCAGGAGAGCTGCAGGGCCTTTAAAGGGTGCTTCAAGATGAGGTGAGTTGCTTCCTGGTACATTCACAGCATGAGGTCAAGTGGAATGCTTACATCATTAACCCTTATCAGCTTCGATGTGATGGCACTTCAGAGCAATGAACTGGAACCAGTGATCCCGCCCTTGTGGCATTTCAGCCCCTTCTGTCTGGCTTCCTCTCGAACTGCTCATACTTGGTCCACTTCATCATATTATATCATTTTTACAAGAACTTGTGGTGACAGCAGGCCAAAAACAGAACTCGAAATGACCGTTTTGTTCTCTTCTCTAGTGGCTATTGGAGGCATTCAGATGCTGTGTTCCCGCTGGATGAAATGTACTGTGGACTTCATCCTTAGCCCTGCTGTGCTGATGATCTTGTTGTCTAGCCCACAGTCTTCTCCATGCCCACCTCTGTATGTGAATACACACACCTCTGCAGGATCTCCATGTCCACCGCATCCTCTACAAGGTCACCAAGCTTGTTCCTTTTTATGTGCGCACACTCTTCTGCACGACACAACTGAGGGCCACGAGGTTCTCTGCCCTTCCTGATTAAGGAAAGAGAAAACACTTAAGAAAACCGAATGGCGCTAAACCTCTAGCCGAACTACAAATGAAACGTTTGACCTCAGATATGCTACTTTTTGACCCCAAGCCTCACTCGTTCTCTTGTCAAGCCGTGAACATTTGTATTAAACAGTTTTTAATCTCCTCTACAGTTCTGTGAAGTTCCTGTAAGCAAAATAAACTTTGTGCCCCAAGGGCAGGAGGAATAGTCATCTGAGACCTGAAGATGGAGCGTTCTTGCTTTTGTTCTCCTACAGCTGGACGTAATTAATTGCAAATAAAATGTGGTCTCCAGCCCAGCTCTTGGGCTGTAACACACTTAGATGGTATTTCCATGAACCCTGCAAGATTTACTGCTTATAGAATTACAGACAGTTGGATTAGCCAGATCCAGACTCAAGGATGGATTGAAGAGTGCTTAGGGAGGCCGGTACCCACCTGGGGAAACACGGCATGAATTTGTAACAAAGGGTTGGAAGTTTCCATTGTTAGTGCCATAGTAACACCTGTAAGGAATGACCCATAAGCCAAACATGAAGGTATGATTTGTAATTTTACCAGCAACTGAATAAAAATCTTGAATTTTCAATAGCTTGTTAGTAATGTTAGTAAGAATAGACTTGGGTATTTTACTCCATCATTCTAGGTGTAATTTTATCTCCCGTCCCACAGAGAGGGCTTGTAAATGTGCCTAGGCATGTGACATCAGGGCTGCTCATGACCAAACAAAGGTATAACACAGTTTCTCCTTCTCCATCTCCTCCTCACCTCCCCACCCATGCAACCCCATGCCTCTTTCTCTCTATCTTTAGAGAACAAACAGGCAAATTAAAAAGAATAATTAAAAAAACCTAAAAAGCTCAGGAAACACACACACACACACACACACACACACACACACACACACACCATAAAACCACAAAATAGGAAACCATAAATAATTTACAAGCAAAAAAGGCAGTAAGACAGTAAGATAAAAAAAATGCTTCTAACAGAGCAATATGAGACAACAAAAATTTACGAAAACACCACTGAGTTTTGCGTTGGCCATCTTCTGCTGGGCATAGAGCCTACCTTTAAGTGTGGTTCCTATACCCACTGAGAATCCATTTGAGAAAACCAATTTTCTCATTGCAAGTAGTTGTCAATAGGAGAGAGCTTTTTGCTTCCTCCCCCTCAGCACGGGGACCCATCTGGCTTGGACCTGTGCCGGCCTTGTGCATGCTGCCACAGTCTCTGTGTGCTCATATGTTTATCAGTCCTGAAAGACCTTGTTTCCCTAGAGTCATCTATCCCCGCTGGCTCTTACAACCTTACTACCTCCTCTTCTGCATAGCTCCCTGAACCCTGAGGGAAGGAGTTCTATGTGAAGGTCCCATTTAAGACCAAGGATTCTAAAGTCTCTCCCTTTCTGCGCATTGTCCATTGCGGGTCTCTGCATTTGTTCTGATCTACAGCAAGAGAAAGCTTCTCTGATGACGGCTGAACAAGGTGCTGATGACTACAGCAGAGTGTCATTAGGAGTCATAAGTAGTATTTGGTTTTCTCCTAGGTCCGTGGCCTGTTCAGCCTCACACACTGAGCAGTGTCAGGTAAGGGTTCCATTTTGAGGAGCGGTCCTTCATCCAATCCGGTCACATGGTGGTTGGTTATTCCCACAATGTATGGGCCACCGTCATACCAGTGTATCATGCAGGTAGTCAACAGTGCAGATTATTGTTGCTGGGTTGGTGGTTACCCTTATACTCTGGTAGTGTGCCAAGCACCATCCGGTACCTAGGTAGGCTCCAGCTCAACTGCTGTGTGTTCAGTGAGATATGTAAGTATTGTCTTCAACAACAGAACCTTACCATTAATTTGTGGAGCAGAAATGAAAAGCCTCGGCGATAGCTCAAGTGGTTTGGTGGTTTTCACAGGGTTCCTCTGGCCAACAACTCAATTAAATGCAACCCATTCTTGGTACTGGGGATTTTAGTTGTCTCCTCCATTACTGGTGACTCAACTTAGATTTCTTTCATAATTGCATATATTTTGAGAAGCTTCAATGTGGTAGGTTTCCATATGACCCCTCAGATGGCCCTTGGTGTTCCTTCACATTTACAATTCTTTCCTGCCATTTTTTGTTGTTGTTGTGATACTACACTGTACCATTCTTCCAACCCCTGCCTATATCCAGGAATGGAGTAGTGCCTGGTGTTTCCAGGCCTGCTGAGTGTCCAGTGGTTCTCAACCTTCCTAATGCTATGGCCCTTCAAGCAGTTCTTCCTGTTGTGGTGATCTCTGTCTTAGTTATTGCTATGAAGAGACACCATGGCCAAGGCAACTCTTCTAAATGAAAACATTTAATTGAGGCTGCCTTCCAGTTTCAGAAGTTTAGTCCATTATCATCATGGTCCAGGCAGACATGGAGAAAGAGCTGAGAGTTCTACATCTTGATCCGAAGGCGACAGAAGAAGATCCAAAATTACAGTTATGAAGTAGCAATGAAATAGTTTTGTTTGGAGGTTGTGGTGGTCTGAACAGGAACGGCCCCCATAGATTCATGTATTTCAATGCTTGGCCCATACAGAGTGGCACTATTAGGAGGTGTGGCCTTGTTGGAGGAAATGTGTCATTTGTGTGTGTGGGGTGTTTTGAGGTCTCCCACATGCTCAGGCTACAGTACATGCATATCCCATCACAGCAACCCTTCCCACCATAACACAGGAAATGCACCATGTGATTCCCCTTAATTGCTTCTCTGGTCCAGATCTCAGCATCCTGCTGGAGGCTGTCGAGCTTTTCTGATGTTAGCTTCTTCTCCAGCTCCCTGGAGAGCAGTGCCCTTATGCCATTTATGAATTTTTTTGTTTTGTTTTTTTAAATAACCTAAACAGAATAGTATCACTCCTGTGCTCAAGCCCTCTGTAGCTTACCATAGCACTGGGAGAAAACATGGAGTCTTCACAACAGCACTTTGGGCTCCATGAAATAAAAAGCTAAAAAGATATTAAAGCTCTTAAACACACACACACACACACACACACACACACACAGACACACACACACTATTAGGCACATGTGACTATCCATGGAAGGTTTGCTCAGGATTTCAGTAGTTATATTAAACTTCTGTGAACTCTAACACAGTAATAACAGGAAAAATCCCCCAAATTCTTGGAAATTAAACAACGCTCATTTAAAAAAAAAGTCGTGTGTGTCAAAGAGGAAGCCTCAAAGGAGATCAGTATTCAAAACTAAATAGAATGTCCCTTTCTCTTTTGTTTCTCACAGGAATTACTACAGAGTTGGTGCAATTGCTACTTTGTGAGTTTGGCATTCCTGAACTGACCTCTGAAGAGAGTTTTCTTTTTAATACTTTTTAAACTACAAATTTGATTTCTTAAGCAGATATAATATTATTAAGGCTTCCTATTTCATTGGCTGAATTTTGCTTTAATTTTCTAATGTTCCTAGTTTTAAGTAAATGTTTCATATTTTCTAACTTGTTAATTCTATGTGAAAATAATTGTTGATAGCAATTTTCTTATTTTTTATTTTATATTGTGTATGTGCATATGATGAATGTGATGTGTGTGTGTGTGTGTGTGTGTGTGTGTGTGTGTATGCATGTATGTGTGTGTGTTCGGGCAGATGCCGCATGTGTGTGGCACCTGAAAAGAACAGATGAGGAGGACACCAGGTCACTTGAACTAGGCAGTTGTGAGCCACCTCTTGTGGGAACTGGGAATTAAAACTCAGGTCCTTTGGAAGAGCAGCAGGCACTTTTCAGCACTGTGCCATATTTCCAACCCAAGGCTTCCCTTTCCTAAGGTGCTGAAAACCGGGTGTTTTGACCATCTCCAGTTTACTGCATCAGGAGAAGAGACTTATGGTAAGTGAATGGCAGATGAGGACCAAACAAAACACACACCATGCGGATGAGATCCATTTTAGCTCACCAGTTCCAGAAGTTCCCAGTAGGGGGCGCAGGCACTGAGCGCCACAGAACAGAACTGTACCCAGGAGCAGAGGATTGGAGGAACCATTGGAATGAAGTTTACAGTAAGAGGGGGATGTGTAAGGGGGAGGGGTAGTTTGTGGCTGGGAATCTTAAGCCCATTAGACTTTGGACTGGACTGAGAGCAACTTAATCCAGCCTCTACAGGCATTAGCCTGTCTGGAGCCTTATGGATGAGTGGAAGTAGGCAGGTTTCATAGAAATTTTGGTTAGACTTTTGGAGCCAGGTTCAGCTCACAGATGCCATATTAGCCTTGGAAATGGAGAAACAATCATAATCATAACCTAGGTTAGCCTGGGTAGCCAGGATCACCGAGTACAGGAATTCGTGTGTTTCTAAGGTGCTAATTTTAACGCAATATTAAAAGAGAAGGTCAGTAGTAGCTGTCAAGTCTGTTTCTTCATAGTGTAGGTTTTATAAAGAGTGTATGGAGTTTTATGTGGAAAAAAAAAAATCCTGCCTTAGTTTATACCCAACACATTAGTTAAAGGGATCACGACTAAAATAGTTATTCACTATGTTAATTCTATCATAAAGGCCATAGGGAGAATGAAACGTTATTCCCTTCTTATTAACCATGGCCAATACTCCTTTGTGTCTTTGCTTTGCTTGACAACCCCTACTCTCACTTGTTTGTTAGTAAAGAAGTATTTATTACAAAGGAGCACTTTATAGGTCTCCAAGATAGTTCCAACGTATGTCAATGGAAGGTGTTAAATAGTGCATCATAGGCTCACGTAGGGGAACAAATCCCATGAAGTGCTTGGTATTGTGGTATACATATTGCAGAATGGCTAATCATGCTCAATATACCTTCCATGGCTCATGTTGAGGCATCTGCTTTGTGGCTGTGCTTTTCTCTACCTGGTCCCTCAGCTCCTCCTGGATATTCTCTACGTGTCCCTTTCCCCTTTGAACATAGGATAAAAACTGCTTTCCTTTAAGGGATTAACTTGTGTTTCATTTTCTCTTATAAGCCATCAACCACTTCTTGATGTTTTAATAGATGTCCTCAGTAAATTTAACAGTAGATGCAGACAAAATTGTCTCCTATACTAAGCCCTACAGCTTTGTTTTAGAAATTCACTTATAGAATATAATTGTAGCTAATGCCACATATCATTTAATATGAAAACTGTGTAAAATTGCTGACAAAATTGTTCATGTGTTAAATAATGAACATAGAGATAACTGGAATTACTGTTGCTAGTGTAATTTAGGACTTGGAACAGTTTGAACTTTTATATTCTCCTCATTAAAGATTAGAGAATTGTCTAGCAGCGTGATAACCTAGACAGTATTCTACTTGATAGCAGTGAAGAGTCCAAAATTATTTTTTTTAGAAAAATCATGTGGTACTCTAAAGCCACAAGTGGTATATATTACTATTTTATAACTTATAAAACTTACCCAAACATAACCCATGTCAGAAGACAGTATTGTCTATCTTGGCAGAACAGTGGAAACCAATCATGGCCCGAGCATTAGAATATCCTGCAACAAAGGAGGGCAGGAGGGAATGACTCCTTGAGGTGCTAAGGGAGTCCTGGAGGTGGGGTGGGGGGTTGGAAGGCAGACACAGCCCTGTGAATCACTATGTCTAGTCTCAGGACCTTGAGAGATCTTTGTGGTTTCCTATTTTTTCCCAGGAACTTGGCATTGACCTCCACATTGTCCAAGGGAGTCTCAAGTCCCTAGCCACAAGGCAGGATGAGAACATCCTGTCTACAGTGGCAGGGCCTATTGACCTCCCTCAGATGAGGGAAGATAAGATAATGGCCCCTCGGAGCTAAGAGGGTTCTCTAACCAAAGTCACACAGAGTAAACTTCCAGTAGGAGGGGATTTTCTGGACACTTCCCAGTGGATATGGAGCTGGGAAGCAATGGGAGTCTTCAGATAAGGTCTCTGAGCCAGCGGTCACCTGACTCAACTTGATCAATGTTAGACCTCTTCTTTCTGACTTTTAACTTTTACCAAGGGGATGTGACATGTAGGAGTGAGGGAAAAGATCAGTGTCCTGACATGGCACATAGGGGCCTTAGCATTGGTCACTTTTTGACTGAGTTCATATGGTTATGACATCCCGAAGGGACATGAGGTCCTCTCAGGGATACAAAGAAACACAGACATGACTCCACCTCTGAGAAGCTTCTCTTCCCAGAGCGTCACATGCAGGCTGGCTCAGACAAGAACTCAGCAGTCGCAAGGAATATACACTAAAAGCAGAATGACAGAAAACAGCTGATTTTGTCTCTGAACAGATACAAGACTGTAGATTATTCCTCTGTATAGACGTTAGTCAGAACTGTCCTAGAAAACATATGGTCTTCCGGAGTCATAACGAAAGACGTCTGCCCTCTTGGACCAGGCTGAGCCTTCTGCTGATGCCTTTCCTGCTACTCCGAGGTCCCCATCAGCATACTCACTGCATTATAGGGAGCGTGCTTAAATGCCATGCCACATTTAATTCAAAATTCAATGGGATCTGAAATGTGCTCCTTCTCCCAGGTCCGGGTGTGTAGCTGAAGTTCAGCAATGATTTGTTGGATAATTATAACATTAACCACGAGCTACAGCCACATGCATCCACGATTACAGCCCCAGTTCTCTTTTGGTTCTCTCCCCCTTCCCCCACCTGACTTCATTCCTATACACATACACCACTCCTGAACAGAGGCATTTATGTTTAACCAAATATGTGGGCTCCGTCTGACTCAGTCAGGTTGATACACAAACTTAGTCACCACATTAATCCGTACATGCAGTGAAATATTGCCAAAGAACAAAACCAGTCCATTATGCTTGGTCAAAAGCAACTGTGTTACATTATCCTTTGAACACAGTGCATTCTTTATTAAAGATTTTTTGTTCTGTTAAGATTTTTCATGTACTTTATTCTCTCCATTAGACCTCATTATGTTTTTCTAATAGTTACCAAATGTCATATATATGCTATATATAATACATATATGTGCATATGTGTATATGTATGTATGTATAATCAGCTCTGAGCATGAATTGCTAAAGAGTATTCTCTGATAAACATTTATGTATTCTCCCAGTTTTTCAGGATACAGAGCATTGCAGTGTTCCCATATGCTTTGTCTCTGTCTCTTTTTTCTACGGAGTCTTTGATTATTATTTTTTAATATTTAGTTCTATTTTTACTTTGGTGGGTGTTTGAAGGGGGGGCAGAGGAGCATGTGGACTCCACAGTGTATCTGTGGAGGTCAGAGGACAACTTGGAAGAGCTAAGCTTCTCTTTCTACCACCTGGGAACCAGTGGTCACACTCGGATTGTCTTTAAGAGGTGGGCTTAGAGAGTTCCATAGATCAGCAGGAGCTCGCCAAAACAGGGCACTGCAGTATCCTGGTATCTGCCTACTTCCCGGCTTCAGAGGTGAGCACTTGCCCTAACTCACCCTCATGCTGTGATACACTGTCCTTTCTAGAGGCCAAATATTATGTGGATGGCTGACATTGGGGCTGAGTCTCTAGAAGCATGAGCTGAAAAAAGCCTCTTACTTCATTAGTAGTTGCTGTCAAGTATTTTCTCATAGTGATAGGAAGCTGACTAATATAGGAAAGTAAGCAAGGATGTGACAAATCTTAGAACCGGCTTGGACTTAGGAGCATACACTAGCAGTTCTATCCATGGCACTGTGCGTGAAAAATAGGCATATTTTAGAAAGCTCAGACATGGTATGCCTGGTTTGCAAATGGTCCCCAGATGGGAATGTTGGCATGCGAGGTCAGCCTTCACGCTTCACAGTAGAGGCATTCCGTCTGGCATATATTTCAGTGATGTGTTGTCTGAAGAGGTCTAGAGATGAGGGATGCTCTGGCCAGACTGCCTCATGCATGGCCTGTAGTGGGTGTAAATGTCACCAAGATGTACAGAGAAGACATCAGTGATCTCGCTACCCAAGCTTGGCTTGAGGACTCTGACTCATGAGAGCTCTTATCTTTATAATGTCATCTTTTCCTTTGGCTGGTTCTCTGCATCTGTCTTCTTGTTATACATAAATCATAAATAATTCCTTTAACTCTGAAGCTAGTTAAAGTGCCATCGGATTCCTCCCTAGATCTGGGAGTCCTTTGCCTCCAGCTAAAGGCTCAATGCCCGCCCCCACTTTCCTAGGTCTCATATACCTCAGGATGGGGAGCACCACAGAAAGGAATGACTGCACTAGTTTGATCCAGAGTTAGGTTTCTTGGATCAAATTCTCTCATGGTCATGGGAAACCATTCTTAGCCTGAAACTTAGGGACAGAACTGTTTTGTTGTGTATCCACTAAGCCGCATCCTTTAGGAATGGAGTTCTCTGTCCACAGGTCTTCAAGCATGCCCACTCTCACCCCATGCCAGGACCCTCTAGCCTTTCTGCAATCTTTGCTGATACTGGCTGTTGGCCTGTCCACATCACAAGTCTTGCCTGCTCTCAGGTACCCTGTTTATCTTTTCTTCTGTGGGGAGGGGTGACTAGTGTGTCCCCTGACTCCCCTACACTACTACCCAACTCTTACAGGGAGAGAGGTTTCACGGAGGAAGCTTGTCATAGGTTCCAGCAAATTCACAGCGTGTTCTTCCCATTGTACCTGCTGCTGCCATCAGCTCTAAACCACAGGAGAAGGAATGATACTTGACTGATCCTGGGGTGGCAAGAATATGAAACCATAATGATTGTTAAGACCAGTCACTCCATGGTTGTCTGAGAACAACATTTGAGGTGTGAGTTTTTCTCTAGTTGGCCATTGATGTATTTTTCTATATCTTCTTTCTCTTTTCCTTTAAACACTATTGAAATGTTGGAAATGTTATTTCTTCTAAAAGAAGAATATTTATTCATTTAAAAAGATGAAAATTAAGGATACATAAAGAAAAAAAATCTCCAACTATTTCCCTGCATTTATACACATGTACTATTTATATTTTGACACATTGATTCAAGTTTTATTTTCTATGAAGCTACAATGTATCGTTTATACAAATGGCAAGAATCTATGTATAACATTTGCAAGACAGTTTTCTTTAATAATAATCACTAGAACATTTTTACACCGACTTTCATCATATAAATGTGTGCCACTAAAAACAATTACTCTCTTTTCATCTTTTCAACATCTCTATTCTGCAGAGTCCCTCACTTATCTAAGCTGTAGTATGACACATCACCTTTGCTCCTTTGTCAAATACCATCAGCTCTTTTTCTTTTCATTTAGTATTCACATCAACTTCCAGAAGACAGTCTCCTGACATATTAGGACATGTGCCACTTCATAGTCAATTACATGGCCTGCTTCTGATGGGACATTGCCAAGATCACCAGGGTGGAAGATTGCCCACCCTGCAGCTGCCCCTCATTCTCCATTCACTCTTGTGGGAGGAAAACGGCCTGTGCACGCAGATGAGCACTAGGGAAGTCAGAAAAGTTAAACACATAGCTTACCTCTTCAACAGAATGAGGTACATAGCTGCTCTTCCTGGAATGTCAGGAAGTTTTACAACCTGGGTGTCTTTGCTGTCCAACGAGACAGGCTTTGCCCATATCTCCCAATTCATGTTTTTAAAAAACTCATTCTTGACATTTCCCCCTAAATCTTGAGCATTCATTTTAGACCATAAACCTATTTTTATGAATGATGTCACTTGTGCTTTGCCACAGCCTAAGTGACTTCCGTGTTATCTTAGGGCCAGGACAATGCTGACACCCACAGGCATCATGTTTACCTCAGTCAAGATCCCTAGAGTCTAAACCTTGGTCACTATCTCTGTGTCCACAGTACCCACCCTTGTGAAAGAAGCCAGATGTACTTTGTAAAGAATCTCAATGTAAACATGTCTTAAATTGTTGTGCACTCAGGGCTGAGTTAATTGCTATCTGAATACCCTTTTCCCCCCCAAATTGTGCTGTGCTTAAATATCATCTGTGCTTAAAATGATCTGGGTCAGACTCTAGAAATCCTGGTCTAGCGCTGGTTACAATCAAAGTGGGCTGAGCCAAGTTTCACTTTTAGCTCACGGTGATCGTTTTCCCCCTGCCTGCTGTCAAGCTTGCGGGGGACTCGCCACACCCCCTCCCACTTCTGTGCACATCACAGGTTTGCCATTCCTCTTAGAAAGAAACCTGGAATTTTTTTTTTCTGACTTCATGGGTTCCACATAGTTAGGTCCTGCCTGCCTGGGCCTTGGCATGAGATATGTGTCCATATCAGCCCCTCACTACAGTCCTCTTCTCGAGCTATTAGGTCACAAGGCAGATACACCTATCCCTCAAGCTCTTTAGCCATGTACATTCTGACACCCCCCAAACCCACCAACTAAGGGTGAGCAGTAGCCTGTCTCCATCACAGGCCATTGCTCTGAAAATCTGCACAGCTTCATTTTCTCTCTTTTCCCAGGTTCAGCTGGACATCGGTTTGCATGGCTGGGTTGTTATGTCCTTTATCTACCTAGGTTTAATCAACCCGAGGACAGGGTTAGGGCTCATTCTGCCCTTTGAATCCCCTGTACCTGTCACATGGTTAGCAAACAATACACACTCATGAAATAATTACATCAATCAATGGTAGGTTTTATAGAACCTGAGGTACCTGGTACCTGTTCCATTTGTGACCACTATTAACTGCTCCCCTGACCAACAGACCTGGGGGTGGTGGGGATTGTTCCACACTGAGCTGTCTAGGCCAGTCACTAAAGTTAGCTACATGACTTGCCATGTGCTGTTTTGTGTATGCCACTTGTTCGATGCCTACTGTAAGCTTATGAATTAGGTTCTATTTTTAATCCATTTTTCTCAGTTAGAAACTGAGGAACAGAACGATCGAATACATTTCCCCAGAAGACAGAGCAGTGCTGTGGTTTGAATTCTACCTCGAGAGCCTGCACACCATGCCACCTATTTCCCTTCAGAAATGAGACAGAATAAAATAAGGGAAAAATACGATAAAATTTTGTGTTTAAAAAGCTACAATATAAATTATTTATAAAATGGATTTCTTCATGGATATATATTTTATGGGATTTTTACAAGGCTATTTCCTTAACAATAAAAGCCCGTGCACAAATATTTTATTGTTTCTGGGAACAACTTCTCATGTGCCTTGTGCTCTTAGCCTTTAGAGGATGAGTTGGCTGCTTTCTGAGGTTGTCTGGGTGCTGGGTGAAAAGTGTTTCTCTTTGCTTTCTTCCTTTTCCCAGTAGCGTCATTGCACTTTTCAGATCCTCCATGTTGAGTCTCTAATCTCTAATCAGGTTCCTGTTTGATTGTTTTTGTTTTTGTTTTCCTTTTAATACTTGAGTCATCTTTCTCAGACAGTCTTCTAATACGTTAGGCTATGTGCTACACACACATTTAAGTGATGTTGTTTTTAGCTGTGTTTCTTATGGCTTGTAGACTTCTGTAATGCCTTTCAACCTCTGCCAACATCAGTTTGACTGTGAGACCAGGACACCAAATTGAGTCCCAGAGTCCCAGTGTTTTCAAAACACCTGTCTGTCACTGCTTTGGGAAGTCAGGGCACGGGCTCAAGAAGAAACTGAAGCCAGGTAACTCTCTTACAGCCCAGAACCATCTGGCTAGAGCTGGTACAGCCCAGAGCGGGATGGACCTTCTGCTGTCAACTAGTTATCATGACTATGTCTGCATAGATATGTCCACCAGCTAATACAGTGGAGAAAATTCTTCAGCTGAGATTCTCTCTTGTTATCTCTCTTCCTACATGCCTTTAGGCTATGTCAAATTGACAATAAAAGCTAACCAGGACATGTAGCGAACATGTTTCTCTTTAGGCCCAGAAAAGCTTTAACGATTTGTGTTTACAATGATTATGATCAAATTATAAAATATTTTCTAGGTTTTGATATGTAGCTTAATTGTAGAGCTGGACAGACCTACATTATTTCTGCTTTCAAGAAAATAACACATAAACACATAAATTCAACATATAATTATATGATAAACAATGAAAGTAAATAATATAGCATAATATTAATATAGTATATATTGCTATTTGTCTTTTAATTTAGTAGAAAATATCTACCCACAAGTCACAAAGGTGCCCTTCTGCTTGACTATTTGACTTTGGTTATGTGTTTTACATATATTCCAGCTTACCTCATATTTTCTGCATAGGTCCTCTCCCCCCATTTGAATGAATACTCTATGAGGGACTGTCTAGATTGGGTTGGCCTGTGGGCATATTTGTAGAAGACTGTGTTAATTAATTTGGGAAGATCCAGTCCACAGTCAGCAGTACCATTCCCTAGGCAGGGAATCTTGGACTGCGTAAGCATGAAGAAGTCAAGAGCCCAAGCAAGCAAACAAGCGAATGTGCATGTTTATGTCTTGCTGTTCCTGACTGTGGATGTGATGTGGCTGGCTGGTTTAAGTTCCAACCTTGACTCTCCTGTAATGAAGGACTGTAACCTGGAATTGCAAGCTTAAATAAGCCCATTTCCTACAGTTACTTTTTATTGAGGTATTTTAACACAGCAACCACAAAATGAAACTGGAACGAGATTCCTTACATGTGTCTGTTTTTGGATATGGGAGGATTTCTGTGGATAAGGCAAGAACAAGTTTGGAGGCAGATGACTTGGCTGTGTTAAGGTAATAGAGGCTACTCCAGATTCTGTCTGTGTTAAATGCTACCCGCCAGCCACGTCTCAGAGCTGTGCAGCCATGACACCCTGGCTTGCATCAAAGGTTGAAGTTGTTTGGGTTTTCAATCTGCTCAGTGGAAAAAAAAAAAGGATCTCCGCTTTGTTTTAGTAAGCATTTCTTCAGTGGCTGGTGAGTTCAACATGTGCCACTTTGTTTATTAATTATTACATTACTTCTTAAGAGGTCGTTTTGTCCATGTACAGAACCATTGTTATGTCCAGTATATTGATTGTCATCTTAAGACTGACCTGAAGATTTCCTTGAGTCCTGATGGAATCTTTTCTCTGTTATTCACGGCCCTGTCACTACAATCCTTATGTTCTAGTTTCTACTTATGTTTGACAAGAGCAAAAGTAATGCTTTGAAAATCTTCAGAGCAGGTATGCTCACAGGGACACACTGACCAGTGGACAGATGACAGAAACTCCAGAGAGGGCACCTGGCGATTCAGACCTCCTCCTCTCATGTTAGTAGAAAACTGAGGCCATTTCAAAAGAATGCTAAATATGTGGCCCATTCAGATTTCTGCTTGCCCCTAAGATCTAGAAATAGTGTTTAGATGGGTGCAGATAATGCATCTGAGCTTTAACTGTTTATGACAACATTTTCAAGACACAAACAAGTGACGATAATAAGGCTTTTAAAAGTGCTTAGGTATTGGAAACAGGATAAGCCTTTAAGTTGATCCTTTGCATTTGTTGTGCTGAGAAAGCAGCTGCAGTGGAACACACAAAATGGACTTTGGATGCAAAATAGGCAGAAAAACATCGTCCAATTATGACTTGGGGGTGAAGATGATGAGATACGTGCTCCAGGCAGAAGTGTTGTTCATAGGCGATGACTACCAACCCTGCCCCAGAACCACCCAAGGGCCTTTGGAAAAGCAGGTTCTCAGGGCAACTCCTGACATTCGTGTTTAAAACACATCTGCTTTGTCAGACTGAGAGTCTGTGACCTGCTGCTATCTGACTATGTCTTTGTCACTTTTTTGACTGGTCAATCAGAATGTGTATAATTGACTCACTTTTCCAGCCAAACAACTGCTCCCAGCTCAGCTATTTTCAGTCTCATTTTCACCAACAGAGCTAAAAAATCTGGGCCCGGGGAAGTGGGGCCTGTGGAGACTGATGCATCAACCAAGGACCAGGCATGAAGAGGATCTGCTGAATGAGGATTAAGCATCTTCCCAAGGGTCCTCCTTGTTGTTTAGCTTCTTTAGGGCTATAGATTTTAGTATGTTTATCCTATATTATATGGCTAAATCCACTTATAAGTGAGTATATATCATTTGTGTCTTTCTGCTTCTGAGTTACCTCACTCAGGATGATCTTTTCTAGTTCCCACCATTTGCCTGCAAATTTCATGATTTCCATGTTTTTAATTGCTGAGTAGTATTCTATTGTGTAAATGTCCCACAGTTTCTGCATCCATTCCTCCATTGAGGGACATCTAGATTGTTTCCAGATTCTGGCTATTATATCTAGAGCTGTTGCAAACATGGTTGATAAGGACATCAATATCCCTATTGAATGGGTGGGGCATCTTTTGGGTATATGTCTAGCAGTGGCATAGCTTGATCTTGAGGTAGCACTATTCCTAATTTTCTGAGGAAGCACCAGATTGATTTCCAAGACATCGAAAGTAGGAGAAGACAAGGAACAGAACAGGAGCTTTCCACTGAGGACCTCTAAAAGACTCTACCCACCAGGGTATCGAAGGAGATACTGAGACTCATAGCCAAACTTTGGGCAGAGTGCCAGAATTCTAATGGAAGAAGAGGGAGATAGAACTACCTGGAGGGGATAGGAACTCCACAAGGATAACCACAGAACCAAAACACCTGGGCCCATGGGAGCCTGCAGAGACTGATACTCCAATTAAGGATCATGTATGAAGAGGACCTAGACCCCCTGTTCAATAGAAGCTCATTGGCCTCTCAGTTCCCAAGTGGGTACCCTAGTAAGGGGTACAGAGGCTGTCTCTGACATGAACTCAGTGTCTGGCTCTTTGATCACCTCCCACTGGGAGGTATATCCTTGCCAGGCCACAGAGGAAGATGATGCAGCCAGCTTTGATGAGACCTGATAAGCTAGGGTCAAATAGAAGGGGAGGAGGTCCTCCCCTATCAGGGAACTAGGAAAGGGGCATGGGGGGAGGAAGGGAGGGCGTGTGGGACTGAGAGGAGAGAAGGGAGAGGGCTGCAGTGGGGATACAAAGTGAACACATTGTAATAAATAAATATATATATAAAATTAAATAAAAAATCAAAGTTCCAAAAAAAAAAAAAAAAAGACTAATGCTATATTACTCACTTGGTCCAGCCTAATCATATGACTCTTAGAAGTTATGACTTAGTAGAATTAAAAGATCAAAGTGGAATTTCAAAATATGAAAAGGATTAAACCCACCTTTATTTGTTGGAAAAAAAAAGAGGACCTAGACACGCTGCTCAGATGTAGCCCATAGGCCGCTCAGTCGCTATGTGGGTTCCCTAGTAAGGAGAGCAGGGGCAGTCTCTGATATGAACTTGGTTTCATGCTCTTTGGTCACCTCCCCCTGGTGGGGTGGTCTTACTAGGCTACAGAGAAAGAGGATCCAGTCAGTCCTGATGAGACCTGATAGGTTAGGGTCAGATAGTAGGGGAGGAGAACCTCCCCTATCTGTGGACTAGGGGAGGAGAATGAGGGGGGAGAAAAGAGAGGGAGGGTGGGACTGAGAGGAGACGAGGAAGGGAGCTACAACCAGAATATAAAGTGAATAAATTGTAAATAATAATAATAATAATAATAATAATAATAATAATAATAATAATAATAAAATAAAAAGTCTCATTTTCTCTCAAGTATCTAGACCTGAACCCTGCTGCAGCCTCTATATGTATCAGCTCTGTTGCTATTTTAATAATATGTTTTGACGTTCTCCTCTCTTTCCACCATCATGATTTACACACTCAAAATCTAGCCCTGAGACTGCCCAGTACCAGTCACATTCGCCACAAGCTTGGTTCCTAGAAGTTTCAGCTTTAATCACATTGCTAACTGCTCTAACTGCTCTACAACTTCCCCCGAGTCCATGTTAACACACATTTGCGCAGCAAAGTACAAGTTCTGTACTCCAAAGCCTCAAGTTCACTGAATATGTCTGCGATGATCTTTCCAGCAGTGTTTTCCACTCCCGTTGCATATGTCCTTGGCCTGACTTGGTTGTGTGATGGCCTCAAGCAGAAAGAATTATACTTATTGTCAGCATAATAATCCTCATTCTGCCCTTTGCTCATGAGACATCATAATAATCCATAACATTTCCTGATGGCTCTCATCCATTCTGATCCTGTGGACTCTCCTTGAGGAACACATCTGCCAATCTCTAAGCAAAGAGCCAGCTCCAGGATAGGGTGGCTGTTTTCACCACTAGTAATCCAGCTGGACTTCCAGTATGTTGGTAACAGGAAGTGTGGATGTCTTTGTTATATCCATACACACACACACACACACACACACACACACACACACACACACACACA